>NW_027464216.1:1147500-1470000 GCF_050947455.1 Rhinoderma darwinii | reverse complement strand
CTCGCTCGTCCGACACGATGCAGGACCTCGGGCAGGAAGTGAGTGACGTCACAGCGTGATCTCGCGAGGACACGCTGTGTCTGCACTGCCAGAAGCTGGGTGGTAACGAAGAGAAGTGGATGATGCTGATTCGTCAGCATCATTCACTTCTATACACAACGCCCAGCTAGTAAAAGAAGTAAAAACGCTTAGATGTAACGAACACAATACACGCCCACTTGTACATAACTTTAAACACGCCCAGTTGTACTTTAGAAAGCCTCATTTGCATAAATATAAAAATGGTCATAACTTGGCCAAAAATGCTCGTTTTTAAAAAAAAACGTTACTCTTATCTACATTGCAGCGCCGATCTGCTGCAATAGGAGATAGGGGATGCAAAATCTGGTGACAGAGCCTCTTTAAGACCTGGATTAGAAAAATAAAAAGGAGACACGGCGCCACATAGTGCAATAAAGCGAGGGAGTATATTGAGCAATATGACCAACAAGAAAATTGCTCACCTTAGAGAATGGATACCAGTAGGTATCACAAAAGCATGAAGCTGCAGCCAGGTCCGTACACATGCAAAAAGTTTTGCTGTCAAGGTAAATAATTGAGATGATTCAGGAAAAAGGACCACCGGCGCTGCTATATAGGATGTCGAGGCAATGAAATAAATGAATCAAGCTGGCCTGATGAAGATGCCGGTCCGGCGTCAAAACGCGTAGCCCTGTCTTTACAAATAAATATTATTTATTTATTTCATTGCCTCGACATCCTATATAGCAGCGCCGGTGGTCCTTTTTCCTGAATCATCTCAATTCTTTAAGACCTGAACATGCAGTGAATAGTTTTCAGATTATATTACTGGCTCGATGATCACATTCATTCCTAGTCTGGTCTGTGCAGTTTCGGTTTACAAATATTACGGATTCGTAGTACAGATCCAATAGACGTGGACAGAAAGCAAGTGCAGTGTGCGTTACTATACTGACTGTAAAGTTCAGCGTGCGTTACTATACTGACTGTAAAGTGCCGCATGTGTTACTATACTGACTGTAAGGTGCCGCAGGTGTTCCTATACTGACTGTAAAGTGCCGCATGTGTTACTATACTGACTGTAAAGTGCAGCATGTGTTACTATACTGACTGTAAAGTGCAGCGTGCGTTACTATACTGACTGTAAAGTGCAGCATGCGTTACTATACTGACTGTAAAGTGCCGCATGTGTTACTATACTGACTGTAAAGTGCCGCATGTGTTACTATACTGACTGTAAAGTGCCGCATGTGTTACTATACTGACTGTAAAGTGCCGCATGTGTTACTATACTGACTGTAAAGTGCAGCGTGCGTTACTATACTGACTGTAAAGTGCCGCATGTGTTACTATACTGACTGTAAAGTGCCGCATGTGTTACTATACTGACTGTAAAGAGCAGCATGTGTTACTATACTGACTGTAAAGTGCCGCATGTATTACTATACTGACTGTAAAGAGCAGCATGTGTTACTATACTGACTGTAAAGTGCTGCATGTGTTACTATACTGACTGTAAAGAGCAGCATGTGTTACTATACTGACTGTAAAGTGCCGCATGTGTTACTATACTGACTGTAAAGTGCTGCATGTGTTACTATACTGACTGTAAAGAGCAGCATGTGTTACTATACTGACTGTAAAGTGCCGCATGTGTTACTATACTGACTGTAAAGTGCCGCATGTGTTACTATACTGACTGTAAAGTGCTGCATGTGTTACTATACTGACTGTAAAGTGCCGCATGTGTTACTATACTGACTGTAAAGTGCCGCATGTGTTACTATACTGACTGTAAAGTGTCGCATGTGTTACTATACTGACTGTAAAGTGCCGCATGTGTTACTATACTGACTGTAAAGTGCCGCATGTGTTACTATACTGACTGTAAAGTGCCGCATGTGTTACTATACTGACTGTAAAGAGCAGCATGTGTTACTATACTGACTGTAAAGTGCCGCATGTGTTACTATACTGACTGTAAAGTGCCGCATGTGTTACTATACTGACTGTAAAGTGCCGCATGTGTTACTATACTGACTGTAAAGTGCTGCATGTGTTACAATACTGACTGTAAAGTGCCGCATGTATTACTATACTTACTGTAAAGTGCCGCATGTGTTACTATACTGACTGTAAAGTACCGCATGTGTTACTATACTGACTGTAAAGTGCAGCGTGCGTTACTATACTGACTGTAAAGTGCCGCGTGCGTTACTGTACTGACTGTAAAGTGCCGCATGCGTTACTATACTGACTGTAAAGTGCCGCATGCGTTACTATACTGACTGTAAAGTGCCGCATGCGTTACTATACTGACTGTAAAGTGCCGCATGTGTTACTATACTGACTGTAAAGTGCCGCATGTGTTACTATACTGACTGTAAAGTGCCGCATGTGTTACTATACTGACTGTAAAGTGCCGCATGTGTTACTATACTGACTGTAAAGTGCCGCATGTGTTACTATACTGACTGTAAAGAGCCATTAAAGGAGCCCTGACACAAGTTTGAACACTGACATTGTTCTTTCATTTTTGTGTTTGAATTTTGGATACACGTTGCCCTGGTCATTTTACTAGTATTTATAGCTGGGGCAATATAGGGATATTTACTACACAATTGCCTGTAGCATTATGAGACCTTGCAGTTTATAACAATGATGTTCAATAAGGGCCTGTTCACATCACCGTTCTATTCCGTTCCGTTCCGTAGTCGACTCCGCTATTGATTCCGTCGGAAAACCGGAAACCAGACGGAATGGTGACGAACGGAAGCCATTAGTGATGTTTCCATCAACATTGAGATCAATGGTGACTGAAACGGAAGCTGTGCTGTCACTTTCACTTTCCGTTGCGGGGTTCACCCGACAGAACCTCGGAACAGAAGCGAACGGTGATGTGAACAGGCCCTAATGTATTTTTTTGTTCACACAGCTTTAATTTTTTTGTTTCGTTCTACAAGTTGTTTCTTACTTACAATTATTTATTTTTTTTGTGTGGAGGGGGGGGGGGGGGCGCCATTTCCATTTTCGCCTCAGGCAGCAGAAAAGCTAGAATCGGCCCTGGCCCCAGAGGTATCAAAGCAATGGAAAACCACCAGAAGTGACCCCATTTTGGAAACTACACCTCTCAAGGAATTCATTTATGGTTGTTTTTACCATTTAGACTGCACAGTTTTTTCACAGCACCTATTTGAATTGGGCTGTGAAATAAAAAAAATGAAATTTTTTCCAATAACATGTAATTTTTTATCATAATTTCTTATTTTCACAGGGAACAAAATACACCATTTTGTTGCCCAATTTCTACTAAGTGCAGCAATACCCCATTTGTGGAGATAAACTGCCGTTTGAGCCCATGGGAGGCCTCAGAAGGGAAGGAGCGCTGTGTGTTCTTTGGAGTCCAGATTTTGCTGGTTTGCTTTTTGGGTGCCATGTCGCATTTGCAGAGCCCCAGAGGTATCAAAGCAATGGAAACCCACCAGAAGTGACCCCATTTTGGAAACTACACCCCTCAAGGAATTAAATGATGGGTTATGTGACCATTTAGACCCCCATAGTTTCTTCACAGAACTTATTTGAATTGGGCTGGGAATTTAAAAAAATATAATTTTTTTCAATAATATGTTTTTTTTAGCTCAAAATATATTATTTTCACAAGAAATAAAATACCCAATTTTGTTGCCCAATTTGTCCTGAGTGCGGCAATGCCCAATTTGTGGTGATAAACTGACATTTGGGCTCATGGGAGGGCTCAGAAGGAAAGGACCACCATTTGGTCTACTGGGGATTTTCTGGTGCAAAGTCATGTATGCAGAAGCCCCTGAGGTACCAGTACAGTTGAAACCTCTGAGAAGTGACCCAATTTTAAAAACTACACCCTTAAGGCATTCATCTAGAGGTGTAGTGAGCATTTTTACCGGGACATACACCCCATAAACTGTAATGTGGGTTCTCACGGATATGGCAATACCCTCAATGTGGCTGTTATCAGCTGCCTGGGCACACGGCAAGGCTCAGAAGGGAAAGATGAGGGGGATAAGCTGTGCGGAGTGCATCAGGGTAAGTAAAACTGGGGTAGATTAAAAATCAAGTGATGTATGATACATTTTGAAGCACTCTTTCATACGGAGCCTTAGTTTTTCGGGACACGTCACATTGATATATTGTGTCATCCCTTATCCCCCTCTTATAGCAGACTTTGTACCTCTTTTGACTTTTTCCTTTCTTGCCAGTTTGGGGAACTTCTCCTGGAAAGTGTTGCCCTGGTACGATGCGTGTGGCTTTGCTTCCAGAAGTACTGGGTGTCCCCCCTTCTTGGTCCCTAAAAATTAGTTTCTTGATAACCACCTCTTGAAATTCCAGGAAAGTTCCCGTGTGGCCTGTACATGGATGTAGCACGTACGCATTGTACAATGCCATCTGTATGATGTGCACGGCCAGCTTCTCATACCACACCGCATGGCGCAGTAGGGCTTCAGGACTTGATCTGACAAGTCCACCCCTCCCATGTACCTATTGTAGTCCAGGATGCAGTCTGGTTTGGGGGTCTCTGTACTGGTACCTCGTACAGGTACATGGGTACTGGTGTGGCATCTCTCTTGTCTTGTACTTGACACACAATCTGTTGCTGCTAGATTGTGCCCTGCTCTCACCCCTTCTGAGTGTTTGCCCTGCAGAGTCTTAGGGAGGCCTCTCAGATTTGTTCTAGCAGTGCCGCATGCCGCCGGACTTCTGGAAGCGAGGCACTTGAAGAGTGGGACGCTGGTATAAAAATTATCCAGGTAGAGGTGGTAACCCTGGTCCAGCAGTGGGTGCACCAAATCCCACACAATTTTTGCATAACTCCCAGTAAGGGGGGGGGGGGCATTCTGGGGGCTGAATACTGGTGCCCTTCCCTTCATGTATCCTAAATCTGTAGGTATACCCTGATGCACTCACACAGCTTACACATCTTCACGCCATACCTTGCCCTCTTACCCGGCAGGTACTCGAGGAATTGAAGCCTCCCTTTAAAATGTACCAAGGACTCATCAATAGAAATACACTTCTCGGGGGTGTATACTTGGGAAAACCGGGCACTGAAACGGTCTAATAGGGGTCTCCGTTTATACAAACGGTCAAAACTGGGGTCATCTTGGAGTAGCCAATGCTCATTAGGATTTTTTTTTTTTAGGTTCTAGTTCAGTTCTGATGTTGCTTTGAGGGGCCTATATATTAGACACCCCATTTTAGAAACTAGACCCCTCAAAGTATTCACAACAGCATTTAGAAAGTTTATGAACACTTTAGGTGTTTCACAGGAATTTAGAGCAAAGTAGAGGTGAAATTGACATATTTATTTTTGTCAGAAAATCATTTTTATACCTTTTTTTTCTATAACACAAAAGGTTTTACCAGAGAAACCTCAATATTTATTGCCCAGATTCTGCAGTTTTGAGAAATATCCCACATGTGGCCCTCGGGTGGTAATGGACTGAAGCACCGGCCTCCGAAGCAATAAAATAGTGGATTTTGAGGCCTCTTTTTTATTAGGCACCATGTCCGGTTTGAAGAGGTCTTGTGGTGCCAAAACAGCGGAATCCCCCAAAAATGACCCCATTTTGGATACTAGACCCCTTGAGGAATCCATTGTAGTTTTCTTGGGGAGCATGCGGCTTTTGGATCAGTTTTTATTCTATTTGTAGGTGGCGCGGTGACTAAAAAACCGCAATTCTACTATTGTTTTTTTATTCTATTTTTTTTACAGCGTTCACCGTGCGCTATAAATGACTTATTCACTTTATTCTGCGGGGCGATACGATTACGGCGATGCCAGATGTTTATAGTTTTTTTTATGTCTTATGGCGTTTGCACAATAAAATACGTTTTGTAAAAAATCATTCACTTTTTGTGTTACCTTATTCTAAGAGCCAGAACTTTTATATTTTTCCATCAATAAAGCCGTGCGAGGACTTATTTTTTGCGTAACGAACTGTAGTTTCCATCAGTACCATTTTTCGATACATGCGACTTTTTGATCTCTTTTTATTCCATTTTTTGGGAGGTGAAGTGACCAAACAATTGTGATTCTGGTACGGTTTATTATTATTTTCTTTTCGGCGTTCACCACGCGGGATAAATAACGAAATAATTTTGTAGTTCAGGCAGTTACGGACGCGGCGATACCAATTATGTATAGTTTATTTGTTTAATTATCTATTTTTATTAATAATAAAGGACTGATAAGGTAAAAAGGGGGATTTTTACTTTTATTACTTTTGCATCTTTTATTTTCTTATTTTTACACATCTTTTTTGTACTTTTTTTTAACTTTATTACTTTTTCCCACTAGGGGACTTGAGGGCCGGAGGTCCTGATCGCTATTCTAATACACTGCACTACATGCGTAGTGCAGTGTATTAGAGCTGTCATCTACTCACTGACAGCAAGCATAGTGGGTCCTGACTTTGTCGATGGCATAGCCGGACGCCATTGTTTGGTGTCCGGTTGCCATAGTTACAATCGCCGGCCGCTATCGTGTAGCAGGCCGGCGATTGTAGCTTAACCCCTAAAAAGCCGCGATCCCTATTGAACGCGGCTTTTAAGGGGTTAATCAGCGGGGACACAGCGATTGGTCGCCGCTGTAGGAGCTGCGGCAGCTGCTGTACGACACAGCAGCTGTCACAGCTCTTGTATGTGTCGGGAGGACGGCCGAAATGGCCGTTACTCCCGAGACGTACTATTAGGTCATGGAGCGCGAACGATACAGCTACCATGACCTAATAGTACGTCCAGGAGCGGGAAGGGGTTAAGGACATTCACAGTGCAACGAAATACCACATTGCCCTCATAATAAATGACAGCCACAGTGTCTCCATACCAGTGCCAACCACAGTGCTCCCACAGCAGTGCCAAGTACAGTGTTCCCATAACAGTGCCAACCACAGTGCTCCCATAACACTGCCATCCAGTGCTCCCATAAAAGTGCCAACGAGTGCTCCCATAACTGCCGCTTTCCACGATTGCATTGCGGGGGGGCGTGATGAGCTGTTAGAGGGGGTCGCCCCCTCTTTCTAATGATTTAAATGCTGTGGTCGCTATTGACCGCGGCATTTAACGAGTTAAACAAGCGGGATCGTGCACGAGTGTCATATACATATACACCGGCATCGTATGGAGCGGGTTCACTCCGTGAGCCTGTTCCATACTTCCCCTTCCCGACTTTGGCGTATGGATACGTCAAATGTCGGGAAGGGGTTAAACTTCATGTTGGTTCCTGATTTATTCGTCCTTGTCTACCAAGGTGCCTTCCTGCAGGGACGTATGAGATTCCCATCTTGACAGGGAAGGGTTAAAGAAGTTGTCCAGGATTAGAAAAACATGGCTGCTTTCTTCCAAAAACAGCGCCACACTTGTCCATGGGTCGTGCCTGGTATTGCAGCTCAGCTTCATTGTAGTAAAAGAGGCAGGGCTGCAATAACACACACAACCTGTGGGCAGGTATGGCAGGTATGACTCAAAAAGTGATCGCAGCATATTCCATGTTAAAGGAATACCCTTATTTTGGAAAACGAGGCGTAAAAAAACTCCCCGTCGGAACAGAACGCCGTATTTCCCATTGAAATCAATGGGCAGATGTTTGCAGGCGTTCTTCCATTTTTTTCAGGCATTTTTCGATGCGTAAACGCCCCAAAATACGCCTGAAAACACTCCGTGTGATCATACCCTGATTGCAGAAGAGGCTGTTCTTCATGAGACAAACCTTAAGGAGGCGCTGTCACCACATTATAAGTGGTCTATCTTGTACATGATGTGATCGCCCACTTGGTCATATAGTAAAACACGCCCAGTTGTCCATTGAGAGACTCATTAGCATAAAGCTAATATAGGTCATAACTCCGTCAAAAATGATCGTTTTTCTAAATAAAAAACACTGCTGTAATCCACATTACAGCGCCGATCACATCACGTACAATATAGGGCACTTATAACGTGGTGACAGAGCCTCTTTAAGCGCTTTATTTTGGCCTTTCTTCTTGGAGGTTCTCAATTCTCACAAATGAAGGGGTTGTCCAGGTTTTGAGGAAATAAAACAGAGACTGGCGGGAGACCACAGGGTCATCGGCGCTGGAGCAGCGGGGAATTTCCAGGGGACTATGGGCTTTTTTTTATTTTACCATACACGCAGCTGTCCAATTTTTTTGGGGTGCATATAAATGTCAGTCATGAGGTGTCGTAAAGAAGAGAGACGCGTCACAAGTCATTTATTATGTACAATGTTCCTCATGACACTAATAATAAATCTCTTCCAATATCTCCGCTCACTGGTAATGGCAGTTGTAATATTTCCTATACGAGCTCCTGGGTGGCTCATGGCAACACTGCTCTGTTGTCATGGTTATTACCGGCTTCAGCTGCGGCCTAGTAGAGGACAGCGGGGGATCTCCAGAACGGCGCCATTCAGGTGACATATCGGGGGCAGGTAGAGCGCCATAACTCTGATCAGAAGCCGACATCTCAGTGTTAGAGGGTAAATCAGACGTCCGGTGACTATAACAAGAAGACGCCAGGACATGTCCACAGGGGAGATAATAAAAGCGCTGGATTATGGGGACACTCCTGCAGGAGAGCGGTTTTATCTTATCTGGATCTGAGTGAAGCTGCACAAGGACCTGCGATCCCTCCATTTCTGCAGACGCCGGAGCTTCAGGACCTCCCAGTGACGTCACTATTCAGCAGTTCCATGACCCTGGGGGTGACAATCACTCCATGGAAATGAGGACGAGGGGACGGCAGCAGCGTCCAGACCAGAGGACCGAGCAGCCCCTCCATCAAGTCCTCCCGTGTGACAGACCCTCCTGCTTCTGCATTAGGAGGCAGGAGACGTCAGTACAGCAAACGGCCGAGCCCTGAACAGAAAGACGTCACCCAGATACCGCAGCGGAGGATTCAGGAGCGCTGGGAAGTCTTCATCTGTGGCCGGAGGTTTCCTGTAAGACAGGTGAGAGCGGGGGTGGAGCTTCACACCTGTCCGCCCACTGGTTTACCCACAATTCTCCTTGTCTTTACCCCTCTCACCTGCTCACTTATAGGGTCTGTCTGCCTTATACACCCCCTGTCCATATACTCTATTACACCACATGGCCGTCATTACACAGAGCAGCCCCCCCTCCCCCGCAGCCACGCTGTATATATGTTGTGTATATAATGTTCATATGTCTACAGGTTGTGTGTTAATATAAACATAGAGTGTAATTCCTTTAATCCGGCATCCAATAATACAGAGACTCTGATAATTCAGCACTTGTTTCTAGCACAGAACTGCAATATAAACCCACAAATCAAGGAGCACTGTGTGTGGGGATCCCCCAATTATTATACTGGAGCAGGATCATGGAATACCCAAGTCTCCACCAAAAGTAAACAATGGAGGTTGGGAGCCAAAGGGGCCCTAACCATTTGTCAGTACAGGGCCCAGATACTACTAATGGCCGCTCTGGGTCTGGTGTCTTAATTGAATTTGGGGTCTAGTCAGGGGTCTGAATATATTCAGGTGTCTGGTCTAGAGACAGTATTAATATCAGGTTCTGAATTAATTTAGGGTTCTGGTCTGGGGTCTGAATTTAATTTTGGGGTCTGACATCTGACAGATTTTTATCCAATGTAAGTAAAAAAAATGTACATTACTATTCAATGACAGCAAGAAGAGATCTTAAAATCGTAAGGAAATAATACAGAAAGTATATTGAAAAATGTTATATCTTTCCTTTATACAAAAAATAATTTTATTCGCAGAAACTGGAATAGCCCTTTAACCCTTTGAGGACCAGACTGATTTTCGTTTTTATGCTTTTTTTTCGCCCTGCCTTCCAAGAGTAATAACTTTTTTATTTTTTCGTTGACACGGCCATGTGTGGGTTTCATTTTTATGGGACAAGTTGTACTTTCTAATGGTGCTATTTAACCCCTTCCCGCATTTGTCGTAAGTATACGACATGGAAAGCCAGTGCTTCCCGCAAAATGTCGTATACTTACGCCAAATGTTTGGCACCGGCTCAGAAGCTGAGTCGGTGCCATCATCCCCGGATGTCAGCTGTATCTGACAGCTGACATCCTGCTGTAATGGCGGGACCGAAGTTAACTTCGATCCCCGACATTAACCCCTTAAATGCAGCCGTCAAAAGCGATGGCTACATTAAAGGTGTTTGCATCTCATCGACACCCCAGCAATGAAATCGCTGGGGTGTCGGTGGCTGCAATGGCAACCGGAGGCCTAATAGTGGCCTGAAAGTCTTCCGCAGCTGCCGGTAAGATGGCGCCAGCTCAGGAGATGAGCCGGAGCCATCAGCGGTGGATATCAGCTTTATGTTACAGCTGACATCCACATGTAACGGCAGGAACCGGAGCTAGCTCCGATACCTGCCATTAACCCCTCAGATGCAGCGATCAGATCCGATCGCTGGATCTTTGTGGTTGCTAGCAGATCGGCAGCTGTGCCCTGCAATCGCACAACTGCCGACTTCTACTATGACACCAGGAGACCTAACAATGGCCTCCTGTTTGCCATTACGGAAGCCGATTAGGCCCCGTTCGGAGGCGAAGCCTAATCTACTTGCTGTCAGTGAATGACTGACAGATCTAATACATTGCACTACGTAGGTAGTGCAATGTATTAGAAAAAAAAATCTGACAGTTGGACCTTCAAGTCCCCTATTGGGACTAAAGTAAAGTGTAAAAAAAGTTGTAAAAAATATAATAAAAGTTTTAAGTAATAAAATAAAACACAATCGCCCTTTTTCCCTTATCAAGTCCTTTATTATTGAAAAAAATAAATAAAGCATACATATTTGGTTCTCACAACTTGGCGACAGAAAAAATACATTTTATTGTGCAAAAAGTTGTAAAACATAAAAAAGTGCCATAAATTAGGTATCGCCGGAATCGTACGGACCCGCAGAATAAAGTTAACATGTAATTTATAACGCATGGTGAACACTGTATAAAAAAACCCTAAAAAAACTATGGCAGAATTGCTGTTTCTTGGTCACCTTGCCTCTCAAAAAATAGGATAAAAGGTGATCAAAAAGTCGCATGTACCCCAAAATGGTACCAATAATAACTACAGCTTGTCCCGCAAAAAAACAGCCCTCATACCACTATGTCTATGAAAAAATCTAATTAGTTATGGCTCCAATAAGTCAGGAAATAAAAACATGCAGTTGTGCAGATCAGAGGGGAACATTTCATCTGTTTCAAGATACGATTTATCAGGGCCCTCAAATTATTGAACCATGAAGGGGGGACCCAAACATATCTGCTAGAAGCGAGGGTGCCCATATTATACCAGGACAACACTTCCCAGCAAAATTCCACAAACTGCAAAGGTGCGGAGTGTGGACCAAAGGGGCATAAGAAAGGATGCCATAATAATAATAATAATAATAATCTTTATTTATATAGCGCCAACATATTACGCAGCACTTTACAATTTAGAGGGAACATGAAAACAATATCAGACATTACATAGTGACAAAGTTCATTTACAATTCAAACCTGGGGAGTGAGGACCCTGCTCGCAAGAGCTTACAATCTATGAGGACATAATGGAGACACAAAGTGTAATAGTGTTTGTTCTGTACAATGGTCCGGCCATTTTTATACACATGCGGTGGTAACATAAAGCTGCATGAGCCGGTCACCAGCCAGTATCCGTGTATGACGGACATGAAGAGAAGGAGTGTGAGGGAATCTTATTCTGATGACTAATCTAAATGGAGGGCCATGAAAAGGAGTCAGATTAGGGAATGTTATAGGCCTGTCTAAATAGATGTGTTTTCAGGGCACGTTTAAAACTGTGGATATTGGGAATTAATCTGATTGTCTGGGGTAGCACATTCCAGAGGACGGGTGCAGCACGAGAGAAATCCTGGAGACGGTAGTGGGAGGTTCGGATTATGGAGGATTTTAATCTAAGGTCGTTGGCAGAACGTAGAGCCCGAGTAGGGTGGTAGACAGAGATGAGGGAGGAGATGTAAGGAGGTGCAGCACTGTGGAGAGCTTTGTGGGTGAGAGTAATAAGTTTGAATTTTATTCGGAAGGGGATGGGCAACCAGTGCAGTGACTGGCACAGATTAGAGGCGTTGGTGTAGCGGTTGGTCATAAAGATGAGCCTGGCTGCTGCATTGAGGATAGATTGGAGAGGGGAGAGTTTAGTGAGGGGAAGACCGACTAGTAATGAGTTACAGTAGTCAAGACGAGAGTGAATCAGAGCAACAATGAGAGTTTTGGCAGTTTCCTCCGTAAGAAAAGAGCGGATGAGTGCGACACAGGCCTGTGCAGAAAGGATGGCTTCACTGCGTAACACACATGTATGGATCATTTTATTGTTTTTTTACCCCATTATTATGCCACCTGACTATGCCCCTGATGTACTCTGCCCAGCTTACATATGCCCCACATTATAAATGGAAACACCAGTAAGACTCCAAACAAAACTACTACCAAGCAAAATCTACGCTTCAAAAGCCAAATGGCGCTCCCACCCATCTGAGCCCTACAGTGTGCCCAAACATCAGTTTACTTCCACATATATGGCGCCGCCATACCCGGGAGAACCCTTTTGACAATTTTTGGGGTGTGTGTCTACAGTGTCATAAGCTGGGCACGACATACTTGCCACTGAATTGGCAATTCTGGGGAAAAATTTTAATTTTTACTTTGCACCATACGCAGCACATTTATTTATGGAAAAAACCTGTCGGGTGAAAATGCTCACTACACCCCTTACTAAATGCCTCGAGGGGTGTAGTTTCTAAAATGGGGTCACTTCTGGGGGATTTATTTTATTATTTCCCATCTGAGCCTCTGCAATTGTGAACCAATTCTGTGTAAATCGCCAAATTAGGTCTCAATTTCACATGGTACTCTCTCAATGAGCCCTGTCAAATGTCCAGGCAAAAGATTAGGGCCCCATGTAGGGTGATTCTAAAACCGGGAAACACAGCATAATAATTAGAGCGCGGTCTTGTTATGATGGCACAAGCTGGGCACCACATATTGGCATATCTATGGAAAATATCCCATTTTCACTCTGCAATATCGAGTGCACACTAATTTATGCAAAACAGCTGCAGAGTTAACATGCTCACTACACCACTAGGTAAATGCATTGAGGGGTGTAGTTTCCAAAATGGGGATCACTTTTGGGGGGGCTTCCACTGTTTTGGTCCCACAGGGGTTTTGCAAATGCGACATAACGACCAGAAACCAATCCAGCAAAGTCTGTACTCCGAAAGCTAAATTGCGCTCCTTCCCTTCTGAGCCCTGCTGTGTGCCCAAAAATGAGTTTATAACCACATATGGGGTATTGCCGTAGTCGGGAGAAATTGCTTAACAAATTTTGGGTTCTTTTTCTGCTTTATGTTTTGAGAAAATGAAAATTTTTGACCTAAAGCTACGTCTTATTGGGAAAAAAAATGTAATTTTTATTTTCACTGCCCAATTCAAATAAAATCTATGAAATAGCTGTGGGGTCAAAATGCTCACTACACCCCTAGATTAATTCCTGAAGGGGTGTAGTATCACAAATGGAGTCACTTTTGGGTAGTTTCCACTGTACTGGTACCTTAGGGGCTTTGCAAAAGTGACATGGTGTCAAGAAACCAATCCAGCAAAATCTGGGCTCCAAAAGCGAAATGCCGCTCCTTCTCTTCTGTTCCTTGCCATGTGCCCAAACAGCAGTTTATGACCACAAATGGGGTATTGCCATACTCAGGAGAAATTGCTTTACAAATATTGGGGGGGGGGGGTTCTTTTTTTCCTTTATTTGTTGAGAAAATTAAAAATGTTGACCTAAAGCTACATCTTATTGATGAAAAAGGATTGTTTTTATTTTCACTGCCCAATTCTAATAAATTCTATGAAACACCTGTGGGGGTCAAAATGATCACCACACACGTAGATCTTCAAGGGGTGCAGTTTCCAAAATGGGGTCACTTTTTTGGCGTTTTCATTGTTTTGTCCCCTCAAGGGCTCTGCAAATGTGTCCTGGCCTCCGCAAACCATTCCTGCTAAATTTGAGCTCCAAAAGCCAAATGGAGTTATTTCCCTTCTAAGCCCTGCCGTGTGTCCAAACAGCCATTTATTGCCACATGTGGGGTATTGTTTTACTCTAGAGAAATTGCTTTACAAATTTTGCGGTGCTTTTTCTCCTTTAATCCTTGTGGAAATGAGAAAAAATTAGCTAAACCTACATTTTCTTTGAAAGAATGTAGATTTTCATTTTCATGGCCTACTTCCAATAATTTCTGCAAAAAACCTGCAGTGTCAAAATGCTCACTATACCCCTATATAATTTCCTCAAGGGGTGCAGTTTCCAAAATGGGGCCACTTGTGGGGGGTTTCCACTATTTTGGTCCCTCAGGGGCTTTGCAAATGTGACATGGCCTCCGCAAACCATTCCTGCTAAATTTGAGCTCCAAAAGTCAAATAGCGCTCTTTCCCTTCTAAGCCCTGCCGTGTGTCCAAACAGACGTTTATGACCACATGTGGAGTATTCTTTTACTCGGGAGAAATCGCTCTACAAATGTTGCGGTGCTTTTTCTCCTTTAGTCCTTTTGGAAATAAAAAAAAATTTGCTAAACCTACATTTTATTTGAAAAAATGTAGATTTTCATTTTCACAGCCTACTTCCAAAAAATTTCTGCAAAAAAACTGTCTTGTCAAAATGCTCACTATACCCCTAAATAAATTCCTTCGAGGGGTGTAGTTTCCCAAATGGGGTCACTTTTGGGGGGTTTCCACTGTTTTGGTACCACAAGAGCCCTTCAAAACTGACGTGAAGCCTAAAATATATTCTAATAAAAAGGAGACCCCAAAATCCTCTAGTTGCTCCTTTGCTTCTGAGGCCGGTGCTTCAGTCCAGTAGCACACTAGGACCACATGTGAGATATTTCCTAAAACTGCAGAACCTGGGCAATAAATATTGAGTTGTGTTTCTCTGGTTAAACTTTGTGTTACAAAAAAAATGGATTAAAAATTAATTTCTGCAACAACAAAAAATTTAGTTTGTAAATTTCACCTCTAGTTTGGTTTAATTCCTGTGAAACGTCTAAAGTGTTAAGAAACTTTCTAAATGCTGTTTTGAATACTTTGAGGGGTGAAATTTTTAAAATGGGGTGACTTTTTGGGGGTTTCCAAGATCTAAGGACCTCAAAGCCTTTTGAAATTTTCTTGAAAATGTGAGAAATTGCTGCTAAAGTTCAAAGCCTTGTAACGTCCTAGAAAAATAAAAGGATGTTCAAAAAACGAGGCCAATCTAAAGTAGACATATGGGGGATGTTAATTAGCAATAATTGTGTGTGGTATTACTATCTGTCTTACAAGCAGATACATTTAAATTTCGAAAAATGCTAATTTTTGCAATTTTTCGTTACATTTTGGTGTTTTTCACATTTATATACTGTATGTATCGAGCAAATTTTGCCAGTAACATAAAGTCCAATGTGTCATGAGAAAACAATCTCAGAATCACTTGGATAGGTGAAAGCATTCCGAAGTTATTACCACATAAAGGGAAACATGTCAGATTTGAAAAATGAGTCTGTCAGGAAGGTCAAAAGTGGCTAAAGAGGGAAGGGGTTAATATTATGTGTGATGTACTGGGAAGCTGGAATTTTTTTTTAGAATGGAGTGGAATTGGAAAAAAACAGCAGGTCCGCCATTTTCTTATGCATTTCGTTTTTACGGTGTTCACTGTACAGTGAAAGTGACGTGTTACCTTTATTCTGAGGGTCAGTGCGATCGCGGTGATACCAAATTTATATAGTTTTTGTTATGTTTTATTACCTTTAAAAAAAATACAAAGTTTGAAAAAATATTTGCACCATATTGTGACCCCCATAATAACGTTTTTATATTTCTGTGTACAGGGCTGTGTAAGGCGTCTTTTTGTACGTGGAAAAATGTGGTTTTTATTGATACCATTTTGGGGAATGTCGGGCATTTCAAACACTTCATTCAATTTTGCGGGTGGTTGTAGTGGCAAAAAAACAGCGATTCAGACATTTTTTTTTTTTTTCACGCTACGGCGTTCACCATATTGGATAAATATTTTTATATTATTATAGTTCGGGTATTTTCGGACGCAGGGATACCTAATGTGTTTATGTTTATTTTTATATTGTGATCTAGGGAATTATTTTTATTGTTTTTTAGCCCCTCTAGGGGATTTGTACCTGCGATCATTGGATCGCTTGTGCCATAGACTGCAATATCACAGTATTGCAGTCTATGTTGAAATCAGTGCTTTGTTATTGAGACCTGCCACAGGCAGGTCCTAATAGCAATCTTCCTATAGCAGGGCTGGGAGCGTTCACAAGGCGGCCAGCTGCTAGAGGAACACACCGGCTCCCGCCATCTTGCCGCGTGTGAGCCGGTGTTACACAGCAGAGACCCAGCGGCTATGACGCCCGCTCTGCTTCTGAGCAGGCGCCATATTTAAATACCCTTTCCTTTACATAAATAGCCAGTGCAGCGACAGGAAAGGGTTAACAGGAAATAACTCAGAAGCAAAACGTTCTTCTTTTCTGCCTCCCTTCAGCCCCCGTAGCATTGATTTTATCGTATCTCTATATAAATAGTAAATCTGTCTAGTTATGAAGTGATATGTCACCTCACCATACTGTAGCGTTACATTACTAAGCAGTCTTGCCATTCAGGAGTGTGGACAATTTGGGTGACAACAGTTGTCTGGGTTGTCCTTCCTTAACTTATGTCTTCGGCCCCATGCACACGACGGTATTTTTCATCCGTAATTACGGACCCATTCATTTCTATTGGCCACGGACACCTTTCTGTATTTTTGCTGAAAAAATGATAGAACCTGCCACTCTCCCATAGAAGCCTATGGGCGCTTCCGTGTATACGGACGGCTACGGATGTGTATGCATAAACCGTCTGTATTTACAGAAGCGTTGCTAAGCAACATGTTAGTGACATCATTTGCAGCCTTCCTTTTTTTTTACGTATCCGTATATACGGATCAAATACGGATGCACTACAGACCGTATTTGCGGATATCGTTCCATATATATACGGATAAGTTACGGATTACTACAGATTCGTATTTACCGACAGTATTTACGGATAGATGAAAATACGGTCATGTGCATGGGGCCTAACCCGAGATGTATGGCGCGAGATGTTAAACGAAGATGTAAAAGAAAGTATTTACTCCGACGGATGCCATATGTCGCCCATAGACTCCCATGTTAAAAACAAGAGAACGTTGCTTTTTTTTGCTAGATGGCACGAGATTGTATTGAATTGGTATTATGATACATTGTATAACTTGATGCAAGTTAAGGGTTAACACATCTGTAAGGTCCAGTTCACACAAAGTTTTTTGATGCAGAAACCGTATCAGAATTAGTGTCAAAAAAAGTCCCAAACAGCCTCCCATTGATTTCAATGGGAGGCGGAGGCGTTTTTTTGCGGCAAAAATTTGCAAAAAAACTCTGTGTAAACAGGGTCTAACTGAGAATTATTATTTTTATTTACAATCTATTTACTGTTTTTTCTTCCCTTTTTAGAGATGACGTGTCTTCATATGATGTCATCAGTCCTACTCCTATGTGGTGAACAGGTAAGTTACAAGAGGTAGGTGACTATTTAATATGAATGTATTGTCTGCGTTATTCACATAGAGTATATATGTATACTGCTACACATGGCCGGACGTGTTGCACCCATAAAATGGCGTAATCAGGAAAGATTGGTGACATATTTAGGAATGAATGACTCTCTTTTATGGACAGTTGTAGACACATGAAGGATTTTTGTGGGAATGATCTTCTACATGGGGAATAATGCCGGGGTTGCAGATATCTTGTAATGTCTGCCCCTTACATGAAGAGAGTCTCTATAGTGAGACATATGAGAATGCGTGTACGATTGGGAGCAGATCCCATCTACAGCCCCCATATCCTTCCAAATCACTTTACTGCATCATGGGAAATACCTATTTTTGTTGCCAGCTTTGCCCATGAAGGAACTTTATGCTTTAGGTTGGGGCTACATGGGAATTTCTAATCATGTGCAACACAAATGACTACTAGTACTACAGGGGCTCAGCAAATGTGACATGGCGCCCAGAAACCATTCCAAAATCCAAATGGTGCTCCTTCCATTCTGATCCCTACCGTGTGTCCAAACAGATGTTTATGACCACATGTGGGGTATTGTTTTACTCGGGAGAAATTGCTTTACAAATGTTGTGGTGCTTTTTCTTCCTCAGTCCTTGTGGAAATGAAAAAAAATTAGCTAAACCTACATTTTCTTTGAAAAAATTAAGATTTTCATTTTTACGGCCTACTTCCAATAAGTTCTGTAAAACGCCTGTAGGGTCAAACTGCTCACTGTACCCCTAGATAATTTCCTCATGGGGTGTAGTTTCCAAAATGGGTCACTTGTTGGGGGTTTTCACTGTTTTGTCCCCTCAGGGGCTTTGCAAATGCGACATGGCCTCCGCAAACCATTCCTGCTAAATTTGAGCTCCAAGAGCCAAATGGCGCTCTTTCCCTTCTCAGCCATGCTATGTGTCCACACAACCGTTTATTACCACATGTGGGGTATTGTTTTACTCGGGAGAAATTGCTCTACAAATGTTGTGGTGCTTTTTCTACTTTAGTTCTTTTGGAAATGAAAAAAAATTAGCTAAACCTACATTTTATTTGAAAAAATGTAGATTTTCATTTTCATGGCTTAGTTCCAAAAATGTTTGCAAAAAAAACCTGGCGGGTCAAAATGCTTGCTACACCCCTAAATAAATTCCTCGAAGGGTGTAGTTTCCCAAATGGGGTCACTTTTGGGGGGTTTCCACTGTTTTAGTTCCACAAGACCTCTTCAAAGCTGACATGGTGCCTAAAATATATTCTAATAAAAAGGAGGCCCAAAATCCATTAGGTGCTCCTTTGCTTCGGAGGCCGGTGCTTCAGTCCAGTAGAACACTAGGGCCACATGTGAGATATTTCCTAAAACTGCAGAACCTGGGCAATAAATATGGTGTTGCATTTCTCTGGTAAAACCTTCTGTGGTACAAAAAAAATGGATTCAAAATGAATTTCTGGAAAAAAATAATGAACTTTGTAAATTTCACCTCTACGTTGCCTTAATTCCTGTGAAATATCTAAAGGGTTAAGAAACTTTCTAAATGCTGTTTTGAATACTTTGAGGGGTGCAGTTTTTAAAATGGGGTGACTTATTGGGGGTTTCTAATATCTAAAAGCCAATGACCTCAAAGCCACTTCACAACTGAACTGGCCCCTGTAAAAATAGCCTTTTGAAATTTTCTTGAAAATGTGAGAAATTGCTACTAAAGTTCAAAGTCTTATAATGTCCTAGAAAAATAAAAGGATGTTCAAAAAACGATGCCAAACTAAAGTAGACATATGGGGGATGTTAATTAGCAACATTTTTGTGTGTTATAACTGCCTGTCTTACAAGCAGATACATTTAAATTGAGAAAAATGCTAATTTTTGCCTTTTTTCGCAAAATGTTGGTGTTTTTTACAATTAAATATTGAATGTATCGGGCAAATTTTGGCAATAACATAAAGTCCAATGTGTCACGAGAAAACATTCTCAGAATCGCTTGGATAGGTAAAAGCATTCCGGAGTTCTTACCACATAAATTTAAACATGTCAGATTTGAAAAATGAGGCTCTGTCAGGAAGGTCAAAAGTGCCCACAGCAGCAAGGGGTTAAAGAGGCTCTGTCACCCCATTATAAGTGCCCAATCTCATACATAAGGAGATCGGCGCTGTAATGTAGGTGACAGTAATGCTTTCTATTAAAAAAAACATTATCTATTTTCACCACTTTATTAGCGATTTTAGATTTATGCTAATGAGTGTCTTAATGCCCAAGTGGGCGTGTTTTTACTTCAGACCAAGTGGGCGTTGTACAGGGGAGTGTATGACGCTGACCAATCAGCGTCATGCACTCCTCTCCATTCATTTAGGCAGCGCATAGGGATCCTTTTAGATCGCTATGTGCTGTCTTATACTAACACATTAACAATACTGAAGTGTTTAGACAGTGAATAGACATTCCACGGGATGTCTATTCACAATCTCTGCACTTCGTTAATGTGTCTATAGTAGTTACAGCAGAGCACAGCGTAATCTCGCGAGATTACGCTGTAGATGACAGGTTACAACGAGATGTTGCCCTAGAAAAGGGTCAAAACAAATAGAGCCCTAAAGAGGCCAAAATAAATGGTACCCAAATGAGGACCATAGAAATGGTTCCTGAGTAAGGACTATATAAATAGTGCCCGAGGACCACTGAAATGGTGCCTGTGTGTGGCCAAAAACAGATGATGCCCTAGAAAAGGGCTAAAACAAAGAGAGCCCTAAAGAGGCCAAATAAATGGTTCCCGAGTAAGGACTGTATAAATAGTGCCCGAGGACCACTGAAATGGTGCCTGCGTGTGGCCAAAAACAGATGCCCTAGAAAAGGGTCAAAACAAATAGAGCCCTAAAGAGGCCAAAATAAATGGTACCCAAATGAGGACCATAGAAATGGTGCCCGAGAAAGGACTATATAAATAGTGCCAGAGGACCACTGAAATGGTGCCTGCGTGTGGCCAAAAACAGATGCCCTAGAAAAGGGTCAAAACAAATAGAGCCCTAAAGAGGCCAAAATAAATGGTACCCAAATGAGGACCATAGAAATGGTGCCCGAGAAAGGACCATATAAATAGTGCCCGAGGACCACTGAAATGGTGCCTGCGTGTGGCCAAAAACAGATGATGCCCTAGAAAAGGGCCAAAACAAAGAGAGCCCTAAAGAGGCCAAATAAATGGTACCTAGATGAAGACCATAGAAATGGTTCCTGAGTAAGGACTATATAAATAGTGCCCGAGGACCACTGAAATGGTGCCTGCGTGTGGCCAAAAACAGATGATGCCCTAGAAAAGGGCTAAAACAAAGAGAGCCCTAAAGAGGCCAAATAAATGGTACCTAGATGAAGACCATAGAAATGGTTCCCGAGTAAGGACTGTATAAATAGTGCCCGAGGACCACTGAAATGGTGCCTGCGTGTGGCCAAAAACAGATGCCCTAGAAAAGGGTCAAAACAAATAGAGCCCTAAAGAGGCCAAAATAAATTTTACCCAAATGAGGACCATAGAAATGGTGCCCGAGAAAGGACCATATAAATAGTGCCCGAGGACCACTGAAATGGTGCCTGCGTGTGGCCAAAAACAGATGATGCCCTAGAAAAGGGCCAAAACAAAGAGAGCCCTAAAGAGGCCAAATAAATGGTACCTAGATGAAGACCATAGAAATGGTTCCTGAGTAAGGACTATATAAATAGTGCCCGAGGACCACTGAAATGGTGCCTGCGTGTGGCCAAAAACAGATGATGCCCTAGAAAAGGGCTAAAACAAAGAGAGCCCTAAAGAGGCCAAATAAATGGTACCTAGATGAAGACTATAGAAATGGTTCCCGAGTAAGGACTGTATAAATAGTGCCCGAGGACCACTGAAATGGTGCCTGCGTGTGGCCAAAAACAGATGCCCTAGAAGAGGGTCAAAACAAATAGAGCCCTAAAGAGGCCAAAATAAATGGTACCCAAATGAGGACCATAGAAATGGTGCCCGAGAAAGGACCATATAAATAGTGCCCGAGGACCACTGAAATGGTGCCTGCGTGTGGCCAAAAACAGATGATGCCCTAGAAAAAGGCAAAAACAAAGAGAGCCCTAAAGAGGCCAAAATAAATGGTACCTAGATGAAGACCATATAAATGGTTCCCAAGTAAGGACTATATAAATAGTGCCAGAGGACCACTGAAATGGTGCCTGCATGTGGCCAAAAACAGATGCCCAAGAAAAGGGTCAAAACAAATAGAGCCCTAAAGAGGCGAAAATAAATGGTACCCAAATGAGGATCATAGAAATGGTGCCCGAGAAAGGACCATGTAAATAGTGCCCGAGGACCACTGAAATGGTGCCTGCGTGTGGCCAAAAACAGATGATGCCCTAGAAAAGGGTCAGAACAAATAGAGCCCTAAAGAGGCCAAAATAAATGGTAACGGACGAGTATAATATAGTGAGTGTGGGTAGGTTTGTGTAAAATGGAAGTGTGTTATTTAGTGAGTGCAAAGAAGTATATAATAGATGAGTGTAACTTAGTGAGTTTGGGTAGGTAGGTATATAATGGATGAGAGTAATATAGTGAGTGCAGATAGGTAGGTATATATTGGATGAGTGTAATATAGTGAGTGCAGATAGGTAGGTATATAATGGATGAGTGTTATATAGTGAGTGCAGATAGGTAGGTATATATTGGATGAGTGTAATATAGTGAGTGCAGATAAGTAGGTATATATTGGATGAGTGTAATATAGTGAGTGCAGATAGGTAGGTATGTAATGGATGAGTGTTATATAGTAAGTGCAGATAGGTAGGTATATATTGGATGAGTGTAATATAGTGAGTGTGGGTTAGTAGGTGTATGTCACGTAGTGATGGAGGTATGTGGTGGTGGCCAGGAGCCAGAGGACGTCATGTAGAGGTAAGTATATGGCAGCCGCAGAGAGCTTTATGCCCCCTCTTTTTAGCCTTGTGGGGAAAGTGAAGACAACATTTCCAGAGGAGAGATGAAGCATGATCATTTTCCTCAGGTTCCCAAGATTTCTCCTCAGACCAAAGTTTTTCTAATTGACCAGGTAACGGAGCTTCCCTCTGGACCTCTTGGTGCCCAGAATCCCGTTGACTTCATACTCTCTATCAGGAGTGGAGGAAGCAGGAGAACGAGGAAACTTCTTGGAGAAGTGATTCCGGAACAGAGACTTGGGAAGAGGCACATGAAAACATTTGGGAGTTTTCAAAGACTGTGGGAGTCGGAGCTTGTAGAAAACCAAGGATCCAATTTAAAACAGTGGGTCCTCAAACAAATGTGCTTGGTGGATAACTAGACCTTGTCTCCTGGGTGGAATTGCGGAGGAACTCTATACTTCTTGTATGCTTTTCCCTTCAATCGGCCTACTCCTTTACTTATAGACTCCTTGGCCTCCTGCCCTTTGTGCAAGAATTGAGTGAAACTGGCTGCTGGAACTTTGGACAGTGTTGGAACTGGCAGAGGGATTCTTGGATGCTGTCCATAAATCAAGAAAAAAGGTGTGGATTCCCAGGTGTAGTTATTATAAGCAAACTCTGCCCAGGGAAGGAGACTAGTCCAGTCATCTTGAAGTGCGGACACAAAATTGCTGAAAAAGTTTCCCAAAACCTGGTTGAACCATTCCAATTCTCCATTAGATTAATGGTGGTAGGCGGAAAGAAAATCCAACTTAACTTCAAACAACTTGCAGAGTGGCCTTTAGAACTTTGAAGTAAATGTCACTCTTCTATCGAACACGATATGCTTAGGGAGTCATCGCAGACGAAAAATGTGTTTACTGAAGAGATTAGACAGACGTTTAGCAGAAGAAAGGCCGGTCAGAGGAATAAAGTGTGCCATCTTCAAAAAACAGTCAACTACGAACCAGATTACAGTACAACCAGAGCAACTTGGTAAGCCAAGTCCAACCTGCTTGATGAGGGTTTAGTCTATATGCCGTTTGCAGGTACAATACATTTTTGTGGTCGGTGTAGACAGTGATGGGATAATGAGCACCTTCTAGCAAACGTCTCCATTCTTCGAGAGCTAATTTTATGGCCAAGAGTTCCTGATCTCCAATGCCATCATTTTTCTGGGTAGGGGACAAGGCATTGGAGAAGAATCCACAGGAAAGCGTTTTTGCTTTATAATTTTTTTGAAAAAGAACAGCACGCACTCCTTACAGATGAGACCTGCTTCTCCAAGATGGAGGTTTTACTGTAGTCCGGTCCATGGAGAACTAAGGCAGAGGAGAAGGCCTAGACTAGACAATTTAAGTACTGCTGGATCTATTTGAATTCCTTGATCAGAGATATATCCTACAAAAGACAGTCTGGATCACTCAAAAAGCAATTTTTTAAGCTTGGCATATAGATGATTCTCTGTAAGTCGGTGCAGAACAAGACTATTGCTTGCGATGAGTATAGTGGTCTGGGGAGAAAACAAAAATGGCATCCAAATATAACAAAACACAGCCGTATAACAGATCTTGCAAAATGTCGTTAACAAGTTCTTGAAAGACAGCCGGGGGATTTCTGAGACCAAAAGCCACAATTAGATATTCATGGTTTCCATCTCTAGTGTTAAACATGATTTTCTCCTCATTCCCTTCACAGATGTGAATCAAATTGTAAGTACCACGTAAGTCTAGCTTGGTGAAAATCTTAGCACCTTGCAGTCAGTCAAAGAGCTTGGAAATGAACGTGGGTTTTTTTTTATCGTGATTTCATTAAGACCTCGTTAGTTAATACAGGGCCTGTTCATCCTTGATGCGGTCTGCCAGACCTTTCCAAAACATAGCGACAAGAGAATCAATGTTCCACTGTAAGGCCCCATGCACACGACCATGAGGTTTTTTTCGGTCGTGTGCATGGGGCCTTACTCTGTGGATAATGTGCAAAACTGGATGGCATATTGTCCTACTGGAGTAGTGACGAAGAAGCAGATGATGACTTTTTTAAAAGTCGTGAAAAATTCTTGGATAACAAACATGATGGGGTTGTCCTTTTCCGTAGAGGTGAAGCCCAGGCCTGCGCCTCACCAGACAGTAGAGACAAGATGTTGGCTACCTTAGCGTGGTCGGAAGCAGATTGCTGCGCTAAAAGCTCAAAACGGATTGTGCATTGATTTAATCCTCTACAAGGCTTGGAGTCGCCTTTGTAACGTGGAGGAGTTGTAGATGCAATCCAGGACTGAAGGCAGCAAATTGAGGAGGTGGCGATTGCGCCCCAGGAGCAGATAAAACACTTAAATGTGAAGAAAATTTTGTAATAACTGATACAATTGATACTAGCGGACACGTTGCCTGAAATGGTGTAGAAAGTTCTCTAGGATCTGGTTGACCCTCTCCACTTGGCCATTGAACTGTGGATGGTATTCAGAAGAAAGATCTAACTTGACTTCCAGCAGGCCACACAGAGCTCTCCAAAATCTTTAGGTGAACTGTACACCGTGGTCAGAAACAATATGATGGGAAAGAACATGCAGACGAAATATATGCTGTATAAAGAGACCGGCAAGATGAGGAGTAGAAGGCAAACAAGACAAAAGACCAAAATGTGCCATTTTGAAGAAGCGATCTGCCATCACCCAGATGGTATTGCATTCGGGTGAAAGGAGTAGATCCCTCACAATGTCCATCGCAATATGTTGCCACAGAGAATCAGGGACTGGAAGAAGTAGAAGAAGGCCAGGTGGTCTGGACTTGGAGGTCTTGTTCCGGGAGCAGAAGGAACAGGAAGCGACATAGTCCTGAACATCCTGGACCATGGCTGGCTACCAAAATTGACGAGAAATGAGCTCTCTGGTTTTACGCACACCTGCGTGACCGGCCAGTTTAGGGTTACGTCCCCAGGAAAGCACTGTCCTTCTTCTGGCTGAGGGAACAAAGGTTTTACGATGATGGATATCCTTCAGTAGGACCGGAGCCACCAGAATGATGCGAGAAGGATCGATATAATATGTTTCACTTGATCAGAGGCATCAAATTACCGAGACAGATTCGGATATTACATCGCTGAAAGGTTTGGCCTCAGCTTACTTGTCCTTAAACACCCACAGCTCATTTCTCAAATTGAAATACATATCTCAGTGAGAGACGGATATGGGTCGGGAGTTCTCGGAGGAGGACTGGAGGGCTGCTTTACATCACTCACATAGGATATCCAAATGTGTCAATCATATAGAAGCCATTAGGATAATTCCGTTTCGTTGGTACCTCACACCTGTTACAACATATGCAAGCCAGGGCTTCTCCTTTGTGTTGGAGGGAATGTGGAGCAAGGGGCACATTATTTCATCTATGGTGGACATGTAAATCAGTCTACCCATTCTGGAAGCGTATCTTCTGCTACATATCAGAATTAATGGGAGCAGAACTTTTACCTTCCCCTGCATTGGCTTTAACTGATATGCAGATGGATGAGATCCCTTTAGAATATAGGTGGCCAATAAGCCATATTCTTATCGCTTCCAGATTCCATATAGCCAAGAGATGGAAAACAGCTGAGGCTCTGAATCTCTCGGAGGTGCTAAACAGGGTTTATCTTCACTTCTATTACGTATTGCACTTTGCTACATCTAAAGGTTATAGGCAGAAGTGTTTGTCTCAATGGGCCCCTTGGACGGAGTTACCCCATGTTCAACTTCTTCTCCGCAAGAACTCTGTCACTCTGTGAATGTATCTGTGCTAACTTATACATGGTTTTCGTATCCTGCATCATCCTGTTCCTTTTTGACATCTCATATGTATAATTGCTTGTATTTATCACCACCACTATTTGTATGTCTGTTTTTATGTTTGTTTGTCTGTTAATATGTCAGTATGTCAACGTCCGAGGCACATTTCTGATATCTAAAGGTGCAAGCTTTTTCTGTGTTCTGTATACAACACTGTGAGACTGTATCATTGGGATGTTGTATACTTTTGTATTGTACTTTGGAAAAATAAAAACCAAGTTAATTTCAATTCACCGAGACAGAGCGTCAGCCTTAGTATTCCTTTCGGCAGGACGGAAATGTAACAGAATTTCAAATCAGGCAAAGAAGAGCGCCCACCTGGCCTGGCGCGGATTCAACCGCTGAGCGGTCTGTAGATAGACCAAATATTCGTGGTCTGAAAATAATTACAGGATGCATGACCTCTTCTAGCAGATGTTTCCACTCTTCCAATGCCAATTCAATGGCCAGAAGCTCCTGATCTCTAAGAGTAATTCTTCTCGGCAGGAGAAAATAACTAGGAGAAGAAGCCGCAGGTGACAGTCTTGCCGGTAAGACCTTTTTGCGTCAGGTCTGCACCTGCATCGATAGTAGAGGCATCCACCTCAAAGAAGAATTGCTTGGAGACGTCCGGATGCTGCAATATAGGGGCGGCAGAGACAGACTGAGTTGAAGAAATGCCAATTTGGTCTCTTGGGTCTCATTTTTGGCATTCACTCCTTTCTTTGTAAGAGCTGAAATAGGCGCCAGTAATGAAGAGTAGTGGGGAATAATCTGCCGTAGAAATGTGCAAATCCCAGAAAGCGTTGAATTGCACGGAGACCCTGAGAACAAAGCCAGTTCAACACAGCAGATGTTTTGTTGGTGTCCATCTTCAATCCCTGGTCAGAGACTATATAATCTAGAAAGGGAAGGGAGGATTTCTGGAAGACCCACTTCTCCAACTTTGCACAGAGCTTATTCTCCAGCAACCGTTGAAAGACCTGTCGAACACGTTTCCAATGTGTAGTCAAAGCGGGTGAGAAAATCTTGATGTCGTCTAGATACATCACCACATTGACATATAACGGATCCCGGTGGATGTCGTTAACTTGCTTATCATTGCTTTGCATCAAAAGGGCCTTACAGGCAACGACATTGCTGCTTGTAAGATTGCCCCAAAATGAACCATTTATCGGATCATCCAGTACTTCAAGGAGAGAGGTTCATTTGCTATGAAGAAGGCTTCAGGGTGTCCATGAAATTCCAGCAAGTACCAGGACCTTCTCCTAAAGAGGATTCAGCTATGGGATCGGTTCAACAGCAGTGCAGCGCTTCCTCAGACATCTGTCAGTGCATCTGCACGCACCGTGAGGTGAAGGCTTTTGGAGGCTGGACTGGTGTCAAGAAGAGCTGCAAAGAAGCCACTTCTCTCCAAGAAAAACATCAAGGACAGACTGACATCCTGTTTTAAGTATATTGATTGGACTGCAGAGGACTGGGGTAAAGTTATTGTAATGCTGGCGGCAGGTCCCTCTCCTGCCAGTGGTCTCCGTCGCTGGATCCTGTACCTTGCTTGACAGCCTCCTCCCACACGAGGCCGCCAACGTCCACTGATGTCTCCTGCTCACGGCAGCCGGATCCCAAGTGCGCGCTGGCCCAGGCCGTTTCTTAAAGGGCCAGCATGTAAGTATATAATGGATGAGTGTAATATAGTGAGTGCAGGTAGGTATATAATGGATGAGTGTAATATAGTAAGTGCAGGTATGTATATAATGTATGAGTGTAATATAGTGAGTGCAGGTATGTATATAATGGATGAGTGTAATATAGTGAGTGCAGGTAGGTATATAATGGATGAGTGTAATATAGTGAGTGCAGGTAGGTATATAATGTATGAGTGTAATATAGTGAGTGCAGGTAGGTATATAATGTATGAGTGTAATATAGTGAGTGCAGGTAGGTATATAATGTATGAGTGTAATATAGTGAGCGCAGGTAGGTATATAATGTATGAGTGTAATATAGTGAGTGCAGGTAGGTATATAATGGATGAGTGTAATATAGTGAGTGCAGGTATGTATATAATGGATGAGTGTAATATAGTGAGTGCAGGTAGGTATATAATGGATGAGTGTAATATAATGAGGGCAGGTAGGTATATAATGGATGAGTGTAATATAATGAGTGCAGGTAGGTATATAATGGATGAGTGTAATATAGTGAGTGCAGGTAGGTATATAATGGATGAGTGTAATATAATGAGTGCAGGTAGGTATATAATGTATGAGTGTAATATAATGAGTGCAGGTAGGTATATAATGTATGAGTGTAATATAGTGAGTGCAGGTAGGTATATAATGGATGAGTGTAATATAATGAGTGCAGGTAGGTATATAATGTATACGTGTAATATAATGAGTGCAGGTAGGTATATAATGTATGAGTGTAATATAGTAAGTGCAGGTAGGTATATAATGGATGAGTGTAATATAGTGAGTGCAGGTAGGTATATAATGGATGAGTGTAATATAGTGAGTGCAGGTAGGTATATAATGGATGAGTGTGATATAATGAGTGCAGGTAGGTATATAATGGATGAGTGTAATATAAAGAGTGCAGGTAGGTATATAATGTATGAGTGTAATATAATGAGTGCAGGTAGGTATATAATGTATGAGTGTAATATAGTGAGTGCAGGTAGGTATATAATGTATGAGTGTAATATAATGAGTGCAGGTAGGTATATAATGTATGAGTGTAATATAATGAGTGCAGGTAGGTATATAATGGATGAGTGTAATATAATGAGTGCAGGTAGGTATATAATGTATGAGTGTAATATAATGAGTGCAGGTATGTATATAATGGATGGGTGTAATATAATGAGTGCAGGTAGGTATATAATGGATGAGTGTAATATAATGAGTGCAGGTAGGTATATAATGTATGAGTGTAATATAGTGAGTGCAGGTAGGTATATAATGGATGAGTGTAATATAATGAGTGCAGGTAGGTATATAATGGATGAGTGTAATATAATGAGTGCAGGTAGGTATATAATGGATGAGTGTAATATAGTGAGTGCAGGTAGGTATATAATGTATGAGTGTAATATAATGAGTGCAGGTAGGTATATAATGGATGAGTGTAATATAATGAGTGCAGGTAGGTATATAATGGATGAGTGTAATATAATGAGTGCAGGTAGGTATATAATGGATGAGTGTAATATAGTGAGTGCAGGTAGGTAGGTATGTCAGTAATACACTGCAGAATTAAGGCGGGATTCACACGACAGGGTTTCCCGGCCGGGTGCCGGCCGTTCATAAATCGGCCGGCACCCGGCTGCATTAGCAATAATAGACCATTAGGATGGGGCTATTCACACGACCGATTTTTTGACGGGCCAGGAAAACCGGCCGTCAAAAAATGGGACATGCCCTATTTTCGGCCGGGTACCCGGCCGCCCGGCTCCCATAGAAGTCTATGGGGTCGGGTAATACATGGCCATCACCAGAATGTGTCCCGAGTGATGGCCGGGTCAACCGTCGCTCGCGCACTCTCTCCTCCTCACAGTGCAGAGTGCATGTGAGGAGGAGGAGTTGATGCCATTCGGACGAATGGCTACGCTGGTGATACAGTGTGGCAGGGTCGGGGTGTACAGCAGGTGGAAGGGAGCGCTGCGCTGGCTCCCTTCCCCTGCTTGTTACAGTTCCCGACCGCTGGCTGTGTTTTTACGGCCAGCGGTCAGGGTCCTTAAAACCCGAGCCATAGACTTTTTACGGCTCAGGTTTTAACTTGCTGCCCGCGCGATCGGGCAGCTGAATGTCGGGACTCCGGCTGTCAGTGACTGCCGGGGACCCTGAGGAGAGGATAGAAGCAGCTTTCGCTGCTTCTGTCTTCTACGATGTCTTTTTACACAACGCTCAATGAACGCTGTGTATAGGAATAGAGACAGCAGCAGCGGCGCTGTCTATTCCTCCCGGTGATCATGTGACTGGTCACATGATCGCCGGGTGCCGTTAGTGACAGACTGCTGCTGGGTCTTACTAGACCCAGCACAGCCCAGTTAGTGACAATCGTCACTGTGAGAGGGCTGATTTCCCCTGTAACTGGGGCTGCTGTGCAGCTCCAGTTACAGGGAAAAACATGGTGTAAAAGAAAAAAAAAAAATATTAAGGGTATGTTCACACGGCGGGGGTCCGTAACGGCTGAAATTACGGGGATGTTTCAGCCTGAAAACATCCCCGTAAATTCAGCCGTACCGGCATGTGCAGGCGCTTGAACGCCGCGTCAATTACGGCCGTAATTAGCGCTGCTATTCATTGGAGTCAATGAATAGCGGCTCCAATTACGGCCAAAGAAGTGACAGTTCACTTCTTCTACGCGGGCGTCTATTTACGCGCCGTCATTTGACAGCGGCGCGTAAATATACGCCTCGTGTGAACAGACAAACGTCTGCCCATTGCTTTCAATGGGCAGATGTTTGTCAGCGCTATTGAGGCGCTATTTTCAGACGTAATTCGGGGCAAAAACGCCCGAATTACGTCCGTAAATAGGCCGTGTGAACATACCCTAAAAGTTCCAAAAAGGTATTTTTTGACCTTTGAGGGACAGACCATAATAATAAAAAAATAAGTAGAGTGCAAAAAATTCATCCGATTAAAAAACGGTTGGGGAAAAAACCGGATGCAAATCGGGTCCAAATCGGCCGGTAAAAACGGCAACACGGCCCGGAACGGAATCGGAATGGATGCAAACCGGCCGGGAAAATCGGCCCTGTCGTGTGAATGAGGCCTAACGCAGCATGTGATTACGATTTTTATAAATATTATTCACTTGTATTAAATAGATTTCTACTAATGTAAACATAAAGGTTTTCTATATTTTCTTTGCTATCTTTTCTCTACCCCACATGGCCACTCTATGGTGATGCAGGTGGGGGCGCTATTTCACTGTTTACCTCCGGCAGCAGAAGGGCGAGGTGCAGCCCTGCCACACAACAACAATCCTGGTTCCGCAGTAGAATTTTCTGTTTTTTTGGTGTAAACTTTTTGCATAGATTTTCATTGTAGGATCTGTACAAAGTGGAGCTGCCAGGAGATCGGAGACTTGATGAGATGGACGCATGCAGCTCCCGTCAGGAACATACTGGTTAGGTGAGTCGTCCCACCTCATAATATCCATGAAATATGGAACTAAATAGGTATTGGACAAATATCAAACTATCACTGCCAGGCAAAAAACTTTAAAACCTCATTTTTAATAAATATTAACTGTAAAAGAAATAATCAAATACCAATTTAATTTTACTACAAAACACATGGCACCTCGATCAGTGGTACAAGCATCTTTGGGGTGCTCCAGCGGGTAAAGTTCATAGAACAGGGTATAATACTAGTAATACCAGTTCAGTATCCGGGCATAATAAACAATGAGTAGTACCACCTCCCGTTTCTCATCCATATTAGGCTCTGTTCACATCTACGTTGGGGTCCCGTTCTGACGTTCCGTCGGAGGTTTCCGTCAGACCGGGACCCTGAGCAGGCACCGACGAAAACCAGGGGTTTCCGTTTCCATCACCATTGATTTCAATGGTGACGGAGCCGGTGCCCGTGGTTTCGGTTTGTCTCTTTTGTGCACCGGACCCTTCGTTTTGCCAGAAGCAATAGCGTAGTCGACTACTGAAATCAATGGTGATGGAAACGGAAACCCCTGGTTTCCGTCGGTGTCAGTTTGTGTATGCTCAGGGTCCTGTTCTGACGGAAACGTCAGAACGGGACCCCAATGCAGATGTGAACAGAGCCTTAGGGCATGACCAGACGTGGCGGAATTGCTCTGGAATTCCGCTGCGGATAGTCCGCAGCGGAAATCCGCAGCGTACACGTTTCTCCATTGCTTTCCACAGCTTTTTAGTTGGGTTCGTTTACACGTTGCGGACAATTCGCTGCGGAGCATAGGCTGCGGTGAGGAATTTGGTGTCCGCAGCATACACTGGCTGTTCCGGACGTGTAGCGGACTTGTTGCGGACTCATTGCGGAATTTCTCCATTGACTTCAATGGAGAGTGAAAATTCCGCAATGAAGTCCGCAGATGTTATGTGTGCTGCGGAGCGTACTGGTTTTACTAACATGATAGTTCTTCATTCTGGCTAAACCTATGTATCTCTAGGTCTACAGCCAGACTGAGGAAGTCAATGGGGCTCCCGTAATTACGGGTGATTACGTGTGTGCACCCGTAATTACAGGAGCGTTGCTAGGCGACGTCCGTAAATAGTCACTGTCCAGGGTGCTGAAAGAGTTAAACGATTGGCAGTAACTGTTTCAGCACCCTGGACAGTGACATCCGATCATAATATACATCAACCTGTAAAAAAAATAGAAGTTCATACTTACCCATAACTCCCTGCTTCTTCCTCCAGTCCGGCCTCCCGGGATTATGTTTCAGTACAAGTGACGGCTGCAGCCAATCACAGGCTGCAGCGGTCACATGGACTGCCGCGTCATACAGGGAGGTCGGGCTGGATGTCGAAAGAGGGACGCGTCACCAAGACAACGGCCGGGTAAGTATGAATTTATTTTTCTTTTACTAGGGAAAGGGCTGTCCCTTCTCTCTATCCTGCACTGATAGAGAGAAGGGAAGCCCTTTCCCCCTCAATACGCAACGGCCAGTCCGCATCAATTTAATGCCCATTTTAGGCAAAGCCGCGACAGAATCTGCAACGCAGATTATGTGCGGCATTGATGCGGACAGTGTATGCAGAACTCCGCCACGTCTGGTCATGCCCTTAGACTGTCACACAGAAACCTCTGCATGTTCTTTATATCCACAATTTCTAGTTATAATCCCTCCTCATCGGGCTGCAGCGGCCAAACCGCAGGAGAAGTGGGGGGTGTGAACATAATCTTAGGCAGCCTTGGCTGGAATTACAGCTGTGATTGGATAGAGTAGGTCACATGTGGACACGAAGTCCCTGTTTACACACCAAGTTTTTTGCAGGTGGAAAAATATGCCTCAAAATTCCTTCTGCCGCTTTTTTGACGCATTTTTCGACCACGGCCATTGAGCACCGCATGCAAAAATGCTGCGAAAACCGTTTTCTTTGCCTCCCATTAATGGCAATGGGAGGTCAGAGACGGAAACGCTTGAAGGAGGGCTTGACGCTGCTTTTTCCTGTGAGTGTTTTTTTCTCGTGGGAAAAACGCCTCTGCATCCCATTGAAATCAATAAGATTAGTTTTCGGACGTTTTTTGATGCAATTTTCGATGCGGTTTCCACGTAAAAAAATGCTCCAAAAAAACTCTGTGTGAACTAGGCCTAATATTTCTCCATATATTACATGTGGATTTTGCAGCATATTTGGCTGTGCATCCTTTGCATTACAATCTACTGCAGATTGTTACTGCTGCAAGTTTATGCAGTTTTCTAGAACCCTATTCACATTCATACTTCATGTGTCAATTTGACCATGGAAATCTGCAATAAATATGTAGCATGTGAACATAGACTTAGGGGCTACACGTGATGTTTCAGGCTACATTTACACACTGCAACCAGGTTACATCACACTTGTCTTCTCTCCCAGATTGTCCTGGAGACTTCCAAACTAGGGAAGATCTTACATGATGTAGCTGCATAAAGGAAGGCACTCTGCTGGGACTATTTGTGAGGGGGAACTCTGCTTGTAGTGGTTATTGGGGGCAGTCTGCTGGCACTAATTATTGGAGGCACTTTGCTGGCAATATGGTTTATTGAGGGGTCTCTGCTGGTAGTGTTGTTTATGAGGGGGCAGTATACTGGCACTGTTTAAGGGACAATACTCTGCTGGCACTGTATGGGGGCACTCTGCTTACTCTAATGATGGGGTCGCTCGCTGATAACTGAGGCTTCTTAGCTGTCCTTATCGGTGGGGTTTACATAGGAAAGAAATTCTCAAACCACATCTCAAATCTCCCTGTAGTTGATTCTAAAAACAGACAAGTACGGCTCAGAAAAACGGCTGCAAACAAATAACCATTGATGTGAATGGAAATGAACAAAATGTTTTTCGCTTTCTGCGATTATTATTGACATGTTTTATAAGACATGTTACATCTCGTGTTATACACAGCAGGAGGCAACAGCACACGTCTTATCACACAGGAAGAGGAAATACATCAGAAAGGGAAACAGGAAGAGGAGGAGCAGCCATGTCATACAGGAAATACAGGGAAGTGACATCATCACAGGAGGTAACGTATATCCTGTGTGCGGGGACCCCAGAAATATGATGAGACTGACGTATCAGGGCTGATACATAGTAATGTTATGTTAATGTTATGTTATTATATATCATTACGTGTGTGTTTAGGCTGTGCTTATATATGTTAGTAGGTCGGACCAGAAGGATCGCGTGTTCTGTATACAAGCTCCAGATAAGAAGAACATGGATCAGCACAACAACACCAGCGCTCCTGGGACTGCGCTCCAACCACACAGCATTTCATCCGGAGGATCGACTGTTCCGTAGTCCAAAACGTCGCTTCTCGGGTTCTATTCCTACAATGGAGGAAAAAGTCAATTACATATTTTCAGTAATTATTGTTACAATATCTCCATTAAGGAAATCTCATGTATGGAATATTTTTTTGTATCACCTTAACTTCTGGTTACACCTGAAATTCCCTATAAGGGTATTTAGATATCATAGAGGGGGGTGTCACGCTGGAGACCCTCTCTATGACCCAAATGGAAGCTCTGCGCCACCTCTGTCCAGAGGCTGTGTGTGGTATTGCAGCTTTTCTGTATTGAAATGTATAGGGCTAAGCTGTCCACACACCGCACATCACCTGTGGACAGGTGTGGCTCTGTTTTTGGAAGACATCAGCTCTATTTTTCTAATTATGTACAACCCCTTTAATGAAATAATCTCTTTAGAGGGTTTTCTCCATCTCAGACGTTTATGTGATATCCACCTATGCGCATGCACGCAGATCTCTCCGTTCTGTACTATGGGAGTTACGCAAATAGTTCAACAGCGCTCAGCTGTTTCCGAAACTTCCATAGAACAGAATAGAGAGAGGGACGTGCGAGGCCTTTCCCAAGTCATTCTCCACCTGGAATCAGCAGCCATTAGACGGGACAGGGATCTGGGAACAAAGCAGGACAGGGTCAGGGAGAGACCTCCGTTTTCCACATAGGTGTGAGTCCCAGAGAAATAGTAAGATGGGAGTACCCCTTTAAATAAAACTTCTTAGTGATGATCCATTTTCTTAAGGTGTTTAATTAAACTATGGACAGTGAGGTCGAAGAACCCGCACCCAAAATATCTATACTGGAGTGACATGCTTGTTACTAACGCTGTATACAAGCTCCCCCCGTATAACAGACAGGGCCCTCACTGAGACTTTGTAGGGGCTCCTAGAGACAAATATATATTGATGTACAGACATTTTCCCCTCCGTTATTGTGCAGCACGACCTCCCCACATATAACAGGCAGGACCCTCACTGACCCCCTGGACAGACACATAGGCCTGAATATATTTATATCTTTATATTTTCCATTATTCACCTGCAGGAAATGTTATTTTTAGAAATGGGGAGAAATACTTGGAATTGTGTTTTTTTAGTTTCTGATGTTATTTTTGTTACTTCTCAGGTATAAGGAGAAAAGTAACCGGCACATACAAGATGAGACGTGGATGAAGATGTGCGGAGGACTGTACCCCACCGGGAAAGAGCGGGCTGTCACTGGTATTACCATGGGGCAGATTTACTAAGGCCTCATGCACACGACCGTAGTGAGGTGCATTGACTGTGACTTGCGGCTCGTACGTCCGCGGAGTGTCACCCACGGCCGCCCTCAAATCGCGGGCCGTGCATATGACCGCGTGCATTATTTTCTATGAGCCTGTACCGCAAAACACGACCGTAATAAGACATGTGCGTTGTTTTTGCGGTCCCGGTTCCTGGGCAATGCACGGACCGTGGAAACCAAGGTCGTGTGCATGGGCCCATTGAAATGAATGGGGCCGCAATTCACCTGCAGATTTGCGGGTGAATTGCAGCTGCAAAAATACGTTCGTGTGCATGGGGCCTAAAACTATCTGAGTTTTACACAGTGTAAACTGATACAAGGAAGTCAGAAATTGTGCCACATTTATCACAGTGGTGCACGATGTATGATAGATTTTACTAGACATGTTAGACACTTTTCTCTTCCTTATACCACCTCTTGGTTGGCTTAGTTTAAGACACGCCCCTTTATTCTAGGTCACGCCCCTTGTCAAGCACACCGCAAAATGTGTCTAAACATTAAATAAATATGGCGCACAACATGTACGCCATAATTCTGGCTCAATTTGAATAGTAAATCTGTCCTACTATAAATGTCATATAAATTTGGGGTTAGTATTCAGGGCATATTCCCTATTTAAAGAGTTGATAAGAGTCGGGAATCCTTCAGCTTAGTCCATTCTCTCTACTATCAGTCAGTACAGGGAGTAGTAGTACATATAAAACATTACATTGTCACCATGTCAGCTTTATTCTGCCTGCACTGACAGCACAAAGTCTTCATGGTGACTGCAGGACTGGAAGTCAAGGACCACCTCTATGATGTCCGCGGGACCTAATAGGGATATGGCGCTTTTTCCATTTATTTGTTGTACTGTAATGAGAATATTATTTACATGCAGTATTTATTGCTAGGGGTATTTTTTTTTTCCCCCCTGAAAATTATATAAAGAGCAAGTGGCGTAGGATTGGTTCAGACTGGTGACATCAAGACACAAATGTGACCTCAAGAATTCGTCAATGAGCTGATAATCCCGGTGCCAATTCTGGCTGCAACTAATAATTTAAGGGGCACACCTACCTCAAGTACTGGCACAGTATAAGGTCATCAGGGTGACTGCAGGACTGGAATTAACGCTCTTTTATGAAAAGGGTGTTTTGCAATGTTCGGCACATGGCAGCTTTGTGTATATAGTAGTATATAGACCCTACTGCACTGATTCTTCATACTATACCCTAATATAGCATAGTTGACAATATTTGGAATTTCTTTCCATGGACACTTTTGGGGCGTACCTTTGACAGAACGTGGTTCATTGGGCATGGCTTGTCATGGGGCAGGGTTAGTGAGAATACACTTTGTGTGCCAGATATTCCCTGTATTCTGTCCTCACTATAAAAACCTTGCAGTAAGGACAGTATAGAGGGATGGTATCGCCTGCAGAAGTGATCTAAGTAAGTATGGCACGTAACCATTGTGGCCAGTGATTGACTAGTGCGATCATGTGCCGATACGGGACATCACTGGTCCAGCCTGTGTAAACAGGCCGGCAAGGGATTGTGAACCGCCGACACTGGAGCCGCAGAGAATTAGAAGGTGGGTATTTGCTAAATGGTGCAATTTTCAGTTTAAATTACAATTACAATTTTTATAATGCCTGAAAAACCCCTTAAATACCAAACCCTAAAATGTATTCAGACCCCCGGACAAATCGCCTTTATGTACTTCCCGCTCTTTCAGCAGCTCTGTTTCACATTCGGCTCTGGACCCCACCTCTGCTGGCTGAGCCAGGAGCTGTTAGTGATATTGGCCTTTACATATTGGAGTAATCCTGCGATGTAGTTTGGGTGGGCACTGTGCCTTTGATTGCATGACAAATTTTTCTTGGAGTTCCCCTTTAAAAATTGGTAATACTTCACACATGGACGGTAAAGTAAAACCCATTTTATTTTGACTGTATTTCTGGACCGCACTGGTCCCTTCGTCAGGTTAAGATCAGATAAAGGGACAAGTCGTGCCAGAAACGCGTATTTAAATAAAATTCTACCATCGCTTGGCGCCCTATCTGTCCCCGTTTTGAAACCTTTGTGTTAACCGCATCTTAAAGTTGAGCAGATTTACTTGAATTTATTTCTCTTAGTTGAACATAGAACGCACTATCTACCTACCTGGCAGACAACGGGTCTTGGTGTGGGTCACGGGGAATATCTTCAAGAGAGCAACTCTTCACTAGGACATTTTATTTATTCTTGTTTCAGAACTGAAGGGAATGTACCGTACAACATCAGCAGGAGGAAGCCCTGGTGTCGAGAACGTCAGCCATGGAAAGGGATGTGCCAGATCAAGGTCTGAAAGCTAAAGAGGCAGCAGATATGAACCACTAATGTCCATCTAAGAATGCCGGAACGTCATCCGTCCACACCTCCTCCTTCCCATCCCCCACTGTCCAGAAGGGGTTTTTAAGATCCATCCAATTAAAAGACAACTGTCCAGAAGTCTTTGAAAATGAAGCCTTGTCCATGATTCGCAGGGCTGCGGTGAAGTACAATGGTTTTGGGTGTTTAATGGCAAGTCTCTTCAGATGCCCGGCAATGGACTTCCTCCCCTCGTCCTGTTTGGTAGGGTCTCTGCACTCCCTTTCCTGTAGAACAGCTGCCTCTACAGATTCCCAAGGCCATCCATATTTTTTTCCTGTCTGGCTGATAGCAACACATGTCAATAAAAACATACCTCAATGTATTTATTGTATTTCTAATAAAAATGGATAGACAAATACATAAAAATAATTGTTTTAATTCCAAAGAACTTTCATAAGATCTATATTATACCTGTGTAATCAATTGTGGACATGGTCACTGATTCATTGAAGAATGAGTAGGCTGGGTAACCCGTGGAGTAACATCCAAACAAGAAAGACATCTTCCTGCTACAAAAACAGGTCATAATCAGAACGAACGTACACCACCATACAACAAAGTCCAGCAAAGAAATCCCCCAGCCTGAGGCATACTGTACTCCGTGTCAGAAGAACAAGAATCTACAAAAAGAGAGACATCTGCATCCAGTCGATGTTCTTATCAACCTAGAGGTTCACAAGGTGAGAAGACTAGTTTACATTTTTTTTCAAGGTATTACTCTAGGGAGCGCTCCTGTTAACATCTTTTTCTCACACTGTATTATCCTAAGGTACTGTATACATTTCACTCATTAATGCCAACCTAGCCAAGTGAGCACACAACAAACTAAGCCTGCGCACCCAAATAGAGTACCAACCATCTACACATCATGCCAATAAAGGAGTTTTGCCTTTGCACAGTGCTCCAAGGGGAGCACAATACAACTTCAATACTGCAAATACCTAACCTGAACATCACATCTGCACCTTCCTCTTCTCTTTTGAAGATGTTAGTGTACAGAGTAGTAGGGGAATTGACCAGACATGATGTGCTGCCTCGTGGACTGTCCTATATTTCCAGAGCGAATGGAAGATAGGTGGTCTGGCCAGTTGTAGACTTCATCCCTAACATCTGACACAGACCAAAATAAGTATTCGGCACTCAAAGCCAAAGTTTTAAGAAATCTCAAGTGCGCCAACTACAGCGGTCAGCCGCCATTCCAAACGAAGCGCCAACTACTGGATGTACCAGCAACCAGAACGGCACAGTGCCTGATGAAGATCATGTAATGACCGAAGCGTCGCACTAAGCCTCTGGCATCTACAACCACTTGAAAAAAAATCAAGCTTTCTTATTTAAACTTCAGCTTTGTGTGCCAAATACTTATTTTGACTACGATTGGGTTGGGACCCTATTCGTGCACCTACATCGTCTAGTGCGTTCTGAACCACTACTTATCTGGCACAGACCATCCTGGAGCTGAATGTCTCTGAGGCTTCTCTTTTAAAGTTGCTAATGTAGCTCATCTGGGCTCCATAGACCCAACCTTTATATATGACTCCTAGAGAAATGGGTTAGTGAAAGAAAAAGGTAAAATTCAGATCCTGGAGACCATTGAGGATGTCAACCTTTGGACCTTGATTGGCACCTACGCCATATTTTCAGAGTAATCCATCAGATGTCTCAAGAAGAACATTTTATGAGAAAAGGACAATGTTGATGAGATTGCAGGTCCTCCTGTTTCTAACTCACATAATTATTACCCAGCATCCAAGTAAATAGTGCATACAAAGTCCAGAAAAATAACCAGGCGACTGTCCAGATAAACATTGGATACAGCGCCCAGAAATGGTGCATTGTGCCCCGATAAATATTTCCTTAAAAGGAATGTCCGAGAAATTAAACTAGTTGCATGGAATGTTTTGAAATGAAAAAAACAGCCATTACTCACCTGTTAAATCCCCTGTGCCCATTATCTGGTGGTCAACCCGATAAGTTGATTGAAGAGACTACCCTACGTGGATAGACAACCGCTACAAAATTCTCACCCAAAAATTAAGATATGGAATAGGTTACCCCCTTCTATGGCAGATCGAATAGCCGTAATTCAAATGATAGTATTACCCCAGTTGTTGTATCCACTGATTAACAGTCCCATATGGATAGGAGAAAAGACGTTTAAATGCATAGAAAGTTTAACCCCTTCCCGACATTTGTCGTAAGTATACGACATGGAAAGCCAGTGCTTCCTGCAAAATGTCATATACTTACGCCAAATGTTTGGCACCGGCTCAGAAGCTGAGTCAATGCCATCATCGCCGGATCTCAGCTGTATCTGAGAGCTGACATCCGGCTGTAATGGCGTGGACCAAAATTAGCTTCGATCCCTGCCATTAACCCCTTCAATGCAGCGTTCAAACGTGATCGCTACATTTAAGCTGTTTGCAGCTCATCGGAACCACAGCAATGAAATTGACGGGGTTCCGGTGGCTGCAATAGCCACCGGAGGCCTAATGCTGGCCTCCCAGTCTGCCTAGCACGGAAGCCGGTCAAGATCCGTACAGTGGCGGAGTCTGATCGGCTTCCGTAGCCGCCGACAAGATGGCGCCGACTCAGGAGCTGTTCCGGCGTCATCAGCGGTGGAGGTCAGCTGTATATTACAGCTGACATCCACATGAAATGGCAGGAACCGGAGCTAGCTCCCATCCCTGCCATTAACCCCTTTGATGCAGCAATCGAGAGCGATTGCTGCATCTTAGCGGTTTCTAGCAGATCGCCAGCACTGACAGGCAATCAGGACTTGCGACTGCTGCTATGGCAACAGGAGACACAATGGCCTCCTGCTCTGCTATTACGGAAGCCGATTAGGCCCCGCCGGGAGGCGAAGCCTAATCGGCTTGCTGTCAGTGAATAACTGACAGATCTAATACATTGCACTACGTAGGTAGTGCAATGTATTAGAAAAAAACTAAAGCTGACAGTTGGACCGTCAAGTCCCCTAGTGGGACTTGAGAAAAAGTGTAAAAAAAAGTATAAAAAAGTGTAAAAAAAAAGTGAAAAAAATAAAAGTTTGAAAACAATAAAAGTTTCAAGTAATAAAATAAAACACAATCACCCTTTTTCACTTATCAAGTCCTTTATTATTGAAAAATAATAATAAACCATACGTATTTGGTATCGCCGGGACTGTAACGACCTCAGGTATCAAAATATTATATATTGCACACGGTGAACAACGTAAAAAAAAAACGTAAAAAACTTTACCAGAGTTTCTGTTTTTTGGTCACTTTGACCTACAAATATTGGAATAAAAAGTGATCAAAAAGTCGCACGTATCCAAAAATGGTACCTATAAAAACTATAGCTCGTCTCGCAAAAAACAAGCCCTCATACAGCTCCGTCGACAAAAAAGTTATGGTTCTCACAACTTGGCGACAGAAAAAATACATTCTTTTTACAAAAGTAATTTTATTGTGCAAAAAGTTGTAAAACATAAAAAAGTGCTAGAAATTAGGTATCGCCAGAATCGTACGGACCCGCAGAATAAAGTTAACATGTAATTTATAATGCTTAGTGAACGCTGTATAAAAAACCTAAAAAGAAACTATGCCAGAATTGTGTTTTTTTGTTTACCTGGCCTCCCAAAAAATAGGATAAAAGTTGATCAAAAAGTCGCATGTACCTCAAAATGGTACCAATAATCGCTACAGCTCGTCCAGCAAAGAAACAGCCCTCATACCACTACGTCTATGAAAAAATAAAATTAGTTAAGGCTCCAATAAGTCAGGAAAGAAAAAATATGCAGTTGTGCCGGCCCGAGGGGAACATTTCTTCTGTTTCAAGAGGCGATTTACCAAGGACCTAAAATTAGGGAACCAGGAAGGGCAGGGCCCAAACATATCTGCTGGAAGCGAGGGTGCCCGTATTATACCAGGACAACACTTTCCCAGCAAAATTCCCCAAATTGCAAAGGTGCGGAGTGTGGACCAAAAGCGGGATAAGAAAGGACGCCATATATCAGTGTGACACCGGCCTGTGCAAAAAGGATTGCTTCACAGCGTAACACACATCTATGGATCATTTTATTGTTTTTTTACCCCATTATTATGCCACCTGACTATGCCCCTGATGTACTCTGCCCAGCTTACATGTACCCCCACATTATAAATGGAAGCACCAGCAATAATCAAAAAATCTACTACCAAGCAAAATCCGCTCTCAAAAAGCCAAATGGCGCTCCCTTCGCTCTGTACCCTACAATGTGCCCAAACAGCAGTTTACTTCCACATATATGGCATCTTCATACCCGGGAGAACCCTTTTAACAATTTTTGGGGTGTGTGTCTCCAGTGGCATAAGCTGGGCATGACATATTTGTCACTGAAATGGCATATCTAGGGAAAAATATAAATTTTTAATTTGCACTATCCGCAGTTCAATCATTTATGGAAAAGACCTGTGGGGTGAAAATGCTCACTACACCCCTTAATAAATGCCTTGAGGGGTATAGTTTCCAAATGGGCTCACTTCTCAGGGGTTTCTTTTTATTATTCCACATCTGAGCCTCTGCAGTTGTGAACCAATACTTTGTAAATTGACAAATTAGGCCTCAATTTTACATGGTACGCTTTCACTCCTGAGCCTGGTCGAATGTCCAGGCAAAAGATTAGGGCCCCATGTAGGGTGTTTCTAAAACCGGGAAACACTGCATAATGATTAGAGAGCTGTCTTGTTATGGTGGCACAAGCTGGGCACCACATATTGGCATATCTATGGAAAAAAATCCCATTTTCACTCTGCAACATCGAGTGCACACTAAATTCTACAAAACACCTGCAGGGTTAAAATGCTTACTACACCCCTAGGTAAATGCATTGAGGGGTGTAGTTTCCAAAATTGAGTCACTTCCGGGGGGTTTCCACTGTTTTGTGCCCACAGGCGCCCAGAAACCAATCCAGTAACATTTGCACTCCAAATGCACTCCTTCCCTTCTGAGCCCTGCCGTGTGCCCAAACAGCAGTTTATGACCACATATGGGGTATTGCCGTACTCGGGAGAAATTTCTTTACAAATGTTGTGTTCTTTTTTTCCTTTATTTATTGGGAAAATGAAAAATTTTGCGCTAAAGCTACATCTTATTGAAGAAGAAGGATTGTTTTTATTTTCACTGCCCAATTCTAATAAATTCTATGAAACATCTGTGGGGTCAAAATGCTTAATTCCTCAAGAGGTGTAGTTTCCTAAATGGAGTCACTTTTTGGGCGTTTTCATTGTTTTGTCCCCTCAGGAGCTTTGCAAATGTGACATGGCCTCTGCAAACCATTCCTGCTAAATCTGATCTCCAAAAGTCAAATAGCGCTCTTTCCCTTCTAAGCCCTGCCGTGTGTCCAAACAGTCGGTTATTACCACATGTGGGGTATTTTTTTACTAAGGGAGAAATTGCCTTACAAATTTTGTGGTGCTTTTTCTCCTTCAGTCCTTGTGGAAATGAGAAAATATTTGCTAAGCCTACATTTTCTTTGAAAAAATGTAGATTTTTATTTTCAGGGCCTACTTCCAATAATTTCTGCAAAAAAAACTGTGGGGTCAAAATGCTCACTATACCCCTAGATAATTTCCTCAATGGGTGTAGTTTCCAAAATCGGGTCACTTGTGGGGGGTTTCCACTGTTTTGTCCCCTCAGGGGCTTTGTAAATGTGACATGGCCTCTGCAAACTATTCCTGCTAAATTTGAGCTTCAAAAGCCAAATGGCGCTCCATCCCTTCTAAGCCCTGCGGTGTGTCCAAACAGCCAATTATTACCACATGTGGGGTATTGTTTTACTCTGGAGAAACTGCTTTACAAATTTTGCAGTGCTTTTTCTCCTTTAGTCCTTGTGGAAACCTACAAAAAATGTAGATTTTAATTTTCACGGCCTACTTCCAATAATTTCTGTAAAAAACCTGTGCGGTCAAAATGCTCATTATACCCCTAGATAATTTCCATGAGGTGTGTAGTTTCCCAAATGGGGTCACTTTTGGGGGATTTTCACTGTTTTGGCACCGCAAGAGCCCTTCAAACCTGACATGGTGCCTAAAATATATTCTAATAAAAATAAGGCCCCAAAATCCTCTAGGTGGTCCTTTGCTGCTGAGGCCAGTGCTTCATTCCAGTAGCACGCTACGGCCACATGTGGGATATTTCCAGAAACTGCAGAACCTGGGCAATAAATATTGTGTTGCATTTCTCTGATAAAACCTTCTGTGTTATAAAGAAAATTGTATTAAAAATGTATTTCTGCAAAAAAATATGAAATTTGCAAATTTCACCTCTACTTTGCTTTAATTCCTGTGAAATGTCTAAAGGGTTAAGACATTTTCTAAATGCTGTTTTGAATACTTTGAGGGGTGAAGTTTTTAAAATGGGGTGACTTTTTGGGGGTTTCTAATATATAAGGCTCTCAAAGCCACTTCACAACTTAAAGAGGCTCTGTCACCAGATTATCAAATCCCTATCTCCTATTGAATGTGATGGGCGCTGCAATGTAGAAAACAGTAACGTTGTTTTTTTTTAAAAAAACGATAATTTTTTCCCAAGTTGTGAGCAATTTTATATTTATGCAAATGAGCATTTTAATGGACAACTGGGCGTGTTTTCTCGAATTTCTAACTGGGCGTGTATTGTGTTTTTACCAACTGGGCGTGTTTACTTGTTTTACCAACTGGGCGTTGTGAATAGAAGTGTATGACGCTGACAAATCAGCATTATACACTTCTCATCGTTCCCACCCAGCTTATTTCACTGCAGAAATACAGCGTGACGTCACCCACAGGTCCTTCAACCTTGTCGTCGGACAAAGAAGATACATCGGCTCCAGGCATCCAAAAGGTTAATATGCTCGTCTCCAGGGAGTTTGCTATGCTTACCTGCACATACCCTGCACTGTACTCCCTGACGCCTGGTGCTCATGTGTCTTCTCTCTTCCGATGCCAAGGTTGAAGGACCTGTGGGTGACGTCATCATTCCCAGCCAGCTTCTTTCACTGCAGACACAGCGTGACATCACCCACAGGTCCTTCAACCTTGGCATCGGAAGAGAGAAGACACATCCTCTCCAGGCGTCAGAGTACAGTTGAATTTGCAGCAGCATCACCATGTGCAGGTAAGCATAGCAAACTACCTAGAGATGAGCATATTAACCTTTTGGACGCCTGGAGCCGATGTATCTTCTTTGTCCGACGACAAGGTTAAAGGACCTGTGGGTGACGTCACACTGTATTTCTGCAGTGAAAGAAGCTGGGTGGGAACGATGAGAAGTGTATGATGCCGATTTGTCAGCGTGATACACTTCTATTCACAACGCCCAGTTGGTAAAAACACAATACATGCCGAGTTGGAAATAAGAGAAAACACGCCCAGTTGTCCATTGAAAAGCTAATTTGCATAAATATAAAATTGCACATAACTTGTGCAAAAATTATCGTTTAAAAAAAAAAAAAGTTACTGTTATCTACATTGCAGCGCCCATCACATGCAATAGGAGATAGGGATTTGATAATCTGGTGACAGAGCCTCTTTAACTGGCCCCTGTAAAAATAGCCTTTTGAAAATTTCCTGAAAATTTGAGAAATTGCTGCTAAAGTTCAAAGCCTTGTAGCGTCCTAGAAAAATAAAAGGATGTTCAAAAAACGATGCCAATCTAAAGTAGACATATGGGGGGATGTTAATTAGGAACAATTTTATGTGTTATAACTGCCTGTCTTACAAGCAGATACATTTAAATTGAGAAAAATGCTAATTTTTGCAATTTTTCGCTACATTTTGGTATTTTTCACAATTAAATACTGAATATATCGAGCAAATTTTGCCAGTAACGTAAAGTCCAATGTGTCACGAGAAAATAATCTCAGAATCGCTTGGATAGGTGAAAGCATTCCGGAGTTATTACCACATAAAGGGAAACATGTCAGATTTGAAAAATGAGGCTCTGTCAGGAAGGTCAAAAGTGGCCAAAGAGGGAAGGGGTTAATGAGGGAGCTAATTTGTAGAGGAAGGAAACCCAGGATGAAGTTAAAATACTTGATGGATAGAGGAGAAGAGGGTGGACTGGCAGTACCTGACTTGAGAATATATTTTTTGTCAGGACAGTGGAGAAATATTTTGAGTGGGAAACAATCTCCGTTTATACAAAATATTAGTAAGTCTAGTAGGGGCCATCTTCAGAATATACTTGAGGTAATGGAGTCCGGGCAATTGAGAAATTGTAAGGAGTATCCAACAATATATATGATGCATGAAATTGAGGTTAAATTAAGAAAAATGTTTATTTAAATGGAGCATTGAGTTTCACAACATTATTTGGCAACTTTAATATATTAGAGGTTAATAAAATAACTGATTGGAGTGGATGGTCCAAATATGGACTCAGGTTGGTTAGACATTTTTTTTTTCTAATGGCAATCTGAAAGATTGGGATACACTGAGTACAGAATTAAATATTCCTTCACATATGAGATGTAAATATTTTCAATTACATCACGCGGTGATTGTGACTCGGGATAAAACTTTATTCCATTTGGAGTCTTCTGACTCGTTATGGAACTTATATCAATTTGGGAGGGGAAAAGGTTTACTATAACGGATTTATAAGAAATTAAAATGCGAGTCTAGAGGGGAGAAAAATAAGCAAGTGCACTGGTAAATTTTAATTGAATAGATCCCATAGAATGACATCATATTTTATTATTCACTGTTTGTATTTAACGCCAAAGAAAATGAAAAGGTTTACGGGAAAATATTGCGGGAAATGCATCAGATGTGGGATATCAGAGGCAGATTTCTCGCACTTGTTTTGGAATTGTCCTATGGTTCACCAATTCTGGGTAAGCATGGCACAGAATAATACTAAGGAATATAAACATGGAGTTTGGATATTATAATAGCAAAAATAAAAACTTTACATTTGAACAACTATGGGAACCATGGATCAAGAGCATGACAGATGAACAAAGGGTTATGTTCAACTCAAGGATGACAATTGGGTAAAGATGTGAGGGTGCTCGGAGAGCTACGTATGGGAGAGAGTTGAAGGTTTTTTGTTTTTTTTTAAACTAATAATACATTTGTATACGCTTAAAATGCACTTTGTTATGTATAAGTAAGGTTTTTGTATTAGGATTAGGTTGGGGGAGGGGGAGGGATTGTTTTTTGTTATATGTATTAATATCTTATTGGAATGAGAATTTAAAAAAAAACAGAATCGCACTCTGTTTCCGCTTATCTGGATTCTGGAGCGACTGCGAATTTCATCCAACAAGCCTCAGTAGACCGTCTCTATTTGCCCACGACGCCTTTGGAGAAACCTCTAGCTGTCGCTTCTGTGAATGGTCAACCTCTGCCAGACCCAATTCTTTCCATTACTGAACCTAGTGAAAACATGCCGTACATCCATGTGAACACTGCAGCCAATCACTGGTCTCAGCGGTCATGTGCTGTACATGCTAGCGTCACTGCTGAGGTCAATGACTGGCTGCAGTGGTCTTGTGGATGTACGGCATATGTCTAATGTATGAGTGGTGTGTACAGCATGTATCCTATGTGTGAGTGGCGTGTACAGCATGTATCCTATGTGAGTGGTGTGTACAGCATGTATCCTATGTGTGAGTGGTGTGTGCAGCATGTATCCTATGTGTGAGTGGCGTGTACAGCATGTATCCTATGTGTAAGTGGCGTGTACAGCATGTATCCTATGTGTGAGTGGCGTGTGCTGCGTGTATCCTATGTGTGAGTGGCATGTACAGCATGTATCCTATGTGTGAGTGGCGTGTACAGCATGTATCCTATGTGTGAGTGGCGTGTGCAGCATGTATCCTATGTGTGAGTGGTGTGTACAGCATGTATCCTATGTGTGAGTGGCGTGTACAACATGTGTCCTATGTGTGAGTGGCGTGTACAGCATGTATCATATGTGTGAGTGGCGTGTACAGCATGTATCCTATGTGTGAGTGGCGTGTACAGCATGTATCCTATGTGTGAGTGGTGTGTACAGCATGTATCCTATGTGTGAGTGGCATGTACAGCATGTATCCTATGTGTGAGTGGCGTGTACAGCATGTATCCTATGTGTGAGTGGCGTGTACAGCATGTATCCTATGTGTGAGTGGCGCATGCAGCATGTATCCTATGTGTGAGTGGCGTGTACAGCATGTATTCTATGTGTGAGTGGCGCATGCAGCATGTATCCTATGTGTGAGTGGCGTGTGCTGCATGTATCCTATGTGTGAGTGGCGTTTGCAGCATGTATCCTATGTGTGAGTTTCGTGTGCAGCATGTATCCTATGTGTGAGTGGCGTGTGCAGCATGTATCCTATGTGTGAGTGGCCTGTACAGCATGTATCCTATGTGTGAGTGGTGTGTACAGCACGTATCCTATGTGTGAGTGGCATGTACATCATTTATCCTATGTGTGAGTGGCCTGTACAGCATGTGTCCTTTGTGTGAGTAGCGTGTACAGCATATATCATATGTGTGAGGTTGCGTGTACAGCGTGTATCCTATGTGTGAGTGGCGTGTGCAGCAGGTATCTTATGTGTGAGTGACGTGTACAGCATTTATCCTATGTGTGAGTGGTGTGTGCAGCATGTATCCTATGTGTGAGTGGCGTGTACAGCATGTATCCTATGTGTGAGTGGCGTGTGCAGCACGTATCCTATGTGTGAGTGGCCTGTACAGCATGTGTCCTATGTGTGAGTGGTGTGTGCAGCGTGTATCCTATGTGTGAGTGGCATGCACAGCATGTATCCTATGTGTGAGTGGCGTGTACAGCATGTGTACTATGTGTGAGTGGCGTGTACATCATGTATCCTATGTGTGAGTGGTGTGTACAGCATGTATCCTATGTGTGAGTGGTGTGCACAGCATGTATCCTATGTGTGAGTGGTGTGTACAGCATGTATCCTATGTGTGAGTGGTGTGTACAGCATGTATCCTATGTGTGAGTGGTGTGTGCAGCATGTATCCTATGTCTGAGTGGCGTGTGCAGCATGTATCCTGTGTGAGTGGCGTGTACAGCATGTGTCCTATATGTAAGAGGTGTGCACAGCATTTATCCTATGTGTGAGTGGCGTGTGGTGTGAGTGGCGTGTACAGCATGTGTACTATATGTGAGTGGCGTGTACAGCATTTATCCTATGTGTGAGTGGCGTGTACAGCATGTATTCTATGTTTGAGTGGCCTGTACAGCATGTATCCTATGTGTGAGTGGCGTGTACAGCATGTGTCCTATGTGTGAGTGGCGTGTAGAGCATGTATCCTATGTGTGAGTGGCGTGTACAGCATGTGTCCTATGTGTGAGTGGCGTGTACAGCAGGTGTCCTATGTGTGTGTGGCGTGTGCAGCAGGTATCTTATGTGTGAGTGACGTGTACAGCATGTATCCTATGTGTGAGTGGCGTGTACAGCATGTATCCTATGTGTGAGTGGCGCGTACAGCATGTGTCTTATGTGTGAGTGGCGTGTACAGCATGTTTCCTATGGGTGAGTGGTGTGTACTGCATGTATCCTATGGGTGAGTGGCATGTACAGCATGTATCCTATGTGTGAGTGGTGTGTGCAGCAGGTATCCTATGTGCAGGGGCATAGCTAGGGGGGGCAGGTGAGGCATGTGCCCCGGGCGCAACTAAGTTGTAGGGAAGGGGGGGCGCCGCAGAGCAGCTGATCGCTGCTGATAGGCGCCCTGTATGTCGGACACCTGCAGCAGATTTAGGAAGAGCCAGGAAATCACACAGCGTCGTTCTGACTGAGGTCTGTGACGGCCAGGGAGTGGACCAGTACAATCACCCTACCTGTCACTTGACCTCACGTCAGTGACATGAGGTCAGATGACTCAGGTCAGGGGAATGGACTGGTCCACTCCCTTGCTGCACCCTCCCAGCATGTAGGGGGTGCCACTGGGCTCTGTCTCTACTCTGTGCTCTGCTGTTACACACACGGAGTAAATAACAGCCGAGAAGCAGAGGAGGAAGTTCCTGTCCTGAAATAAACTTGTGATCCTGTCAGCAAGGATACATGGTAAGTGTCTGTGTGTATATGTGTGTGTAGTGTGTATACAGTATGTGTCTCTGTGTTTGTATGTGTATATGTTACAGTGTGTGTGTGTGTGTGTGTGTGTGTGTGTGTGTGTGTGTGTGTCTCTGTGTTTCTGCATGTGTTTGTCTCTTACATCTACTACATTATCTGTACTCAGAGAGTTATCACTGTGTTATCTGTGGTGTTACATAGGACTGCAGGTAACATCTACTGCATTATCTGTACTCAGAGTGTTATCACTGTGTTATCTGTGGTGTTACATAGGACTGCAGGTAACACTACTACATTATCTGTACTCCGTTATTACTGTGTTATCTGTGGTGTTACATAGGAGTACAGGTAACATCTACTGCATTATCTGTACTCAGAGAGCTATCACTGTGTTATCAGAGGTGTTACATAGGGCTGCACGTGAAATCTACAACAATATCTGTACTGGGTATATATGGGTCTGGAAAAAAGGGGACAAAAGTCGATGGTCCAGCGCAGTCAAGTTTAAAACAGAACGTAGTTCCAATTTTTTTATTTGGATAGTTAAAACAAGATCATTCCCGAATGCAAGGGTGAAAATGTAGGTAAGGTACCAACGCGTTTCAGACGTATACCACGTCCTTCCTCATGGCTTTAATGCTAACAACTAAATGTCAGATCGAGGTTTATATCCGGTTGCCAACAGGTGAAAATTAGTGATGTCACAGAAAAGTGCTACTGTCCAGCATAGTAGTGTTGAACTAGGGAGACGCCTATAGGGCATCAGCATTCTGTGAATAAAAGCTATCCAGCACGGTGGAGCTGTCCAGCAGAAGTGGTGCTGAAACAGAGAGTCGGTGATAGAACATCACTGCTCCACTAGTAAGTTATGTGCTTACAGCATTGGTTGATGGCTAGTTGTAATGACGGGGGTGGGGAGACAGACAAGTGAGCCCTAATCTACCCACCACTCAGTCCCTGCCTACTTGCAATGACCCGCCCTAGGCGACGGGGTACAACTGGGCGACGGTCCCTACGCTCAATAAGTGCACGACAGACAAACAGACAAGGGTACACAGAGCTAGGGGGAGAAAGGGGCAGTTGCCCACGGCAACACCGTGAGCAACAAGAGAAGTGAACAAGCCGAGTCAAACCAGGAGAGTACAAGGTGCCAAACGCAGAGCAGAAGATTAGTAAAAAAGCCGAGTCAAACCAGGAGTGTACGAGGTACCAAACGCAGAGCAGGAGAGTAGTCAGCAAGCCGGGGTCAATATGAAGCAAGGACAATGGTACAAGAAGCTGCAGCAGGGCCAGGAAACCAAACGAGAAGAATCACAAGCAAAGGAGGAACAGGAAAGGCAGGTATAAATAGACAGAGGGCGGGAGCTAGCTCCGTCTGGCCAGGCTGTGATAGGTTCTCCCACTCCTAAGCCTGCCACCCTGAGTCTCACAGACATAGAAGCAGGTACAGACTGATTATCTATGGGCGTTAACCCCGAAGCTGTGCCTGGCAGATCCTTTACACTAGTAATAAATAATAAGATGAGGGATAGTAATGATCCAAAACTATCCTAGAGTAGTGGATAGAATATTAATGCTTATTTCTATTTATTAGGCTGTCGGATATGAACCTCTGAAATACTCACATCGAAAAATTAAAACATAATTAGACGCTAAAAAATACATGATATTAAACAGTTTAAGACAGTACATGAACTGGAAAAAAGGGGAATTATATAGTGGTCTTCAAGGATAATTAGTATTGGAAAATTTGTTTTCCTTTGTATACTAGACCGTCAATTGGTTAACGGGAAATCTGGTGGGGGAAGGACCCGTTGATATGGATAATTAGGTGTCATCTGTAAAAACGATGAACATTAACAAGTATTATTAATTATTAGGCCATATTAAATTCTGCCGATCATTTCATAGATTCTTTTGCTAATAGTGGAACATTAATTCTTTTTTTAGGTTCAGACATATAGACATTCCAGGTGTTGATATGTGTCCGCAACATAGGCATACTCAGTGAGAACGTGCCCGTCCAACAGTGAGTGAGTATGTACGTGTAGGCGGGCATATATTTACAGCCTGTAGTCACCCCATTTACATGTGGACCTTTCTCGTGTTTATGGAGGGGTAGTGAGAGATGCTGTTTGAGCATGAATCTTTATATGTACATATACCTATGGTTTGGGGGGGAATATTTTTGTATGTTTGGTTATTTTTCACTTTGTTTGTGTGATTGGGTAGTGTGTAGGAACCCTTAGGGACAGGTAAGGTACACACAAACCCTTGTAGGTATTTGCCACCTCAACCTGAGAACTGGTATGGTCAATATGATGATGGATTGAATGTCAGAGGGGAAATGGAAGGCGATGCTCCACCCCACAGTAGATTCCTGGGTACCAAGATCTCACCTCCTCCTCGGGGATGATAACCTGCCATGATAAAGACCTGGATATCGGCCCACAAAGATTGTTTCGTCTTCAATCAAGATGCTGGGAAAAGTTGGAAAAGTAATGGATCACGTACAAAAGGTTGTTGAAAGGCGGGCTAAGCCATTCCAAGGCTGACCATATGAGGGCACAAGTAGCCTTACACGGGTCGGCATGCTAAAATTGGATCGGCCACTGGAAAGAACTGCTGACGCCACTAAAGAGGAAGAAACTCCAAGCAAGAAAGAACAAGAAATCTGCGGTTCATGGACTTTGAGGTTTTCATATGAGCTTTGTTCGTTTGATGAGCTTTGAGGCTTCGTTCTATGGACTGTGAGTTTATTTCAACCCCGTTCTATGGACTATGAAGGTTTCTTCGTTCTATGGACTATGAAGGTTTAATTTCAACTTCGTCTGATGAGCTTCGAGGCTTCGTTCTATGGACTGTGAGTTTTATCTCAACTTCGTTCTATGGACTAGGAGATTTAATTTCATCTTCATTCTGTGAACTTTGAGGTTTCGTTTCATTGGACACTAGACTCCAGAGTCAGAGGACTGGCGGGAAGGTGTCCTTGAGGAGATAGCTGATGTCGAGTATCTAGGTCCAATAGTATACTTCCTTCCATCTCAGACCATTACCAGTAACCAGGGAGGTTGAGGGGGTAAATAGAACCCCACAAACACTTCCCCAAATTGCATTATCGAGTCCCCGACAACAGGGGGATTGTAAAGGGAAGTGTCCCTATATATATATATATAGTGTGTATGTATATGTGTGTATATATACAGTGTATAATATATATGTGTGTGTATAATACATATAATGTATCATGAGCCAGGGCTGTAGCAACAACAGCCCTGGTCATGAATGCGGTTCTAAGCGAAGCAGGACAATTAGCATGGCCCTGCTTTGTTTGGAAACCATGGAGACATGGGATAGTTATCCCCTGTCTCCATTTCAAGTCTCCCGCACGCACGGACTGTCTCGTGCGGGCGCTCATGAGTCAGCTGGTGATACATTATCACCATGCCAACCCATGCTAGCCAGGGGCAAGCGCCACATCCCCCGCTATGAGCGTACCGACAGGGTTAAATAGCCCTGCGTCGGTACGCTCAGGAGCCGAAGTTAGCTGGAGCTAGCTGAAGATGACCTCACCACCAGCTGGGACCTGCATGCCTGCCTGCCTCCCACACCACCAGGAACTGGCTCACCTCCCCTGTCCTGTCTCTCTCCTCCAACGACCTGCTATGGCTCCTGCTTCTGCCACCAACGCTAAGTATGTCTGAATAGAGTCAGTTTCAGCTCCTCGGAACCTGATTCAATTGAAGGATTTAATGAAGCCTCAGATAGTGATAACTCTAGGAACCTATACTCCCAAAGATACCAACCAGTCAGCAAACCAAGGAAGTAAAAAAATGGGAAAAGAGGGGCGGTAGGAAACATCACCCAAACAGACCAGGAACAAAACCCGCCGCCAACGGAACCGCAGAAATCCTCACTCAGCATTAATGTGATCAACCTTTACTCATCCGAACTGACTCCAGCACAAGTCAAAGTTCTGTCGTTGGGCCTCAATTTTGCCCCTAATCGCATGTTCGATACTTTCAACACACTTCTGGACATTAATCAATTTGTAAGGAATTTAACAGTAAAGAGGCATTTTTATAATACGCTCTCAATGACAACAGACTCCGAAGATTTTTATCTCAGAGAATCCAATACAAACATCCATGACCATAGATCACTATCGTTTGAGGAACATAGGGCAATCCAATGCTTAGAGAGTCTGAACCCAGAACTTCCTACAAGAAATATTCATTTTTCTGCGGACTTTGTTACGAAAAATCCAAGCTTCTATCCTCTGGCATCCAGGATAGACTCTATGGACAGATTTCAATGGGCAATTGAAAAGGATCTCCAGCAACTATCTGAAAATTCGAAGTGTTGCAATAAGAACTTTAATATCTCTAAAGAGCTGAATATGGCAAAAAAAATCGTTAAAGAATAACAAGGATATTATTATTAAGATGTCGGATAAAGGGGGCAGTATCACTGTGCTAGATAGGGAAATGTACAAAACCCAAATTTTGAAACTTCTAGCAGACACAGACACATATAAAAACTAACGTGTAATCCAACATCCATGCTCCGAAAAAAGCTCAACAAACGAATAAACGATGGTTTAGGTAGTGGCGTATTAACAAGTAAACAAGCAGAATATATTATGGCCCAATGTCCATCAATTCCAATCATGCACGCATTGTCCAAGACTCATAAAGGCATAAACCCCCCACCTATGCGCCCCATAGTGTCAGGGATAGGATCACTAACAGAAAAACTCTCTGAATGGCTAGACTCCTTGTTACAACCCCTTGCATTAAGAACCTCGGGCCATTTACGTGACACCAGAGATGTTTTATGCTCATTTCACAAAAAAAGATGGGAAAATAAATTTACATGGCTGAGCTGTGATGTGACCTCACTTTATACCAGCATTCCACACGAAATAGCCCATAGGGCACTAGAATATCATCTTTTTAAACACAGCACTTACAGCTATGAGCTACAATCATATACACTAGAGGTCCTTGTCTTCCTGATGACACACAATTTCTTCCAGTTCGATGGCTTGTTTTACCTACAACTACAGGGAGTATCAATGGGAGCTAAATTCTCCCCTTCTTTGGCTAATCTTGTGATGGCTTGGTGGGAGGAACTTATCATTTTTTCTAGTGATAACCCTTTTGGCAGATCTATTAACTGGTATGCAAAGTATATAGACGACCTGCTATTTATATGGGAAGGCAATATGTCAGATATCCCAAATGTCATCAATTATCTTAATGACAACCAATTCAACTTGAAAAACCCCTATTCTTCACAAAAAGATACTATCCAGTTTCTGGACCTAGAACTCACAGGTCATGCAGGGGAAATAATTGATACTAAAACATATTGTAAGCCTATCTCAGGAAACACCATCCTGCATGCAACAAGTGGTCACCCTAGACAAACCATCTCATCAATCCCAGTGGGAGAAATGTACAGAGCAAAAAGAAATTGTAGTAATGACCCCAATTACCGGGTGTAACAACAGAAAATTTGTAGGAGACTACGCAAAAGAGGGTATGCAGAATGGACCCTCAAAAGAGCAACCTCCATTGTAGAAACAAAGCCCCGAGATCTACTTCTAGAGCCAAAACCTAATAATAAAGATACTGGTCTAAACGTACCTACTTTGGTGTTACAACACAGTAGTCAGTTTAATGAAATAAAGAAAATCGCCCATAAAAATGTAGCCATTCTAATGTAAGACGAGGCCCTGTCAGATATTTTGAAGGATGGTTGTCGTGTAGTGTCCAGAAAAGCTCCTTCCTTAGGTTACCTGTTGTACGGGTTTCTTTAAATGTAAAATCTGTTCATATGCTAAGCCCACTAAGACTTTTAGAGATTCAGATAACAATACAAATTTTTCAATTCAAACTTACATTAATTGCAACAGTGAGGCAGTGATATACATTGTGGAGTGTTTGGAATGCAACCTAATGTATGTAGGTTGCACCAGCCGCAAATGTAAAACTAGGATACTAGAACATTTGGGCTATATAAGAAATCCTAACCTCACCAATATCTCCAATGTTGTAAAACATTTCATAACCTTCCATAATAGATCAATTACAAGTCTGAGATGTTATGCCAGAAAAAAAGTCAAAACTCCAACCAGAGGGGGGAACATTAAACATAAAATCTTATCACGTGAAGCATACTGGATATTTACACTAAAATCGAGGTTTCCTAAAGGTTTGAACTTAAAAAAAGAATTAATGTTCCACTAATAGTAAAAGAATCTATGAAATGATCGGTAGAATCTAATATGGCCTAATAATCAATAATACCTGTTAATGTTCAGATGACACCTAATTATCCATATTAACGGGTCCTTCCCCCATCAGATTTCCCGTTTGACGGTCTAGTATACAAAGGAAAACAAATTTTCCAATACTAATTATCCTTGAAGACCAATACATAATTCCCCTTCTTTCCAGTTCATGTATTGTCTTAAACTGTTTAAATGATGTATTTTTTAGCGTCTATTTATGTTTTCATTTTTCGATGTGAGTATTTCAGAGGTTTATATCCGACAGCCTAATAAACAGAAATTAGCATTAATACTCTATCCACTACTCTAGGATAGATTTGGGTCATTGTTATCCCTCATTTTATTATTTATAAATATTCATCAATCAACGCTATAAGCACATAACTTACTAGTGGAGCAGTGATGTTCTATCACCGGCTCTCTGTTTCAGCACCACTTCTGCTGGACAGCTCCACCGTGCTGGATAGCTTTTATTCATAGAATACTGATGCTTTATAGGCGTCTCCCTAGTTCAGCACTACTATGCTGGACAGCACCACTTTTCTGTGTGACATCACTAATTTTCACCTGTTGGCAACCGGATATAAACCTCGTTCTGACATTTAGTTGTTAGCATTAAAGCCATGAGGAAGAATGTGGTATACGTCTGAAACGCGTAGGCACCTTACCTACATTTTCACCCTTGCATTCGGGAATGATCTTGTTTTAACCATCCAAATAAAATTGGAACTACGTTCTGTTTTAAACCTGACTGCGCTGGACCATCGACTTTTGTCTACTTAGGTCTACTTAGATACAACGGCTTAGCAGACAGTATCACATATAATATGCTTAGATACAACGGCTTAGCAGACAGTATCACACATGCTAGGCCCAATTAGAAGGTTAATTGTGAAAAAATTCTTATGGTGTTTTTCGATAAAGATCACTTAAACAGTTAACCGATGAATGGCGCTGTTTATGTGGAATTTAACCTGCGGCCTAATTTACCATATAATGTATTTTAAAAAATGTAAAAAAAAAATACATTTTGTGGGGTGAATTGAAAAAAAACCTGTAATTCCACCATTTCTGTTTTGATTTTACAATGTTCATCGGGCGGCATGAATTGCATGATAACTTGATTCTGCGGGTCGTTACGATTATGGCGATACAAAATTTATATAGTTTTCTTTTTTACAAAATAATTTGTTTTTGTGACGCTGCATTCGAAGATGAACTGCATAGTTTTTCAATGCAACAGCACTTCATAGGGCTATAAGGGGTTAAAACCCACTCTCTGAAGCCCCCCTTCAAGATACATTTCAACTAATCTGGTCCCCATGGCAGAAATATGTCTTTCCATCTGGCACCTCCAGCAGACTCCTTTCAGTCTAGTTTGATTTATTTTACCTCAGAGTTCCTCTTTTTAATTTATTTTCTCCCCCCCCCTTTTTTTTAACTATTTCTAACAGGGGCTGTGCAGGATTAGAAAAATATGGCTGCTTTCTTTCAAAAACAGCACCACACCTATCCACAGGTTGTATCTGGTATTGCAGGTTAGCTCCATTGAAGTGAATGGTAATGAGCTGTAATACCACACACAACCTATAGACAGGTGTGGTGCTGGTTTTTGGAGAAAGCAGACAAGTTATCTTATCCTGGACAACCCTTTGTCATGTATTGTTCTTGTGCGGAGATGCTCCCTGCCATATCCCTTTTCCTTTATGGCCGCTGATAAGTTCTATTCAGCTTTATGGCCTCTGTGGTAAGTACACTGCCAGTCAGTAAAGGGTTAACACTTCAGACCACTGTGGGTGACGTCACAATGAATGAGGCGGCAGTGTTAATAAACTCCTGCAGTAATGATGATGAATGCGCTGATGTCATAAATACAAATGTTTATGACATAAAGAAGATTCCATATTAGAAGGTTTTACTGCCACATTCAGCGCCATATTGGATGGTACTGAGGACCTTGAGCTTGACTTCCCCACCAATGCCGACCTGATGTAATTTGGAGATTCTAGCAGGGAAACCCTACACCCAAGACGACTTCTTCATCACAGTGATGCCATCCTCTTCATACGGATTGTCTGTAATAGAGGGGGATTTCCAGCAGGAGATCCCCTTCTATTGGCTGGAGTGGAGACAGATGCTACAAGGAGGCATCTGGAGGACCCGTCTCATCCGTGGATCACCCATTCATTTTAATGGGTGCCCAGGAAGAGAGACACCCGCCTAGCCAACCAGATCAGCCGATTTATGTGTTTTATGTTGTTCGTTCATTGTATTGTCTTTCCTAGAAAATCTGAGAAAACTTACAAATTCTGTTACAAATTTTATTTTGGCACCTTCTAAGCTCAGAGGAAGGGCAATCCTCCAGCCATGGTTTCCCTAGAGGTTTCCCCCACAGGGGGTTTTTCCTTTCCTGCGTGCTGGAGGGTGACTCTTCGTGAGTCGGAGGTTTGCCATTTTGGGTTTGGTCATATAATATAATAAAAGTTTTGACCATTTAACACCCAATTATAATGTTTTGTGTCTTTATTTTTCATTCATTGGTTTGGTGCTTGGGATTCTGGGTCTATCACATATCACAAAATCATAAGGCCGGACATCTGCTTCCCACACTGACATAGAATGGAGACAACAAGCGTTGCTGCACAATTAAGTGTACACATCCTTACATGAACCCCTTCCCGACATTTGCCGTATGGGTACGCCATGGAAAGCTATGACTTCCCGCAAATTGCCGTATCCATACGCCAAATGTTTGGCAACGGCCCAGAAGCTGAGTCAGTGAATAACTGACAGATCTGACTTGCTGTCAGTGAATAACTGACAGATCTAATACATTGCACTACGTAGGTAGTGCAAAGTATTAGAAAAAAAACATCAGACAGTTGGAACTTCAAGTCCCCTAGTGGGACTTGAAAGAAAGTGTAAAAGAAAGTATAAAAAAGTGTAAAAAAAAAAATGAAAAAAATTGAAGTTTGAAAACAATAAGGCTGGGTTCACACGACCTATTTTCAGACGTAAACGAGGCGTATTATGCCTCGTTTTACGTCTGAAAATAGGGCTACAATACGTCGGCAAACATCTACCCATTCATTTGAATGGGTTTGCCGACGTATTGTGCAGACGACCTGTAATTTACGCGTCGTCGTTTGACAGCTGTCAAACAACGACGCGTAAATGGACTGCCTCGGCAAAGAAGTGCAAGGCACTTCTTTGCCACGTAATTTGAGCTGTTCTTCATTGAACTCAATGAAGCACAGCTCAAGATTTACGAGCGTCTCAGACGCCTCGCAAAATGCGAGGAGGAGCATTTATGTGTGAAACGAGGCAGCTGTTAACAGTCTGTCTTTTCACACGTAAATGCCTCTCATCGTGTGAACATACCCTAAAACTTTCAAGTAATAAAATAAAACACAATCGCCCTATTTCGATTATCAAGTCCTTTATTATTAAAAAAAAATAAATAAACCATACGTATTTGGTATTGCCGCGAACGTAACGACCTGAGGTATCAAAATATTATATTATTTATTGCACACGGTGAACAGCGTAAAAAAAAACCGTAAAAAACCATACCCGAGTTTCTGTTTTTTGGTCACTTTGCCCTACAAATATTGGAATAAAAAGTGATTAAAAAGTCGCACGTATCCAAAAATGGTACCTATAAAAACTATAGCTTGTCTCGCAAAAAACAAGCCCTCATACAGCTCCGTCGACAAAAAAAATTGGAAAGATATGGTTCTCACAACTTGGCTACAGAAAAAATACATTCTTTTTACAAAAGTAATTTTAATGTGCAAAAAGTTGTAAAACATAAAAAAGTTCTATAAATTAGTTATCACCGGAATCGTACTGACCCTCAGAATAAAGTTAACAGGTAATTTATAACGCATGGTGAACATTGTATAAAAAAAAATAAAAAAGCTGTGCCAGAATTGTGTTTTTTTGTTTACCTGGCCTTCCAAAAAATAGGATAAAAGGTGATCAAAAAGTCGCATGTACCCCAAAATGGTACCAATAATCATTACAGCGCGTCCCGCAAAAAAACAGCCCTCATACCACTACATCTATGAAAAAATAAAATTAGTTATGGCTCCAATAAGTCAGGAAATAAAAAGTATGCAGTTGTGCCCGAGGGGAACATTTCCTCTGTTTCAAGAGGTGATTTATCAAGAATCTAAAATTAGGGAACCAGGAAGGGGAGGGCCCAAACATATCTGCTGGAAGCGAGGGTGCCCGTATTATACCAGGACAACATTTCACAGCAAAATTCCCCAAACTGCAAATATGCGGACCAAAAGGGGCATAAGAAAGGACGACATATATCAGTGCGACACTGGCCTGTGCAGAAAGGATTGCTTCACAGCGTAACACACATAAATGGATTATTTCATTGTTTTTTTACCCCAATATTATACCCCCTGACTATGCCCCTGATGTACTCTGCCCAGCTCACATATGCCCCACGTTATAAACGGAAACACTCCAAACAAAACTATTACCAAGCAAATTCCACGCTCCAAAAGCCAAATGACGCTCCCACCCATCTGAACCCTACAGTGTGCCCAAACAGCAGTTTCCTTCCACACATCGTCATACCCGGGAGAACCCTTTTAACAATTTTTGGGGTGTGTGTCTCCAGTGACATAAGCTGGGTATGACATATTTGCCATTGAAATGGCATTTCTAGGGAAAAATATCAATTTTTACTTTGCACCATCCGCAGCGCAATCATTTATGGAAAATACCTGTGGGTGAAAATGCTCACTACACCCCTTAATAGATGCCTTGAGGGGTGCAGTTTCCAAATGAGGTCACTTCTCAGGGCTTTCTTTTTATTATTTCACATCTGAGCCTCTGCAATTGTGATCCAATACTTTATAAATCGCCAAATTAAGCCTCGATTTTTCATGGTACACTTTCACTCCTGAGCCTGGTCGAATGTTCGGCAAAAGATTAGGGCCACATGAAGGGTGTTTCTAAAACCAGGAAACCCAGCATAATAATTAGAGAGCTGTCTTGTTATGGTGACACAAGCTGGGCACCACATATTGGTATATATATGGAAAAAAAATCCCATTTTCACTCTGCAACATCGAGTGCACACTAATTTCTACAAAACACCTGCAGGGTTAACATGCTTACTACACCCCTAGGTAAATGCATTGAGGGGTGTAGTTTCCAAAATGTGGTCACTTCTGAAGGGGTATCCACAGTTTTGGTCCCACAGGTGCCCAGAAACCAATCCAGCAAAATCTGCACTCCAAATGGCGCTCCTTCCTTTCTGAGCCTTGCCGTGTGCCCAAACAGCAGTTTATGACCACATATGGGGTATTGCCGTACTCGGGAGAAATTGCTTTACAAAAGTTGTGTTCTTTTTTTGCATTTGTTGAGAAAACAAAAAAATTTGCGGTAAAGCTACGTCTTATTGAAGAAAAAGGATTGTTTTTATTTTCACTGCCCAATTCTAATAAATTCTATGAAACATCTATGGGGTAAAAATGCTCACAATACTCCTAGATGGATTCCTCAAGGGGTGTAGTTTCCTAAATGGAGTCACTATTTGGGCGTTTTCATTGTTTTGCCCCTCAGGGGCTTTGCAAATGCGACATTGCCTCCTCAAACCATTCCTGCTAAATGTGATCTCCAAAAGCCAAATAGCGCTCTTTCCATTCTAAGCCCTGCCGTGTGTCAAAACAGCCATTTATGTGGGGTACTGTTTTACTCGGGAGAAATTGCTTTACAAATTTTGCTGTGCTTTTTCTCCTTCAGTCTTTGTGGAAATGAGAAAAAATTTGCTAAAACTACATTTTCTTTGAAAATATGTAGATTTTTATTTTCAGGGCCTACTTCCAATAATTTCTGCAAAAGACCTGTGGGGTCAAAACGCTCAGTATACCCCTAGATAATTTCCTCAATGGGTTTAGTTTCCAAAATTAGGTCACTTGTGGGGGGATTACACTGTTTTATCCCCTCAGGGGCTTTGTAAATGTGACATGGCCTCCGCAAACCATTCCTGCTAAATGTGAACTCCAAAAGCCAAATGGTGCTCCATCCGTTCTAAGCCCTGCCGTGTGTCCAAACAGCTGTTTATTACCACATGTGGGGTACTGTTTTACTCGGGAGAAATTGCTTTACAAATTTTGCGGTGCTTTTTCTCCTTCAGTCTTTGCGAAAATGAGAAAAAATTTGCTAAAACTAAATTTTTTTTTGAAAAAAATGTAGATTTTTATTTTCAGGGCCTACTTCCAATAATTTCTGCAAAAAACTTGGGGGGTCTAAACGCTCAGTATACCCCCTAGATAATTTCCTCAATGGGTGTAGTTTCCAAAATGATGTCACTTGTGGGGGGTTTACACTGTTTTATCCCTTCAGGGGCTTTGTAAATGTGACATGGCCTCCGCAAACCATCCCTGCTAAATGTGAACTCCAAAAGCCAAATGGTGCTCCATCCGTTCTAAGCCCTGCCGTGTGTCCAAACAGCCGTTTATTACCACATGTGGGGTATTGTTTTACTTGGGAGAAATTGCTTTACAAATGTTCTGGTGCTTTTTCTCCCTCAGTCCTTGTGGAAATGAAAAAAAATTAGCTTTACCTACATTTTCTTTGAAAAAATGTCGATTTTTATTTTCAGGACCTACTTCCAATAATTTCTGCAAAAAACCTGGGGGTCAAAACGCTCAGTATACCCCTAGATAATTTCCTTGAGGTGTGTAGTTTCTCAAAGGGGATCACTTTTGGGGGATTTCCACTGTTTTGGTACCGCAAGAGCCCTTGAAACCTGACATGGTGCCTAAAATATATTTGAATAAAAATAAGGCCCCAAAATCCACTAGGTGCTCCTTTGCTTCTGAGGCCGGTGCTTCAGTCCAGTAGCACGCTACGGCCACATGTGGGATATTTCCTAAAACTGAAGAATCTGGGCAATAAATATTGAATTGCATTTCTATGGTAAAACTTTCTGTGTTATAAAGAAAATTGGATTAAAAATTAATTTCTGCAAAAAAATATTAAATTTGTAAATTTCACCCCTACTTTGCTTTAATTCCTGTGAAAAGTTTAAAGGGTTAAGAAATTTTTAAATGCTGTTTTGAATACTTTGAGGAGTGAAGTTTTCAAAATGGGGTGACTTTTTTTGGGTTTCTAATATATAAGGCCCTCAAAGCCACTTCACAAGGGAACTGGCCCCTGTAAAAACAGCCTTTTGAAATTTTATTGAAAATGTGAGAAATTGCTGCTAAAGTTCAAAGCCTTGTAACGTCCTAGAAAAATAAAAGGATGTTCAAAAAACGATGCCAATCTAAAGTAGACATATGGGGGATGTTAGTTAGCAACAATTGTGTGTGTTATAACTGCCTGCCTTACAAGCAGATACATTTAAGTTGAGAAAAATGCAAATGTTTGCAATTTTTCACTAAATTTTGGTGTTTTTCACAATTAAATACTGAACATATCGAGCAAATTTTGCCAGTATCATCAAGTCCAAAGTGTCTCGAGAAAACAATCTCAGAATCGTTTGGATAGCTAAAAGCATTCCGACGTTATTACCACATAAAGTGACACATGTCAGATTTGAAAAATGAGGCTCTGTCAGGAAGGTCAAAAGTGGCTAAAGAGGGAAGGGGTTAAGATATTGTATTACGGTCTGTAGCCTTTGGGGGGAATATATTAACCTTTCTACAACAGTTTACTAAAATACACAAATGTTGACATTTTTGGGGTGCAAAAAATGGGCGGGGCTTAGCAGAAATGGCCAACAATTTTACTATAATTTACGCCAGTAACTGATGTAAATTATAGCAGAAATCTATATGTATAGTGCGGCCCAGATTTATCTCTGGGGAGCGTAACAAGGCAAAGTTCCGTGCCAGACCCATACCTCCCCCCCAATCATACTGTTTGCCCCCCAATCAGACAATAAAATACATTTAAAAAATGTACTTACCTCACTACTCCGATTCTCCCTCCCGGATCCCCTCAGGCTCTTACAGCAGGCCGCAGCATGTAGAAAGTACTGATGACAGGCCGCGTTGCAGCTAAAAGATGCGACACATTTAATAAGAGTCTTTCGCATGTTAATAAATGTGTTGCATCTTACTCCAGCAAACTGTTTAATAGGACTGGTGTATGAAACGCCAGTATTAAAGGGAATGTGTCGCTAGAAATTTTCTTTTATTTTTTCAGTTAAACAGTTAGTATATAAATGATTACACATTGTTTTAATTTTTTTAATTTTTGCACAAGTCAGGAAATATTATAAATTAGATTCTAATTTATAACATTTCCATGTGCTGGTCACTAGAGGGAGCAATTCCCAAAATTGCCGCATTGGCATGTGGTAAAGCAACCTCATTGCATTATGCTGCAAATTTGTAGTAGACACACTCGCTCTAGTGTCCTCACAGAATCCCCCCTCCTTTCTCCTGGCTAGTGCCAGGAGAAAGGAGGGGGTTGAATGTTCAAACCTCCTACACTGTGTGCCGCCATTTTCTGAGCGAATTCACAGTGTAGGAGGACTAGATACAGTGCTCAGCAGACAGTATAACACTAACATACACACACATCACATACACAAACATAACTTACCTGATCCTGCCGCCGCCTCCGCCCTGCCGCTCCTAGTCCTTGCGTCTGCACTGCCTTCAACATATGCCCGGAAGCTGCGACCGGAAGTCGTCATCTTACTGTCCGACCGTGGCTTCCGGTCCACATGAAAATGGCGCTGGATGTCGCTCTACTAAAGACCTTCCTTTTTATCTGTGTGGGAGTGGCGCATGTGCCGTTCCCACGCAGACGGCATACGCTATAGTGAATGGAAAGGCTCCCGTTCGCATTCTCTATGGGAATGTATGTGCCGTATTCCATCTCTGTATGTGTCGTTAATGGACAGATACAGAGATGAAAAAAAAAATGGCAGCCCCCATAGAGAAGTAAAAGAAGAAAAAAAGTAAAAAGTACAACAAAAAAACACAAATAAATACAATTTATTTTAATGACATACTAAAAGCAATATTATATATATATATAAAAAAAATAATTTCCGTGACACCTTCCCTTTAAAAGGGTTTTCCACGTTCTGACAACTGATGACCTATCCACTGGATAGGTCATCAGTATATGATCGGTGCGTGTCCGACACCTGGACCCCGCACCGATCCGCCACTCCAGCTGCCTCTGGGCACCGGACAACACTGCCGGAAGTAGATGGCTCCGGTCAAAGAATAGAGGCCGAGCTGCAGTTCTGCCGAACGGCCGCTATGCAGTGATCTGAGCAATCTGCTTCCGGCAGTGTTGTCCAGTGGCCGGAGACAGCTGGACTGGCAGATCGGTGCGGGGTCTGGTGTAGTAACGATTGTTTGCCCCCATACATTAACGATGATTGCTCCTTGTGACACGCTGTATCGTCGATTGGCGCTGGTTTTCATGGTCAGTATCGGGACGTCTAAAAGGACCTTTATTTCCTCAGACACCACCATAACTAGGCATTGGAACCAACCCTTCCACCTTAGTGGGTAAAGATTAACCTTCTAAAAGGTTCACTATGTACACATAAGGGCTAACGGTGAAAACACAGAGGGGCTCACCATATATCCAGCATATAACTGTGTCCTCCAAATCTTACGGGGCATGAGTTGTTCTAGATTCCTCTTTATATCACAGACACGTTAATACCATTTTAGACAATTTATCGACATATCGCAAACTTGTGGCGAAACCAAGCACCGCATGTAAGGAATCTTTAAAAAATCTGCTAGAAGAAGGAATTGGATTAGGAGTATTAGCCAACAAACAGGCAGAATACTTACTGATAGAATTCCCTATTGTTCCCATATTCCATGGGATGCCAAAAATCCATAAATTTGCATGGTCTTGAAACTTGGGTTATCTGTGACGTAGTTGGCTAGTACTCCTGAAAACAGGCCTGCCATCAGCCGCCGCTCATCAAGGTTATGATTAGCGGTAATTGGTTTGTAGAAAGGAATGGGACCCTTGCAGGGGCCAGCTACGCAACTTGGTGAGTGACTGTTTTAAAGCAGTAGATTCAGTTTAATTTTTTTTTTATGTTGCCCCTCTGCTCCCACCTTCTCACCTGTCTCTCTCCCCTTCCGCTCCCCAGACCCCAGTCAAGCGTCATATTCACTCTGGCCCAACTCCCACCTCGGCCACTTTCCGTTCCCTTAGCCTACTCCTCCGCCTACATCCTGGTATAATAGCTAAAGAAAATTACTCGATGAGGTTTAGAGTCAGTTAGTTATATGTCAAAATTTTGATCTAAGGTTTGCACACCATGACAGTCGGTAGTCATGTAGACCGGACACTTCCATGATTTGAATACGCTGTGACGTGGCACATTAGGTCACGGGAACGTGGTGTAAAGAATCTGCCAGACACAGCTTCTGTGTCGACGCCCGTGGTTAATCAGTCTGCACCTGCTCCTAGGTCTGATAGAGTGACTCGATCTGCTACCACTCAGGCTGGTAGGCTCAGGAGTGGGAGAACCTATTACAGCCTGGCCAGACGGTTCTAGCTCCCAGCCTCGGTCTATTTATACCTTCATTTCCTGCATGTCTTTGCCTGTGATTCTTTCCTGTTTTCTGGCTCTGCTGCTCCTGCTATTATTATTGACCTTGCTTCATTTTGACCCTGGCTTTACTGACTACGCTCCTGCTCTGTGTTTGGTACCTGGTACACTCCTGGTTTGACTCGACTCGTTCACTACGCCTGTTGCTCACTGTGCCCCATTTCCCTTAGCTTCTGTGTACCCTTGTCTGTCTGTCTGTCATGCACATATTGAGCGTAGGGACCGTCGCCCAGTTGTACGCCGTCGCCTAGGACGGGCCGTGCAAGTAGGCAGGGACTGAGAGGCAGGTAGATTAGTGCTCACCTGTCTGTCTCCCTACCCCATCATTACACGTGGTATCTAGGTTACATCAACACTTTCATGACGTATCTTGTGGTTCGCGCTTGGGCATTGGAGATGAAGAAGACTGGAAGAAGTCATCATGGCGTTCTGGGCCGGATGAAGAAGAAAATAGAACGTGTAAAGGATCTGCCAGACACAACTTCTGTGTCGACGCCCATAGGTAATCAGTCTGCACCTGCTTCTATGTCTGTGAGACTGACTCCATCTTCCACCACCCAGGATGGCAGGCTTAGGAGTGGGAGAGCCTATCACAGCCTGGCCATACGGAGCTAGCTCCTGCTCTCTGTCTATTTATACCTGCCTTTCCTGTTCCTCCTTTGCTTGTGATTCTTCTCTGTTGGTTTCCTGGCCCTGCTGCAGCTTCTTGAACTACTGATCCTCTGCTTGTGATTGACCTTGGCTTTTCTGACCACTCTTCTGCTCTGCGTTTTTGTACCTCGCTCATCTCCTGGTTTGACTCGGCTCGTTCACCTCGCTTCTTGCTTACGGTGTTCCCGTGGGCAACATCCCCATTTCCCTGGCTTCTTCGTACCCTTGTCTGTTTGTCTGTTGTGCACCTATTGAGTGTAGGGTCCGTCGCCCAGTTGTACCCCGTCGCCTAGGGTGGGTCGTTGCAAGTAGGCAGGGACTGAGTGGCGGGTAGATTAGGGCTCACTTGTCTGTTTCCCTACCCCGACATTACATAATCACAAGCCCATATACCTAGTCTACCTGGTCCCTGACACTACTATGGACCCCCTTGAGACCCTGGCTCAGCAAATGCAGGGCCTCTCCCTACAGGTCCAGGCCCTGGCTCAGAGGGACAACCAGCCTGATGCTGCCCTGGTAGGGCCCCTCACCAAACCTCTTGAACCCCACCTCAAGTTGCCTGACCGGTTCTCAGGGGACCGGAAGACTTTTTTCTCCTTTCGGGAGAGTTGTAGACTTTATTTTCGCTTAAAGCCCCACTCCTCTGGTTCTGAGAGCCAGCGGGTGGGTATAATTATGTCCCGGCTCCAGGACGGGCCCCAAGAATGGGCCTTCTCCTTGGCTCCTGACGCCCCTGAACTTTCCTCCATTGATCTTTTCTTTTCTGCTCTCGGGCTCATTTATGACGAGACTGACAAGACTGCCTTTGCCGAGAGTCAGCTGGTGACCTTACAACAGGGTAAGAGACCTGTTGAGGAATATTGTTCTGACTTTAGGAAGTGGTGTGTAGCTTCTCGGTGGAATGACCCTGCCTTAAGGTGCTAATTTAGATTGGGTCTGTCGAACGCCCTGAAAGACCTACTAGTTAGCTATCCCTCTTCTGACTCCCTAGATCAGGTTAAGGCTTTAGCAGTATGACTTGACCGACGTCTCAGGGAACGACGACTTGAACGTGTTTGTATTTTCTCCTCTGACTCCCCCATGATGCCTCCCGAGGTTCCGTTGCTTTGTTCTTCCACGGAAGACTCGGAGGTACCTATGCAACTCGGGGCCTCCGTGTACCCCCAACAACGTAGAGAGTTACGCAGGAAGAATGGTCTCTGCTTCTACTGTGGGGATGACAAGCATCAAGTGAACAACTGTCCTAGGCGTAAGAATAAGCAGCCGAAAGAACTTCCGCGCCTAAGTGACCATCGGGGAGGTCACTTGGGCGCACAGGTATTTCCCGTAAATATGAAACCTAATAAAATCTTGCTTCCCTTTCAGGTCTCTTTTGGTGGTAGGTCTGCTACCGGCAGTGCCTTCGTGGATTCAGGTTCTTCTGCTAATATTATGTCTGTGGAATTTGCTATGTCTCTAGCTATGTCATTGATTGATTTGCCTAAACCTGTCCCGGTAGTGGGTATCGACTCCACTACTCTTGCTAATGGTTATTTTACACAGCATACCCCTGTTTTTGAACTCCTTGTGGGCTCCATGCATTTGGAGCAGTGCTCTGTACAGGTGATGCAGGGATTATCGTCCGATTTGGTTTTAGGCCTTCCTTGGTTGCAGTTGCATAATCCCACTTTTGACTGGAATACTGGGGATCTTACCAAATTGGGTAATGAATGCATGACGTCATGTTTTCCTGTTAATTCTATTTCTCTCCCTGAGGAGGTGAACACTCTACCTGAGTTTGTTCAGGACTTCGCTGATGTTTTCTCTAAAGAGGCCTCCGAAGTGTTACCACCTCATAGAGAATATGATTACGCAATTGATTTGGTACCAGGAACTAAGCTCCCTAAGTGTAGGATATTTAATCTCTCTTGTCCCGAACGTGAAGCCATGAGAGAGTATATCCAGGAATGCCTCGCCAAGGGTTACGTTTGCCCCTCTACTTCTCCGGTAGGTGCTGGCTTCTTCTTCGTAGGGAAGAAGGATGGTGGTCTTAGGCCATGCATTGACTACCGAAACTTGAATAAGGTCACCAGTATCCCCTTCCTTTGATTCCTGATCTCTTCAATCAGGTTCAGGGGGCCCAATGGTTCTCTAAGTTTGATCTACGGGGGGCTTATAACCTTATACGCATCAAAGAGGGGGATGAGTGGAAGACTGCGTTTAACACGCCCGAAGGTCATTTCAAATACCTCGTCATGCCCTTTGGGTTGTGTAATGCTCCCGCGGTCTTCCAGAATTTCATAAATGAGGTTTTAAGAGACTACCTGGGGGTATTTCTTGTAGTGTACCTTGATGACTTACTTGTGTTTTCCAAGGACTGGTCCTCCCACATTGAGCATGTCAGGAATGTGCTCCAGGCCCTTCGGGAAAACAAACTGTTTGCTAAGACCGAAAAATGTGTGTTTGGGGTGCAGGAGATACAGTTTTTGGGTCAAATCCTCACTCCTCATGAATTCCGCATGAACCCCGCCAAGGTCCAGGCTAAGGCGGAATGGGTCAAACCTGCCTCCCTGAAGGCGTTACAGTGCTTCCTGGGGTTCGCTAATTATTACAGGAGATTTATTGCTAAGTACTCGGTAATCGCTAAGCCTTTTACGGATCTCACTCGCAAAGGTGCTGATCTCCTCCACTGGCCTCCTGAGGCTGTCCAGGCTTTTGAGGTCCTTAAGAAGTGCTTTATCTCGGCCCCAGTGCTGGTTCAGCCCAAACAAATGGAGCCATTTATCGTGGAGGTTGACGCGTCCGAGGTGGGAGTGGGGGCTGTCTTGTCTCAGGGTACCAGGTTCCTCACCCATCTTCGCCCCTGTGCCTACTTCTCCAGGAAGTTTTCGCCCACTGAGAGTAACTATGATATTGGCAACCGCAAACTCATAGCCATTAAATGGGCATTTGAAGAGTGGCGCCACTTCCTGGAGGGGGCTAGGCACCAGGTTACAGTCCTTACCGACCACAAGAATCTGCCCGGAGGCTAAACTCGAGACAAGCTCGATGGGCGTTATTTTTTACCAGATTCAACTTTTTGGTCACCTATAGGGCCGGGTCTAAAAATATTAAGGCTGATGCACTGTCGTGTAGCTTCATGGCCAGCCCTCCTTCGGAGGAAGATCCTGCTTGTGTTTTGCCTCCAGGTATAATCATTTCCTCTATTGATTCTGATTTAGTCTCTGAAATTGCGGCTGATCAAGGTTCAGCTCCTGGGAACCTTCCTGAGAACAAGCTGTTTGTTCCCCTGCAATTCCGGCTAAGGGTACTTAGGGAAAATCATGACTCTGCACTATCTGGCCATCCAGGCATCCGGGGTACCAAGCACCTCATTGCCAGAAACTATTGGTGGCCTGGGTTGCTCAAAGACGTTAAGGCCTACATCGCCGCTTGTGAAGTTTGTGCTAGGTCCAAGACTCCCAGGTCCCGACCAGCAGGCTTACTATGTTCTTTGCCCGTTCCCCAGAGACCTTGGACCCATATCTCCATGGAATTCATCACCGATTTGCCTCCATCTCAAGGCAAGTCGGTGGTGTGGGTTGTAGTAGACTGCTTCAGTAAGATGTGCAACTTTGTGCCCCTCAAGAAACTACCCAATGCTAAGACGTTAGCTACCTTGTTTGTCAAACACATCCTGCGTCTCCATGGGGTCCCTGTCAATATTGTTTCTGACAGAGGGGTTTCTGACAGAGGGGTACAATTTTTTTCATTGTTTTGGAGAGCCTTCTGTAAAAAGTTGGAGATTGATCTGTCCTTCTCCTCTGCCTTCCATCCTGAAACTAATGACCAAACTGAGAGGACTAATCAGTCTCTAGAACAATATTTAAGGTCTTTTATCTCTGACTGTCAATATGATTGGGTCTCATTCATTCCCCTCGCCGAATTTTCCCTTAATAACCGGGTCAGTAACTCGTCAGGGGTCTCCCCCTTTTTCTGTAATTTTGGGTTTAATCCACGGTTCTCCTCCGTTTCACCTGGTAGTTCCAATAATGCCGAGGTAGATGTCGTTCATCGGGAACTGTGCATAGTCTGGGCCCAGGTTCAGAATTACCTAGAGGAGTCCCAGAGCATACAAAAGACTCAGGCAGATAGAAGACGTTCTGCTAACCCCTTGTTTGTGGTCGGGGATCTGGTGTGGCTATCGTCAAAAAATGTGCGCCTTAAAGTCCCGTCCAAGAAGTTTGCTCCCCGGTTTATAGAGCCATACAAGGTCATTGAAGTCCTTAACCCTGTCTCCTTCCGACTGGAGTTGCCCCCGTCTTTTCGAGTACACAACGTGTTTCATGCCTCCCTCCTTAAACACTGCTCCCCATCCTTGGCTCCCTCGAGGAAACCTCCGGTCCCTGTTCTCACCCCTGAGGGGGTAGAATTCGTGGTGGCCAAGATTGTGGACAGCAGGATGGTCCAAGGCTCCCTCCAGTACCTGGTCCATTGGAGGGGATACGGGCCTGAGGAGAGGACTTGGGTACCCGCCCGGGATGTTCACGCTGGGGTTTTGCTCAGGAGTTTCCACCTTCGTTTCCCCAATAAACCAGGTCCACCTAGAAAGGGTCCGGTGGCCCCTCATAAAAGGGGGGGGTACTGTAAAGGATCTGCCAGACACAACTTCTGTGTCGACGCCCATAGGTAATCAGTCTGCACCTGCTTCTATGTCTGTGAGACTGACTCCATCTTCCACCACCCAGGATGGCAGGCTTAGGAGTGGGAGAGCCTATCACAGCCTGGCCAGACGGAGCTAGCTCCCGCTCTCTGTCTATTTATACCTGCCTTTTCTGTTCCTCCTTTGCTTGTGATTCTTCTCTGTTGGTTTCCTGGCCCTGCTGCAGCTTCTTGAACTACTGATCCTCTGCTTGTGATTGACCTTGGCTTTTCTGACCACTCTTCTGCTCTGCTGTTATGGCAGGAAGGAGGTGAAGGGAACAAGTGAGCCCTAATCTACCCACCGCCCTGTCCCTGCCTACTTGCAACGACCCGCCCTGGGTGACGGGGTACAACTTGGCGGCGGTCCCTACGCTGACTAAGTGCAAGGGGATACAAACAGGGAACAAGCAAGGGAAGGGGCAGTAGCCCACGGAACACCGTGAGGAAACGGAGCGGTGAACGAGCCAGTCAGGATCAGGATGTAGTGGAGTATACAAATGCGGAGCACGGAGCAGGAAGCAAGCCAGGGGCAGAGCGAAGCAGGATAAGTGGGAACTGAAGCAAGGCAGAAGCACGGCAGAAGCAGGCTGGAGCAAGGCAACAGTGGGGCCAGGAATCCAAGAAGAATCACAAGCAATGAGGAAGAGAAAACGGCAGGTATAAATGGACAGGGGGCGGAGCTAACTCCGACTGACCAGGCCGCGATAGGCTCTCCCACTCCTGAGCCTGCCACCCTGATTGGTGGGAGCCGGTGTCAGTCTAAGAGGTCTGGCCTCAGGTGTTGACTGATTAATCCTGGGAGTATCCACAGACGTAGTGCCTGGCAGATCCTTTACAGTACTCCCCCTTTTATGAGGGGCCACCGGACCCTTACTAAGAGGACCCGGTTTAGTGGGGAAGAGAAGGTGGAACCTCCTGACCAATACCCCAGCGTGAACATCTCGAGCAGGTACCCAAGTCCTCTCCTCCAGCCCGTATCCTCTCCAATGGACCAGGTACTGGAGGGAGCCCTGGATCATCCTACTGTCCACAATCTTGGCCACCTCGAATTCCACCCCCTCAGGGGTGAGAACGGGAACAGGAGGTTTCCTCGAGGGGGACCAGGACGGGGAGCAGCGTTTAAGGAGGGAGGCATGAAAGACGTCGTGTATGCGAAAGGATGGGGGCAGCTCCAGACGGAAGGATACAGGGTTGAGGACTTCAATGACCTTATAAGGCCCAATAAATCGGGGAGCAAACTTCATGGACGGGACCTTAAGGCGCAAGTTCCTAGACGACAACCACACCAGATCCCCGACGACAAACCGGGGGTTAGCAGAACGTCTTCTATCAGCCTGAATCTTTTGTACGCTCTGGGACGCCTCTAGGTTCTTCTGAACCTGGGCCCAGACTGTGCACAGTTCCCGATGAACGTCCTCTACCTCGGGATTATTGGAACAACCAGGAGAAACGGAGGAGAACCTTGGATTAAACCCGAAATTACAGAAAAACGGGGAGACCCCTGACGAGTTACTGACCCGGTTATTCAGGGAAAATTCGTCGAGGGGAAGGAATGAGACCCAATCAAATTGACAGTCAGAGATGAAACACCTTAAATATAGTTCCAGGGATTGATTAGTCCTTTCCGTTTGGCCATTCGTTTCGGGATGGAAGGCGGAGGAGAAGGACAGATCAATCTCCAACTTTTTACAAAAAGCTCTCCAAAATAAGGAAACAAATTGTACCCCTCTGTCAGAAACGATATTGACTGGGGCCCCATGGAGACACAGAATGTGTTTAACAAACAAAGAAGCTAACGTCTTGGCGTTAGGTAGTTTCTTAAGGGGCACAAAGTGGCACATCTTGCTGAAGCGGTCTACTACCACCCACACCACCGACTTGTCTTGAGATGGAGGCAAATCGGTGATAAAATCCATGGAGATATGGGTCCAAGGTCTCTGGGGAATGGGCAAAGAACGTAGTAAGCCCGCAGGTCGGGACCTAGGGGTCTTGGACCTAGATTAAACCTCACAAGCGGTGGCGTAAGCCCTAACGTCTTTAGGCAACCCAGGCCACCAATAGTTTCTGGTAATGAGGTGTTTGGTACCCAAGATGCCAGGATGACCAGATAGTGCGGAGTCATGGTTTTCCCTGAGTACCCTTAGCTGGTATTGCAGGGGGACAAACAGCTTGTCCACAGGGAGGTTCCCGGGAGCTGAACCTTGATCAGCCGCAATGTCAGAGGCTAAATAAGAATCCATGGCAGAAACGATTATACCAGGGGGTAAAATACAAGCAGGGTCCTTCTCAGAAGGAGGATTGGCCATGAAACTACGTGACAGTGCATCAGCCTTAATATTTTTGGACCCAGCCCTATAGGTAACCAAGAAGTTAAATCTGGTAAAGAATAGCGCCCATCGAGCTTGTCTAGGATTAAGCCTCCGGGCAGATTCTAGGAAAACCAGATTCTTGTGGTCAGTAAGGACCGTTACCTGGTGTCTGGCCCCCTCCAGGAAGTGACACCACTCTTCAAAAGCCCATTTAATGGCTAAAAGTTCGCGGTTGCCAATATCATAGTTACTCTCCGTGGGCGAAAACTTCCTAGAGAAGTAAGCACAGGGGCGGAGATGAGTGAGGGAGCTGGTACCCTGGGACAAGACGGCCCCCACTCCCACCTCGGACGCGTCAACCTCCACAATAAATGGCTCCCTTTGGTTGGGCTGAACCAGCACGTGGCCCGAGATAAAGCACTTCTTGAGGGTCTCAAAAGCCTGGACGGCCTCAGGAGGCCAGTGGAGGACATCAGCACCCTTGCAAGTGAGGTCCGTAAGAGGCTTAGCGACGACCGAGAAGTTGGCAATAAATCTCCTGTAATAGTTAGCGAACCCCAAAAAACACTGTAGCGCCTTCAGGGAGGCAGGTTGGACCCATTCCGCCACAGCCTGAACCTTGGCAGGGTCCATGCGGAATTCATGAGGAGTGAGGATTTGACCCTGTATCTCCTGTACCCCAAACACACATTTTTCGGTTTTCACAAACAGATTATTTTCCCGGAGGACCTGGAGGACCTTCCTGACATGCTCCACGTGGGAGGACCAGTCCTTGGAAAACACCAGTATGTCATCAAGGTACACTACAAGAAAATTTCCCAGGTAATCTCTCAGAATTTCATTAATAAAATTCTGGAAGACGGCAGGGGCATTACACAACCCAAAGGGCATGACCAGGTATTCGAAATGACCTTCGGGCGTGTTGAACGCAGTCTTCCACTCATCCCCCTTTTTGATGCGGATAAGGTTATATGCCCCCGTAGATCGAACTTAGAGAACCATTGGGCCCCCTGAACCTGATTAAAAAGATCCGGAATCAAAGGAAGGGGATACTGGTTCCTTACTGTGACCTTATTCAAGTTCCAATAGTCAATGCACGGCCTAAGACCACCATCCTTCTTCCCCACGAAGAAGAAGCCAGCACCTACAGGAGAAGTCGAGGGGCGAATGAAACCCTTGGCCAGGCATTCTTGGATATACTCCCTCATAGCTTCACGTTCAGGACATGAAAGATTAAATATCCTACCCTTAGGAAGCTTAGCACCAGGTACCAAATCGATGGCGCAATCGTAATCTCTATGAGGGGGCAACACCTCGGAGGCCTCCTTAGAAAACACATCAGCGAAGTCCTGAACAAACTCAGCTAGCGTGTTTACCTCCTCACGGGGAGAAATAGAGTTAACCGAAAGACATGACGTCAGGCATTCACTACCCCATTTGGTGAGATCCCCAGTATTCCAATCAAACGTGGGATTATGCAGCTGCAACCAGGGAAGACCTAATACCAGATCGGACGATAATCCCTGCATCACCAGTACAGAGCACTGCTCCAAATGCATGGAGCCAACAAGGAGTTCAAAAACAGGAGTATGCTGAGTAAAATAACCATTAGCAAGAGGAGTGGAGTCGATACCCACTACCGGAACATGATAAGGCAAATCAATAAAAGGCATTTTTAGAGACATAGCAAATTCCACAGACATGATATTAGCAGATGAGCCAGAATCCACGAAGGCACTGCCAGTGGCAGACCGGCCAGCAAACGAGACCTGAAAGGGAAGCAAAATTTTATTGCGTTTCATATTAACGGGAAATACCTGTGCGCCCAAGTGACCTCCCCGATGATCATTTAGGAGCGGAAGTTTTCTGGGTGCTTATTCTTGCGCCTGGGACAGGTGTTCAGTAGATGCTTGTCATCCCCACAATAGAAGCAGAGACCATTCTTCCTCTACGTTGTCGAGGGGACATGGAGGCCCCGAGTTGCATAGGTACCTCCGAGTCTTCCGTGGAAGAGCGAGGAGACGGGACCTCGGGGGGAATCGCAGGGAAGTCAGAGGGGAAAACATTGAAACGTTCAAGCTGACGTTCCCTGAGACGTCGGTCAAGTTGTACTGCTAGGGCCATAACCTGGTCTAGGGAGTCAGAAGAGGGGTAGCTAACAAGCAGATCCTTCAGGGCGTCAGATAATCCTAACCTAAACTGGCACCTTAGGGCCGGGTCGTTCCAGCGAGAAGCTACGCACCACTTTCTAAAATCAGAACAGTATTCCTCAACAGGTCTCCTACCCTGACGTAAGGTCACCAGCTGACTCTCGGCTAAGGCAGTCCTGTCAGTCTCGTCGTAAATGAGTCCGAGGGCAGAGAAAAAACGATCAACGGAGGAAAGTTCAGGGGCGTCAGGAGCCAAGGAGAAGGCCCACTCTTGGGGCCCTTCCTGGAGTTGGGATATAATGATACCCACCCGCTGGTTCTCGGAACCTGAGGAGTGAGGTTTTAGACGGAAGTAAAGTCTGCAACTCTCCCGGAAGGAGAGAAAAGTCTTACGGTCCCCTGAGAACCGGTCAGGTAACTTGAGGTCGGGTTCTAGAGGTGAGGTGAGGGGTACTACTATGGCAGCGTCAGACTGGTTGACCCTCTGAGCCAGGGCCTGGACCTGTAGGGAGAGGCCCTGCATCTGCTGGGTCAGGGTCTCAAGGGGGTCCATGATAGCGTCAGCGTAGGAGAAATGGTAGACTAGGTATGGGCTTGTGATTATGTTATGGCAGGAAGGAGGTGAAGGGAACAAGTGAGCCCTAATCTACCCACCGCCCTGTCCCTGCCTACTTGCAACGACCCGCCCTAGGCGACGGGGTACAACTTGGCGGCGGTCCCTACGCTGACTAAGTGCAAGGGGATACAAACAGGGAACAAGCAAGGGAAGGCGGAACACCGTGAGGAAACGGAGTGGTGAACGAGCCAGTCAGGATCAGGATGTAGTGGAGTATACAAACGCGGAGCACGGAGCAGGAAGCAAGCCAGGGGCAGAGCGAAGCAGGATAAGTGGGAACTGAAGCAAGGCAGAAGCACGGCAGAAGCAGGCTGGAGCAAGGCAGCAGTGGGGCCAGGAATCCAAAAAGAATCACAAGCAATGAGGAAGAGAAAACGGCAGGTATAAATGGACAGGGGGCGGAGCTAACTCCGACTGACCAGGCCGCGATAGGCTCTCCCACTCCTGAGCCTGCCACCCTGATTGGTGGGAGCCGGTGTCAGTGTAAGAGGTCTGGCCTCAGGTGTCGACTGATTAATCCTGGGAGTATCCACAGACGTAGTGCCTGGCAGATCCTTTACATCTGCGTTTTTGTACCTCGCTCATCTCCTGGTTTGACTCGGCTCGTTCACCTCGCTTGTTGCTCACGGTGTTCCCGTGGGCAACTTCCCCATTTCCCTAACTTCTTTGTACCCTTGTCTGTTTGTCTGTCGTGCACCTATTGAGTGTAGGGACCGTCGCCCAGTTGTACCCCGTCGCCTAGGGCGGGTCATTGCAAGTAGGAAGGGACTGAGTGGCAGGTAGATTAGGGCTCACTTGTCTGTTTCCCTACCCCGACATTACAGAACGTGAACGACTCCAATCTAAGAAGATGTCACATGTGAGTCACTGAATTTCACTGCACTGTATTCACTTATATGGTCTGCAGAATGCCTATGTAGGACTGATACCTGTCACAATATGGTGGGAATATTGGTCTTTGTTTTACAACACACGTTTTTAGTACACATTTAAGAGTGTTTGAATTATTTCTATATAGTTGAAGGGTAGACCCCCAAGAATTATTTCCTTTGGTGGGTCCAAGGTACCTTAGTCAGACACTGAGTGTACAGAACCTTGCATTAAGATATTGTATTATTGTCTGTAGCCTTAGAGGAGAATTTATTAACCTTGCTAAGCCTCTTATCTGGCATAGAAAAATCCCAAAAGTGCTGGAAAGTTTTCGGTCAGTTTACGCTGCCTGTGGCACTTTTTTGAAAAGTGTGTGGCGCTTTGCGGAAAAGGCCGACAATTTTACTATCATTTACGCCAGTAACGGGCGTAATGTAAAGCAGAAATCAACGCCAGCTCCGAGCTAGTGTACAATTTTACATTGAGTGTGCAACAAAAGGCCTAAGCCAGACCCTGTATCTCCCCCACTAATCAGACTGTTTTGTGCCACAAGAAATGTGTTTTGCCCATACCCCTAAAAAAAAAAAAAAGATATATATATCTGAGACAGCGTATCTATAAGGGTATATTCACACGCTGTGTTTTAAGGCGTATTTCAGAGCGTAAACGCCTTCAAATACGCCTGAAAAATCGGTAGCCCAATGCCTTCAAACATCTTCTATTGTATTTTAAAACGGCACGTAAAAAGAAGGAGCATGTCACTTCTTGAGCCGTTTTTGGAGATGTTTTTCATTGTGTCAATGGAAAAAAAGCTCCAAAAACAGCTAGAAAAAAACACCTCAAAAAACGTTTCCAGCTTCAAAAACGGCTGTAAATCAAAGGCTGTTTTCTCTGAAAACAGCTCTGTAATTTTCAGCCATTTTTGACGTTGCATGTGAACCCTAAGACTATGACACCTGATAGCTCTGCTACTTGATGGGAGACAGCGGCTCAGGAGACAGTATCACATATAATATGCTTAGATACAACGGCTTAGCAGACAGTATCACACATGCTAGCCCCAATTAAAAAGTTAATTGGGAAAAAATGTCTTATAGTGTTTTTCGATAAAGGTCACTTGAACTGGTACCATTTAAACAGTTAACCGATGAATGGCGCTGTTTACGTGGAATTTACCCTGCGGCCTAATGTACCATATAATGTATTAAAAAAACAATGTAAAAAAACCTACATTTTGTGGGGTGAATTGAAAAAAAAACAGTAATTCCGCCATTACTGTTTTGATTTTACAGTGTTCTTCGGGTGGCATGAATTGCATGATAACTTGATTCTGCGTCTCGTTACGATTATGGCGATACCAAATTTATATAGTTTTATTTTTTACTAAATAATTAGTTTTTGTGACGCTGCATTCGAAGATGAACTGCATAGTTTTTCAATGCAACAGCACTTCATAGGGCAGGAATGTGCTTAAACCCACTCTCTGAAGCCCCCCTTCAAGATACATTTCAACTAATCTGGTCCCCATGGCAGAAATATGTCTTTCCATCTGGCACCTCCAGCAGACTCCTTTCAGTCTAGTTTGATATCTTTTACCTCAGAGTTCCTCTTTTTCCCTTTTTTTAATTTCTTCTTTCCCTCTCCCCTTCTTCTCCTTCTCCCCCCACTTTATTTGAACTATTTCTAACAGGAGCTGTGCAGGATTAGAAAAATATGGCTGCTTTCTTCCAAAAACAGCACCACACCTATCCACAGGTTGTATCTGGTATTGCAGGTTAGCTCCATTGAAGTGAATGGTAATGAGCTGTAATACCACACACAACCTATGGACAGGTGTGGTGCTGGTTTTTGGAGAAAGCAGATAAGTTATCTCATCCTGGACAACCCTTTGTCATGGATTGTTCCTGTGCGGAGATGCTCCCTGTATTATCCCTTTTCCTTTATGGCCGATAATATGTTCTATTCAGGCTTATGGCATCTGTACTAAGTTCATTTCCAGTAATTAAAGGGTTAACACTTCAGACCACTGTGGGTGACGACACAATGTATGAGTTGTGCAGTGGTAATAAATTCCTGTAGTAATGATGATGAAGGTGCTGATGTCATAAATACAAATATTTATGACATAAAGAAGATTCCATATTAGAAAGTTTTACTGCCACATTCAGCGCCATATTGGATGGGACTGAGGATCTTGAGCTTGACTTCCCCACCAATACCGACCTGATGTAATTTGGAGGTTCTAGCAGGGAAACCCTTCACCCAAGACCACTTCTTCATCACATCCTCTTCATACGGGTTGTCTGTAATAGAGGGGGGTTTCCAGCAGGAGATCCCCCTCTATTAGCTAGAGCGGAGACAGATGCTACAAGGAGGCATCTGGAGGACCCGTCTCATCCGTGGATCGCCCATTAATTTTAATGGGTGCCCAGGAAGAGAGACACCCGCCTAGCCAACCAGATCAGCCGATTTATGTGTTTTATGTCGTTCGTTCATTGTATTGTCTTTCCTTAAAAATCTGAGAAAACGTATAAATTCTGTTACAAATTCTATTTTGGCACCTTCTAAGAGGAAGGGCAATCCTCCAGCCATGGTTTCCCTAGAGGTTTCACCCACAGGGGGTTTTTCCTTTCCTGCGTGCTGGAGGGTGACTCTTCGTGAGTCGGAGGTTTGCCATTTTGGGTTTGGTCATATAGTATAATAAAAGTTTTGACCATTTAACACCCAATTATAATGTTTTGTGTCTTTATTTTGCATTCTTTGGTTTGGTGATTGGGATTCTGGGTCTATCACATATCACAAAATCATAAGGCCGGACATCTACTTCCCACTCTGACATAGAATGGAGACAACAAGTGTTGCAGCACAATTAAGTGTACACATCCTTACATTAAGATATTGTATTACGGTCTGTAGCCTTTGGGGGGAATATATTAACCTTTCTACAACAGTTTATTAGCGTAGAAAATTCACAAAATACGCAAATGTCAGAATTTTTTGGGGCAAAAAATGAGCGGGGCTTAGCAGAAATGGCCAACAATTTTACTATAATTTACGCCAGTAACTGATGTAAATTATAGCAGAAATCTATATGTATAATGCCGCACAGATTTATCTCTGGGGGGCGTAACAAGGCAAAGGTCCGTGCCAGACCCATACCTCCCCCAAATCAGACTGTATGCCCCCCCAATCAGACAATAAAATACATTTAAAAAATGTACTTTAAATGTACAGCAGGCCGCAGCACGTAGAAAGTACTGATGACAGGCCGCGTTGCAGCTAAAAGATGCGACACATTTATTAAGAGTCGTTCGCCTGTTAATAAATGTGTTGCATCTTACTCCAGCAAACTGTTTAATAGGGCTGGTGTATGAAACGCCAGTATTAAAGGGAATGTGTCGCTAGAATTTTTCTTTTTTTTCAGTTAAACAGTTAGTATATAAGTGATTAAATATTGTTTTAATTTTTTTATTTTTTCACAAGTCAGGAAATATTATAAATCAGATTCTAATTTATAACATTTCCATGTGCTGGTCACTAGAGGGAGCAATTCCCAAAATTGCAGCATTGGCATGTGGTAAAGCAACCTCATTGCCTTATGCTGCAAATTTGGAGTAGGCACACTCGCTCTGCCCCAGCACACACCAGTAAACATACCTACCAACTTTCAAGTATCTAATCTAAGTATTCTCCGCCCACACATACCCGGTTCAGCCCACTCATTATTATGTTCCCATAGGACCCCCCACACAGTATAATGACAAATAGCTGTCCCCATACAGTTTAATGCCCCCTTAGCTACCCCTAGTACCAGTGCACACATATAAAGCGCCAGTGCCCATATAGATAGTGTCGTACACAGTGCCCATGTAGATGGTGCCACCCCCCCCCCCCCCAGGGATTCCACTCCAGGAGGAGCCCCTGCCGTCACTGTCCATATATGGACAGTGACGTAAGGCATTCCCTATAGGAGCAGAATCTCTGTCCAGAGCGTCGGCCACGCTGTGGCCAAGGATTGCTCTCCAGGAGGATCCCTTGATGTAATTGTACATATATGGACAGTGACATCAGGGGTTCCGCCTAGGAGCGGAATCCCCGGCCAGACCATCGGCAATGCAAAGGCAGTGGATTCCGTTCCAGGAGTAGTCCCCGACGTCTATGTTCATATATGGATAGTGAGACAAGGGGCTCCGCACTTAAAGTAGCGCTGTGCCCGGGAATTCCTCGGTGAGTGGTACTAATACAGAAGCAGGGAGCTGACGATCCCTTTCATTAGCATTGGATTAAACTGTATAATAGTGGGTGAAGATTGTGAGGAGGTTGAAACCTTGTGGGTGGAACTAGAAAGGGAGGTAAACACTGAAACAATTACTTTTGGTGTAATCTATAGACCCCCCAATATAACTGAGGAGATGGAAGGTCAGCTATATAAACAGATGGAGCGGGCTGCACAGGCGGGTACTGTAGTGATAATGGGAGATTTTAATTTCCGGGATATTAATTGGTGTCATGGTTCAGCTTCAACTGCAAAGGGGAGACATTTCCTCAACCTGTTGCAGGAAAATTTTATGGGCCAGTTTGTGGAAGACCCGACTAGAGGTGAAGCTCTGTTGGATCTGGTCATTTCTAATAATGCAGATCTTGTTGGGAATGTCAATGTTCGTGAAAACCTCGGTAACAGTGATCATAATATAGTTACATTTTACCTATACTGTAAAAAACAAACACAGGCTGGGAGGGCAAAAACATTTAATGTTAAGAAAGCCAAATTCCCCAGGATGAGGGCGGCAATTCAGGATATGGACTGGGAAGAACTAATGTCAAATAATGGGACAAATGGTAAATGGGAGATTTTCAAATCTACTTTGAGTTATTATAGTGCAAAATTTATTCCTATAAGTAACAAGTATAAACGACTCAAATTAAACCCCACATGGCTTACACCTTCTGTGAAAGGGGCAATACATGACAAAAAAAGGGCATTTAAAAAATACAAATCTGAGGGTACAGCTGTAGCCTTTGTAAAATATAAAGAGCTTAATAAAATCTGTAAAAATGTAATAAAATTAGCAAAAATACAAAATGAAAGGCAGGTGGCCAAGGATAGTAAAACAAATCCCAAAAAATTCTTCAAGTATATAAATGCTAAAAAGCCAAGGTCTGAACATGTAGGACCCCTAGATAATGGTAATGGGGAGTTGGTCACAGGGGATCAAGAGAAGGCAGAGTTACTAAATGGGTTCTTTAGCTCTGTATATACAACTGAAGAAAGAGCAGCTGATGTAGCCGGTGCCAGTGCTGTTAATATATCAGTTTATATACTGAATTGGATGAATGTAGATATGGTCCAAGCTAAATAAAATAAAATAAATGTGCACAAGGCCCCGGGACCAGATGGGATACACCCTAGAATTCTTAAAGAGCTTAGTTCAGTTATTTCTGTCCCCCTTTTCATAATATTCAGAGAATCTCTAGTGACTGGTATAGTGCCAAGCGACTGGCGCAGCGCAAATGTGGTGCCTATTTTCAAAAAGTGCTCTAGGTCTTCCCCGGGTAATTATAGACCAGTAAGCTTAACATCCATCGTGGGGGAAAATGTTTGAGGGGCTATTGAGGGACTATATACAGGATTATGTGACAAAAAATAGTATTATAAGTGACAGCCAGCACGGTTTTACTAAGGACAGAAGTTGTCAAACTAACCTAATCTGTTTTTATGTAGAGGTAAGCCGAAGCCTAGACAGAGGGGCCGCTGTGGATTTAGTGTTTTTGGACTTTGCAAAGGCATTTGACACTGTCCCCCATAGACGCCTAATGGGTAAATTAAGGACTATAGGTTTAGAAAATATAATTTGTAATTGGATTGAGAATTGGCTCAAGGACCGTATCCAGAGAGTTGTGGTCAATGATTCCTACTCTAAATGGTCCCCGGTAATAAGTGGTGTACCCCAGGGTTCAGTGCTGGGACCACTATTATTCAACTTATTTATTAATGATATAGAGGATGGGATTAATAGCACTATTTCTATTTTTGCAGATGACACCAAGCTATGTAATATAGTTCAGTCTATGGAAGATGTTCATGAATTGCAAGCGGATTTAAACAAACTAAGTGTTTGGGCATCCACTTGGCAGATGAAGTTTAATGTAGATAAATGTAAAGTTATGCATCTGGGTACCAAGAACCTGCATGCATCATATGTCCTAGGGGGAGCTACACTGGCGGATTCACTTGTTGAGAAGGATCTGGGTGTACTTGTAAATCATAAACTAAATAACAGCATGCAGTGTCAATCAGCTGCTAAAAAGGCCAGCAGGATATTGTCGTGTATTAAAAGAGGCATGGACTCACGGGACAGGGATGTAATATTGCCACTTTACAAAGCATTAGTGAGGCCTCATCTAGAATATGCAGTTCAGTTCTGGGCTCCAGTTCATAGAAAGGATGCCCTGGAGTTGGAAAAAATACAAAGAAGATCAACTAAGCTAATTAGGGGCATGGAGAATTTAAGTTATGAGGAAAGATTAAAAGAATTAAACCTATTTAGTCTTGAAAAAAGACGACTAAGGGGGGACATGATTAACTTATATAAATATATTAATGGCACATACAAAAAATATGGTGAAATCCTGTTCCATGTAAAACCCCCTCAAAAAACAAGGGGGCACTCCCTCCGTCTGGAGAAAAAAAGGTTCAACCTGCAGAGGCGACAAGCCTTCTTTACTGTGAGAACTGTGAATCTATGGAATAGCCTACCGCAGGAGCTGGTCACAGCAGGGACAGTAGATGGCTTTAAAATAGGGTTAGATAATTTCCTAGAACAAAAAAGTATTAGCTCCTATGTATAGAAATTTTTCCTTCCCTTTTCCCGTCCCTTGGTTGAACCTGATGGACATGTGTCTTTTTTCAGCCATACTAACTATGTAACTATGTAACTATGTAACTATGTATCTGCATCATGAGGACACAGATACAGTTGACACCAAGACATACCACCGGCCGCTTGGGACAGCGTAACAGCGCCCGGAATCCTGGACTGCCCCCCTATATCCGGGACGGTTAGGAGGTATGCAGTAATTAAGACCATGCACATGCGCAGATTCCACAGTAAATGCTTGTTCATGAGCCTGCAAAGGAGGAGCTGCTCAGTTTGCCATTAGGGTGATGACTGACGGATAAGGCCTCGTTCACATTTGCACTATTTTCTCTGGTAAAATCACGGCCCCCCGCCTGACGGAAAGCCAATGGAACCCACTAAAGTCAATGGGTTCTGTCGGCAGGTGGCGGTGTCCGTTGTGCGACGGAACAGTTGCTTCCGTTATTCCTTTGTTCTGCACCACTGATGGAGCAGAACAACGAAACATACCAATGCAGGTGTGAACAGGGCCTTAGAGAGATAACTGAATACAGCAGCTGGCCATGAACTGAAATACACTGCAGGTACAGAAGACAAATGGTAGACCAATTAGAAATGTGATTTATTTTACAAAATACATACAAGGCAATTAAAAAAAAAACAGTGCAAAGGTGTACATAGCCTTTAAGGGTATGTGCACACGGTAGCAGGCTTTTACGTCTGAAAAGACAGACTGTTTTCAGGAGAAAACAGCTGCCTCGTTTCAGACGTAAATGCTCCTCCTCGCATTTTGCGAGGCTTCTCTGACAGCCGTAAATTTTGAGCTGTGCTTCATTGAGTTCAATGAAGAAACGGCTCAAATTACGTCTGAAAGTAGTGCCCTGCACTTCTTTTGACGAGGCTGTATTTTTACGCTTCGTCGTTTGACAGCTGTCAAACGACGACGCGTAAATGACAGGTTGTCTGCACAGTACGTCGGCAAACCCATTCAAATGAATGGGCAGATGTTTGCCGATGTATTGTAGCCTTATTTTCAGACGTAAAACGAGGCATAATACGCCTCATTTACGTCTGAAAATAGGTCGTGTGAACCCAGCCTAAGCAATCAGGAGGCATATTTTCAGATTCTGCTGGACTTCTCCCATATACCGGCATTTCAGGCATCCTATTGGTCCACGGTGTCCTAAATGCCCACCCCATTTACTTCTTCTTTAGCACAATGCCTGCACGCCACAGCAAGCTGACAGTGCCCGCCCTAATGGTATATACAGGGGTGATGGAGATTTTATACTGAGATAATGGTGGGCTGGTACATACACGGATAATGATGGTTATATATGGGGATGATGGCTGGTATATACAGGGATGATGGAAGTCCCTTATATAACCCCCATATTGCCTGTATATTACCCCCAAAAGGGGAGATCAGCAGCACATCGCAGTCCAAAACTCATGGAAAACTATTTTATGTTTCACCCATCCCACCCATCGCTGGATGTGGGTATACAAGGACACATGACTAATATGATAATATTTTTATATAGAATTGTACATCCTAGTATAATAGCTAAAGAAAATTAGCTTATGAGGTTTAGAGTTAGTTATATGTCGAAATTTTGATCTAAGGTATGCGCACCGTGACGGGCGGTAGTCATGTAGACTGAACGCTTCTATGATTTGAATAAGCTGTGACGTGGCACATTGGGTCACGTGAACGTGGTATACAGGTTACATCAACACTTTCATGACATATCTTGTGGTTTGCGCTTGGGCATTGGAGATGAAGAAGACTGGAAGTCAAGATGGTGTTCTGGGCCGGATGAAGAAGAAAAGAGAACATGAACGACTCCATTCTGAGAAGATGTCACGTGTGAGTCACTGAATTTCACTGCACTGTATTCACTTACACTACCGTTCAAAAGTTTGGGGTCACCCAGACAATTTTGTGTTTTCCATGAAAACTCACACTTATATTTATCAAATGAGTTGCAAAATGGCTAGAAAATATAGTCAAGACATTGACAAGGTTAGAAATAATGTTTTTTATTTGAAATAATAATTTTCTTCTTCAAACTTTGCTTTCGTCAAAGAATGCTCCATTTGCAGCAATTACAGCATTGCAGACCTTTGGCATTCTAGCTGTTAATTTGCTGAGGTATTCGGGAGAAATTTCACCCCATGCTTCCAGAAGTCCCTCCCACAAGTTGGATTGGCTTGATGGGCACTTCTTGCGTACCATACGGTCAAGCTGCTCCCACAACAGCTCTATGGGGTTGAGATCTGATGACTGCGCTGGCCACTCCATTACAGATAGAATACCAGCTGCCTGCTTCTTCCCTAAATAGTTCTTGCATATTTTGGAGGTGTGCTTTGGGTCATTGTCCTGTTGTAGGATGAAATTGGCTCCAATCAAGCGCTGTCCACAGGGTATGGCATGGCGTTGCAAAATGGAGTGATAGCCTTTCTTATTCAAAATCCCTTTTACCTTGTACAAATCTCCCACTTTACCAGCACCAAAGCAACCCCAGACCATCACATTACCTCCACCATGCTTGACAGATGGCGTCAGGCACTCTTCCAGCATCTTTTCAGTTGTTCTGCGTCTCACAAATGTTCTTCTGTGTGATCCAAACACCTCAAACTTCGATTCTTCTGTCCATAACACTTTTTTCCAATCTTCCTCTGTCCAATGTCTGTGTGCTTTTGCCCATATTAATCTTTTCCTTTTATTAGCCAGTCTCAGATATGGCTTTTTCTTTGCCACTCTGCCCTGAAGACCAGCATCCCGGAGTCGCCTCTTCACTGTAGACGTTGACACTGGCGTTTTGCGGGTACTATTTAATGAAGCTGCCAGTTGAGGACCTGTGAGGCATCTATTTCTCAAAGTAGAGACTCTAATGTACTTGTCTTGTTGCTCAGTTGTGCAGCGGGGCCTCCCACTTGTCTTTCTACTCTGGTTAGAGCCTGTTTGTGCTGTCCTCTGAAGGGAGTAATACCCACCGTTGTAGGAAATCTTCAGTTTCTTGGCAATTTCTCGCATGGAATAGCCTTCATTTCTAAGAACAAGAATAGACTGTCGAGTTTCACATGAAAGCTCTCTTTTGCTAGCCATTTGGAGAGTTTAATCGAACCCACAAATGTAATGCTCCAGATTCTCAACTAGCTCAAAGGAAGGTCAGTTTTATAGCTCCTCTAAACAGCAAAACTGTTTACAGCGGTGCTAACATAATTGCACAAGGGTTTTCAAGTGTTTTATAATCATCCATTAGCCTTCTAACACAGTTAGCAAACAGAATGTACCATTAGAACATTGGAGTGATGGTTGCTGTAAATGGGCCTCTATACACCTATGTAGATATTGCATTAAAAACGAGACGTTTGCAGCTAGAATAGTCATTTACCACATTAACAATGTATAGAGTGTATTTCTAATTAATTTAATGTTATCTTCATTGAAAAAAACTGTGCTTTTCTTTCAAAAATAAGGAAATTTCTTAGTGACCCTAAACTTTTCAACGGCAGTGTATATGGTCTGCAGAATGCCTGTGTAGGACTGATATCTGTTCTCTGAAAACAGCTCTGTAATTTTCAGCCATTTTTGACTTTGCGTGTGAACCCTAAGACTATGTGTAAAGGGTTTGCCAGACACAGGTTCAGTGCCGACGCCCGGGGTTAATCAGCCTTCATCAGCTCCAAGGTCTGCTAGAGTGACGCGATCTCTTACCACTCAGTCTGGCAGGCTAAGGAGAAGGAGAACCTATCACAGCCTGGCCTGACGGTTCTAGCTCCCGCCCTTGGTCTATTTTTACCCTTGCTTGGGCGCACAGGTATTTCCCGCAAACATGAAGCCTAATAAAATCTTGCTTCCCTCTCAGGTCTCTTTTGATGGAAGGTCTGCCACTGACAGTGCCTTTGTGGATTCAGGGTCTGCTACTAATATTATGTCTGTGGAATTTGCTATGTCTCTAGCTATGCCATTAATTGATTTGCCTAAACCTGTCGCGGTAGTGGGTATTGATTCCACTCCGCTTGCTAATGGTTATTTTAAGCAGCATACCCCTGTTTTTTAACTCAATGTTGGCTCCATTCATTTGGAGCAGTGTTCTGTGTTAGTGATGCAGGGGTTATCGTCCGATTTGATTTTAGGCCTTCCTTGGTTGCAGACGCATAATCCCACTTTTAACTGGAATACTGGTGATCTTACTAAATGGGGTAATGAATGCATGACGTCATGTTTTTCTAATAATTGGTTTCTCTCGTTGAGGAGGTGAACACTCTACCTGAGTTTAGTCAGGACTTCGCTGATGTCTTTTCTAAAAGGGCCTCCGAACAGTTACCTCCTCATAGAGAGTACGATTGCGCAATCAATTTGGTACCAGGAGCTAAGCTCCCTAAAGGTAGGATATTTAATCTCTCTTGTCCTGAACGTGAAGCCATGAGAGAATATATCCAAGAAAGCCTGGCCAAGGGTTACATTCACCCCTCTACTTCTCCGGTAGGTGCTGGCTTCTTCTTCGTGGGGAACAAGGATGGTGGTCTTAGGCCGTGCATCGATTACCGAAATTTAAATAAGATCACTGTAAGGAACCAATATCCCCTTCCTTTGATTCCTGATCTCTTCAATCAGGTTTAGGAGGCCCAATGGTTCTGAAGTTCGATCTTCGGGGGGCTTATAACCTTATCCGGATCAGAGAGGGGGATGAGTGGAAGACTGCTTTTAATACACCCGAAGGTCATTTCGAATATCTCGTCATGCCCTTTGGGTTGTGTAATGCTCCCGCGGTCTTACAGAATTTCATAAATGAGATTTTAGGAGACTATCTGTGGGTATTTCTTGTAGTGTACCTTGATGATTTACTTGTGTTTTCTAAGGACTGGTCCTCCCACATTGAGCATGTCAGGATGGTGCTCCAGGCCCTTCGGAAAAACAAACTCTTTGCAAAAAACGAAAAATGTGTGTTTGGTGTGCAGGAGATACTATTTTTGGGACAAATCCTCACTCCTAATGAATTCCGCATGGACCCTGCCAAGGTTCAGGCCGTGGCAGAATGGGTCCGCCCTGCCTCCCTGAAGGCCTTACAGTGTTTCCTGGGGTTTGCTAATTATTACAGGAGATTTATTGCAAACTTGTTGGTTATCGCTAAGCCTCTTACGGACCTTACTCGTAAAGGTGCTGATCTCCACTGGCCTCCAGAGGCGGTCCAGGCTTTTGAGGTCCTTAAGAGGTTCTAACCAAATGGAGCCATTTATCGTGGAGGTTGACGCCTCCCAGGTGGGAGTGGGTGTTGTCTTGTCCCAGGGTACTAGGTCTCTCACCCATCTCCGTCCCTGTGCCTACTTCTCCAGGAAGTTCTCCTCCACTGAGAGAAACTATGACGTTGGCAACCGCAAACTCTTAGTGTAATATTGGGGTAGGGAAACAGAGAGGTGAGCCCTAATCTACCCGCAACTCAGTCCCTGCCTACTTGCACCGCCCATCCTAGGCGACGGCGTACAACTGGGCGACGGTCCCTACTCTCAATATGTGCACGACAGACAAACAGACAAGGGTACACAGAAGCTAAGGGAAATGGGGCAGTTGCCCACGGCAACACCGTGAGCAACAAGAGTAGTGAACGAGTCGAGTCAAACCAGGAGTGTACGTGGTGCCAAACGCAGAGCAGGAGAGTAGTCAGTAAAGCCAGGGTCAATATGAAGCAGAGGTCAATAGGAAAAGCAGGAACAGCAGAGCCAGGAAGCAAGAGAATCACAGGCAAAGGACAAGCAGGAAATGAAGGTATAAGCAGACAAAGGGCGTGAGCTAGGACCGTCTGGCCAGGCTGTGATAGGTTCTCCCACTCCTCAGCCTACCAGCCTGAGTGGTAGCATAACATGTCACTCTAGCAGACCTAGGCACAGATGCAGGCTGATTAACCACGGGCGTTGACACAGACGCTGTGTCTGACAAATTCTTTGCAGTACCCCCTCTTTTATGAGAGACCACTGGACCCTTCCTAGGTGGACCTGACTTGTTGGGGAACCGAAGATGGAACTTCCTAAGCAATAACCCGGCGTGAACATCCGGGGGGGGGACCCAAGTCCTCTCCTCAGGCCCGTATCCTCTCCAATGGACCAGGTACTGCAGGGAGCCTTGGACCATTCTGCTGTCCACAATCTTGGCCACCTCGAATTCTACCCCTTTAGGGGTCAGAACAGGGACCGGAGGTTTCCTCGAGGTAGCCAAGGATGGGGAGCAGCTTTTCAGGAGGGAGGCATGTAACACGTTGTGTATTTGAAAAGATGGGGATAACCTCAGCCGGAAGGAGACAGGGTTAAGGAACTCACTGACCTTGTACGGCCCGATATACTGGGGAGCAAATTTTTGGACGGAACTTTAAGGCGCACATTTTTTGAAGACAACCACACCAGATCCCCGACCACAAACAAGGGTTTAGTAGAACGCCTTTTATCTGGTGGAGTCTTTTGTGTGCTGGGACGCCTCAAGGTTCTTCTGAACCTGGGCCCAGACTGTGCACAGTTCCCGATGAACGACATCTACCTCGGGATTGTTGGACCCACCAGGAGAAACGGAGGAGAACCATGGGTTAAACCCAAAATTACAGAAAAAACGGGAGACCCCTGACGAGTTACTGACCCGGTTATTAAGGGAAAATTCGGTGAGGGGAATGAAGGAGACCCAATCATCTTGACAGTCAGAGATAAAACACCTTAAATATTGTTCTAGAGACTGATTAGTCCTCTCAGTTTGGCCATTAGTTTCAGGATGGAAGGCTGAGGAGAAGGACAGATCAATCTCCAGACTCTTACAGAAGGCTCTCCAAAACAATGAAACAAATTGTACCCCTCTGTCAGAAACAATATTGACAGGAACCCCATGGAGACGCAGAATGTGTTTGACAAACAAGGTAGCTAACGTCTTGGCATTGGATTGTTTCTTGAGGGGTACAAAGTGGCACATCTTACTGAAGCGGTCTACTACAACCCACACCACCGACTTACCTTCGGATGGAGGCAGATCAGTGATAAAATTCATGGAGATATGTGTCCAAGGTCTCTGGGGAATGGGCAAGGAACTTAGTAAGCCCGCTGGTCAGGACCTGGGAGTCTTGGACCTGGCACAAATTTCACAAGCGGCGACGTAGGCCTTAAAGTCTTTAGGCAATGCAGGCCACCAATAGGTTCTAGAAATTAGGTGCTTGGTACCCAGGATGCCTGGATGGCCAGATAGTGCCGAGTCATGATTCTCCCTGAGCAACCTTAGCCGGAATTGCAAGGGAACAAACATCTTGTTCTCAGGAAGATTCTTGGGAGCTGAACCTTGATCAGCCGCAATTTCGGAGACTAAGTCTGAATACACAGAGGATATGATTATACCTGGGGGCAAAATTCAAGCGGGATCCTCCTCAGGCTGGCAGGCTGAGGAGAGGGAGAACCTATCACAGCCTGGCCTGACGGTTCTAGCTCCCGCCCTTGGTCTATTTTTACCCTCACTTGCAGCATATTCCTTGCCTGTGATTGTCTGGTTTCCTGGCTCTGCGATTCTTGCTATTTACCTTATTAACCGTTGTTACCTATTGACCCTGGCTTAACTGACTATTCTCCTGCTCTGATTTGCTACTTTGTACTCTCCTGGTTTGTCTCGGCTCGTTTACCACTGCCTGTTGCTCACGGTGTTTCCGTGGGCAAATGCCCCTACCTCCCCCTTTTTCTTCTGTGTGCCCTTGTCTTGTGTTGTCTGTCTTGCACTTACTGAGCGTAGGGAACGTCGCCCAGTTGTACGCCATCACTTAGGACGGGCCGTGCAAGTAGGCAGGGACTAAGATCCATGGAGATATGGGTCCAAGGTCTATGGGGAATGGGCAAAGAACATAGTAAGTACGCAGGTCGAGACCTGGGAGTCTTGGACCTAGCACAAATTTCACAAGCGGCGACGTAGGCCTTAACGTCTTTAAGCAACCTAGACCACCAATAGGTTCTAGAAATGAGGTGCTTGGTACCCAGGATGCCTGGATGGCCAGATAGTGCGAAGTCATGGTTCTCCCTGAGCAACCTTAGCCGGATTTGCAGGGGAACAAATAGCTTGTTCTCAGGAAGGTTCTGGGGAGCAGAAGCTTGATCAGCCGAAATTTTGGAGACTAAGTCTGAATCCACAGAGGATATGATTATACCTGGGGGCAAAATACAAGCGGGATCCTCCTCAGGAGGAGGGCTGGCCATGAGGCTACGCGACAGAGCATCAGCTTTAATATTTTTTGACCCAGCCCTATAGGTAACCACAAAGTTGAATCTCGTAAAAAAACAACGCCCATCGAGCTTGTCTCGGGTTTAGCCTCCGGGCAGATTCTAGGAAAACCAGATTCTTGTGGTCAGTAAGGACCGTTACCTGGTGCCCAGCCCCCTCCAGGAAGTGGCGCCACTCTTCAAAGGCCCATTTAATGGCTAAGTGTAAAGGATTTGCCAGACACAGCGTTTTTGTCAATGCCCGTGGGTAATCAGCCTGCATCTGTGCCTAGGTCTGCTAGAGTGACTCGTTCTGCTACCACTCAGGCTGGTAGGCTGAGGAGTGGGAGAACCTATCACAGCCTTGCCAGACGGTCCTAGATACCGCCCTTTGTCTACTTATACCTTCACTTGCTGCTTGTCCTTTGCCTGTGATTCTCTTCCTTCCTGGCTCTGCTGTTCCTGCTTTTCCTTTTGACCTCTGCTTCATATTGACCCTGGCTTTACTGACTACTCTCCAGCTCTGCGTTTGGCACCACGTACACTCCTGGTTTGACTCGACTCGTTCACTACTCTTGTTGCTCACGGTGTTGCCGTGGGCAACTGCCCCATTACCCTTAGCTTCTGTGTACCCTTGTCTGTTTGTCTGTCGTGCACATATTAAGCTTAGGGACCGTCGCCCAGTTGTACGCCGTCGTCTAGGACGGGCCGTGCAAGTAGGCAGGGACTGAGTTTCGGGTAGATTAGGGCTCACCTGTCCGTCTCCCTACCCCGTTTCATTACACTATGGCACCTGATAGCTCTGCTACTTGATAGGAGACAGCGGCTTTGCAGACAGTATCACATATAATATTCTTAGATACAAAGGCTTAGCAGACAGTATCACACATGCTAGGCCCAATTAGAAGGTTAATTGTGAAAAAATTTCTTATGGTGTTTTTCGATAAAGGTCACTTGAACTGGTATCATTTAAACAGTTAACCGATGAATGGCGATGTTTATGTGGAATTTACCCTGCGGCCTAATGTACCATATAATGTTTTCTCTTTTTAAAAAAAAAAAAAACTACATTTTGTGGGGTGAATTGAAAAAAAACCTGTAATTCCGCCTTTTCTGTTTTGATTTTACAATGTTCATCGGGCGGCATGAATTGCATGATAACTTGATTCTGCGGTTCGTTATGATTATGGTGATACCAAATTTATATAGTTTTATTTTTTACAAAATAATTTGTTTTTGTGACGCTGCATTCGAAGATGAACTGCATAGTTTTTCCAATGCAACAGCACTTCATAGGGCGGGAAGGGGTTAAAACTCACTCTCTGAAGCCCCCCTTCAAGATACATTTCAACTAATCTGGTCCCCATGGCAGAAATATGTCTTACCATCTGGCACCTCCAGCAGACTCATTTCAGTCTAGTTTGATTTCTTTTACCTCAGAGTTCCTCTTTTTACCTTTTTTTAATTTCTTTTCTCCCCCCTTTTTTTTTCTATTTCTAACAGGGGCTGTGCAGGATTAGAAAAATATGGCTGCTTTCTTCCAAAAACAGCACCACACCTATCCACAGGTTGTATCTGGTATTGCAGGTTTGCTCCATTGAAGTGAATGGTAATGAGCTGTAGTACCACACACAACCTATGGACAGGTGTGGTGCTGGTTTTTGGAGAAAGCAGACAAGTTATCTTATCCTGGACAACTCTTTGTCATGGATTGTTCTTGTGCGGAGAAGCTCCCTGCATTATCCCTTTTCCTTTATGGCCGCTGATATGTTCTATTCAGCTTTATGGCCTCTGAGGTATGTACACTGCCAGTCATTAAAGGGTTAACACTTCAGACCACTGTGGGTGACGTCACAATGAATGAGGCAGCAGTGTTAATAAACTCTTGCAGTAATGATGATGAATGCGCTGATGTCATAAATACAAATGTTTATGACATAAAGAAGATTCCATATTAGAAGGTTTTACTGCCACATTCAGCGCCATATTAGATGGGACTGAGGACCTTGAGCCTGACTTCCCCACCAATGCCGACCTGATGTGATTTGGAGGTTCTAGCAGGGAAAGCCTTCACCCAAGACCACTTCTTCATCACAGTGATGCCATCCTCTTCATACGGGTTGTCTGTAATAGAGGGAGGTTTCCAGCAGGAGATTCCCCTCTATTAGCCAGAGCGGAGACAGGTGCTACAAGGAGGCATCTGGAGGACCCCTCTGGAGGACCCGTCTCAACCGAGCATCGCCCATTCATTTTAATGGGTGCCCAGGAAGAGAGACTTCCGCCTAGCCAACCAGATCAGCCGATCTATGTGTTTTATGTCGTTCGTTCATTGTAATGTCTTTCCTTGAAAATCTGAGAAAACGTACAAATTCTGTTACAAATTCTATTTTGGCACCTTCTAAGCCCAGAGGAAGGGCAATCCTCCAGCCATGGTTTCCCTAGAGGTTTCCCCCACAGGGGGTTTTTCCTTTCCTGCGTGCTGGAGGGTGACTCTTCGTGAGTCGGAGGTTTGCCATTTTGGGTTTGGTCATATAATATAATAAAAGTTTTGACCATTTAACACCCAATTATAATGTTTTGTGTCTTTATTTTACATGGCTTGGGGTAAGTCGAGTGATGTATGTGTATGCAAATTACACTTACCTATATATCTGTTCCCCATTCATAACCCACACCTTTCTCTCAAGAAGACTCGACACTGAGGGTTTGGATAAAGTGGCCACAGCAGCCATTTTATTAAGAAATAAATATTCAAGTTAGTTAACTCAATTAACCATAAATAAATAATATCCATATTATTTATTAACAAAAACAATAATAAATCAATAGTGCACGAACCATAAATTATAACCCAAACACGTCAGACACCACTGACAAACAAACATTAACACATAGACTAGGAGAAGTCCTTGGAGCTATCATTAACTTTTTATGTTACCGGCTATCTGCACCACCATTTTACCCCCAGCCGTAAAAACCCGGCTCAGAGGCACCAATATTCCTGGCAGATGGCGCAAGGTAACTTCCACCTCTCCCAAGGGATAACACCCTAAGGAAACAACACTATCCAACCGCCAGACAGTGTCCTTTCATCTTTAAAACCCGGGGAGATCCATACCCACGATGCATCCCCCCCCCCCCCATAATTATTTGTCTAACTCCAAGGACTCCCCAGCAGCTGCCATGACAAAACGAAAATACCCACTGAAAGACCCCACCTGTTCTCATACTTCCCTGACCATATGATCAAATACTAACAAAAAAGGGGGAGGGCGGGCGGGGATGTCTTACTCCGTGCGCTGCTCCCGACCAAAAGACCGGGAAGTCAGCGCCCTTCCGGCTAACCCTCACCGGATCCCGTCCCTCTCCTAGACCCACCCCCTCCAATAACCCTCCCCTTTGGCTGTGACACGATCCTCCCTCCTATCCTCGTCATGTCTGGCCTACCCTCCACTGTGGTATGGTCCGTACGGCCTGTGCTTGACTTGGGGTAAGTCGAGTGATGTATGTGTATGCAAATTACACTTACCTATATATCTGTTCCCCATTCATAACCCACACCTTTCTCTCAAGAAGACTCGACACCGAGGGTTTGGATAAAGTGGCCACAGCAGCCATTTTATTAAGAAATAAATATAAACGTTAGCATTGTGAGAAACTAGACATGGACCGCACAATCCACAGTATATACGTTGATCTGAGCCGCTAGGCATAATTTAGAAACATGAACATGAGGTTCTTTGTAAACATTTTGATCAAACTGTATAAGCCCACTTGCCACTTCACGGTGACCTCTTTAAAGTGGGTCCCTACTGTAGCGGTTGCAGCACCGCATGGCGGCTACCGCCACCGCAGCACCGCTCCTGCAGAGGGAGCAACCCAGGGGCCCAAAAGCACCCATGCCTTCAGACCGTGCCAAACCTCCTTGGCTCTGGGCCACGTCCCCCCACAAGTGCAGCACTACAGCAACAGACACCACCATACAGCACCACAACATGTGAACAGATGGAATGAGCTCACCTTGCCATGCACCCCCAGTGGCCAACTGAGAGCACAAGCAACAGCAGGAACACTTATGAGGTCATTCTGGAATTAAAATCAGCTGGGTATTTTTTCAAATGCGTGGAGTGCTGGTACCAAGTAAAACAAAGGAAATGAGGAGGATAGACTATACAATATCAGCATTGTGAGAAACTAGACATGGACCACACAATCCACAGTATATACGTTGATCTGAGCTGCTAGGCATAATTTAGAAACATGAACATGAGGTTCTTTGTAAACATTTTGATCAAACTGTATAAGCCCACTTGCCACTTCATGGCGACCTCTTTAAAGTGGGTCCCTACTCTAGCGGTTGCAGCACCGCATGGCGGCTACCGCCACCGCAGCACCGCTCCTGCAGAGGGAGCAACCCAGGGGCCCAAAAGCAACCAAGTCCTTGGAGCTATCATTAACTTTTTATGTTACCGGCTATCTGCCCCACCATTTTACACACAGCCGTAAAAACCCGGCTCAGAGGCACCAATATTCCTGGCAGATGCCGCAAGGTAACTTCCACCTCTCCCAAGGGATAACACCCTAAGGAAACGACACTATCCAACCGCCAGACAGTGTCCTTTCATCTTTAAAACCCGGGGGGATCCATACGCACGATGCATCCCCCCCATAATTATTTGTCTAACTCCAAGGACTCCCTAGCCACAGCGAACAGGCCTTGACCACCTCAAGCCTGAGAGTCCCGCCCCAAGAAAATAGCCCTCTCAATGCAATCCTGCAAGCCCAAGCACCACAAATCTGTTCCCACATCACTCAGGTGAACACCATCTGCACTCCAATACGCTCCAACTCCAGCTTCCAAGTCCCAGTGCCGAACACATATGCCACCATTCCGCGCAACAAATGCAGACACCGCCCTGTTAACTTTTATCCTGGCTTTGTTGATCCGCTCCACCGACCGTGCCAAATGCCAGGAATTTCTAGGCACAATATCCGACCACACCGTGATCAAGTTCGGGTACAACGACCACAGGTGCAACAGATCGTGTTTTATGTCCCGAACCAATTCACGGAACGGGCGGGCCCCAAGATCGTTGCGCACAAGAAATCATCTAAATAATGAATGATCGAATCCACCCCCGCCACAGATTTGACCACCCATTCCAAAAATGAGTTAAATGCCTCAAAGTACTCGCAAGAAATGGAACAACCCATGGGGAGACACCGATCCACATAAAAACTGCCCCCCAAAAACACCCCAGTAAGCGCTGATTATCCACATGCACCAGCAACAGCCGAAAAGCCGCCTCGACATCCGTCTTGGCTATTAACGCCCCCCTACCATGGAAACGCACCCACTGCACCGCCGCGTCGAATGACGTATACACGACCGAGAAAATATCCCTATCTATCCCGTCATTAACCGACAAGCCCTTAGGATAATGGTATTTGTTCGCCTCCTTCTTCGGGACAACCCCCAGCGGGGAGACGACCAAACCCGGGATGGGGAGAGAACTAAAGGGCCTCGCCATGCGCCCCAAATCCATGTCTTTTGCCAATTTCTCCCTAACCACATCAGGATGCTGGTAAGCTGACTTCAGATCTTTTATGGAAAAGGGGAACCTGTGAGGAGGGGAGGGGATACAAAAACCCACATTAAAACCATCAAACAACAACTGCGTGTTGGCCCTGTCCGGATAACTATTTAGACACCTGACCATCCTTTCCTTCTTCACTGGCTTCACCCCCATGACTGGAGTTAAACCCCCCTCCCCACCTCGTTTTCCCTTGCGCAAGCATTTAGATGCCCCGTGGGACGCACCATTGCATTGAGAACAAAGGTGCTTGAACTTGCAACTTGCACCGAATTTACACTGCCCCTCATTGTATTGCCAGCACAGCCCGAGCTTTGCGTTGCCCCCTGAGCTGGATTGACCAGATTTGCCTGCTGCCCCCCCGCTCCCGGGAAAGGACTGGCCCGGTCGAACCGGAGCCGTTACCCATAACCAGAGGCCAATATCCTTGTGGTCCCACCTAATATTGGGCCGAACCGCCTTCCGTTGTCTAAGCTGCTCGTCATAACGTAGACAAGCTACCCCCCATATACCCTATGGGCTTCCCTGATGGCATCCATATAGCAAAACAGGGGGGAGCAATGTTCTGGAGCCTTTTCACCAATAATACTGGCCAAAATGGCGAACGCTTGCAACCAGTTAACAAATGTCTTAAGGATAAGGTGGTAACTACGCTTTTCCTCCTCCTCCTTCTTACTCTCATCTCGCTTCCCCTTCTCCAGATTAAATTTTTCCAGGGGCAACAATGAAAAAATGTCTACGTACTCGTCCGTCCAAATTTTTTCCCGAACTTCCTGCTTCAAGTGTGCCCCCAAAGGTCCTTCAAAACACACATAAACCTCCCCCCTGGCTTTATCGTCCAATCGAACACCATCAACCGCCGCCGCCGAGTCGGTCTGAATAGACACCGCCACCGATTCCGTATTTGCTCCTACACTCGCAGCGACCGCGGCATTAAACCCTACCCCACCAGCCCCCACCCATGCCGCCACAGGAGACCGCGAAGGGCCCCCGTCCCGTCGAGCCGGCATAACAATTCCTTGACGCAACCGATCAACTCTCGCAGACTATCCCCCCCACCCCCAACATTCACAAACCTAGACTCCACATCACATACCCGCTCCCCAACCTTGGAACCCTCCCCCAAAACAGGAGACATAAGTATAGCAGGAAAAGGTAAAGACGGTGAAAACGACTCACCGAGATGCACAGGCGCTGTGGACCCATCAGCAGGACCGTCCTGTCCACGAAGCTCATCCTCAAGGTCTTCGGCAGATCTGGTCCCTGATCCATGGCAGCACGCACAGGCGTGCTCAACGGCCGGAACCGAGGTGGGGGAGGGGTAGGCTCCCAAGCTCTCTCTCTGGCAGTCGACCGGCACCGGAGGGCCAGCAGCTCGCCGCCCGGAAGTCACCCTCGAAACGGACGACCTAGGCCTGCGGCCCAATCCATGTCCCTTGCTTCCTCCGGATCATCGTGGGGCTCCACCCCCAGCCGGCACATCACCAGGGGCAGCCGTCCGAACCATGGAACCCGGCGTAGAACTGGCGAGTGGAGGGGTGACCGGAAGTAGGGGCCGCACCTCCCCACCTCCGCTGAACTCCGCCACGAAGCGGGATTCCTCCCGACCCTGGCACCGGCTGCAGTATCAGTGTTGCCAGATGCCTGAGCCAGAGGGTCCCTCACAGGGCTCCCTCTGCGGCACCGGGTCCGAGGAGCCACGTCGGGGCTCAGCCTTTCTGGAGGACGCGAGCGCTGGGCCCGGCGCGGGGGAGAGACAGCCGAAGGTACCGGAGCGTTGGCCACCGCTGCAGCTTGTTCTTCCAACCAGGCGGGGCCGAATGCAGCAGGCTCCGCCCGCATCTGCTCAATGAACTGCTGCGCTGACATGAGGTAAGATGGCCGCCGGATGGGAGATGCGTGGATGGATGTCTTACTCTGTGCGCTGCTCCCGACCAAAAGACCGGGAAGTCAGCGTACTTCGGGCTAACCCTCACCGGATACCCTCCCTCTCCTAGACCCACCCCCTCCACTAACCCTCCCCTTTGGCTGTGACACGATCCTCCCTCCTATCCCCGTCATGTCTGGCCTACGCTCCACTGTGGCAGGGTCCGTCCGGCCTGTGCTTTCTTTTGTTTGGTGCTTGGGATTTTGGGTCTATCACATATCACAAAATCATAAGGCCGGACATCTACTTCCCACACTAACAAAGAATGGAGACAACAAGTGTTGCTGCACAATTAAGTGTACACATCCTTACATTAAGATATTGTATTATGGTCTGTAGCCTTTGGGGGGAATATATTAACCTTTCTACAACAGTTTACTAGCGTAGAAAATTCACAAAATGCGCAAATGTCAAAATATTTGGGGGCAAAAAATGGGCAAGGCTTAGCAGAATTGGCCAACAATTTAACTGTAATTTACGCCAGTAACTGATGTAAATTATAGCAGAAATCTATATGTATAATGCCGCCCAGATTTATCTCTGGGGGGCGTAACAAGGCAAAGGTCTGTGCCAGACCCATACCTCCCCCCAATCAGACTGTTTGCCCCCCCAATCAGACAATAAAATACATTTTAAAAATGTACTTACCTCACCACTCCGATTCTCCCTCCCGGATTCCCTCAGGCTCTTACAGCAGGCCGCAGCACCTAGAAAGTACTGATGACAGGCTGCGTTGCAGCTAAAAGATGCGACACATTTATTAAGAGTCATTTGCCTGTTAATAAATGTGTTGCATCTTACTCCAGCAAACTGTTTAATAGGACTGGTGTATGAAACGCCAGTATTAAAGGGAATGTGTCACAAATTTTTTTTTTCAGTTAAACAGTTAGTATATAAATGATTACACATTGTTTTAATTTTTAAAATTTTTTCACAAGTCAGGAAATATTATAAATTAGATTCTAATTTATGACATTTCCATGTGCTAGTCACTAGAGGGAGCAATTCCCAAAATTGCAGCATTGGCATGTGGTAAAGCAACCTCATTGCCTTATGCTGCAAATTTGTAGTAGACACACTCGCTCTAGTGTCCTCACAGAATCCCCCCTCCTTTATCCTGGCTAGTGCCAGGAGAAAGGAGGGGGTTGAATGTTCACACCTCCTACACTGTGTGCCGCCATTTTCTGAGCGAATGCACAGTGTAGGAGGATTAGATACAGTGCTCAGCAGACAGTATAACACTAACATACACACACATCACATACACAAACATAATTTACCTGCTGCTGCCGCCGCTGCAGCCTCCGCCCTGCCGCTCCTAGTCCGTGCGTCTGCGCTGCTTTCAAAATATGGCCGGAAGCCGCGACCGGAAGTCGTCATCTTACTGTCCGGCCGTGGCTTCTGGTCCTCATGAAAATGGGGCCGGATGTCGCTCTACCAAAGACCTTCCTTTTGGTCTGTGTGGGAGTGGCGCATGCGCCGTTCCCACACAGACGGAGTACGCTATAGTGAATGGAATGGATAGCAAGATTGGAGGTTTTTTTCAGTGCACAGTTTGCCATATGTATGCACGACTGGAGCAGGAGTTCCAGGGTGAATACCTCTGTGGCAGATGTGAGCATGTTGGTCACCTGGAAGCTCGTATTAGAGATCTGGAGGAGCAGAATGCAACACTGAGGAGGATAGACAATCTTGAGCTGAGCTTGCTGCTCTCGGAGCATGCAGTTAGTGGGTTAGAACTGGAGGGTGAAGACATGGGTGAGCAGGATCAGGTAAGTAGCTGGGTTAATGTAGTTAGGGGCAGTAGAAAGGGGTCAAAGAAAAGGAAGGCCGATCCGGTTTCTGACATTCCAGGCAAAATTGCCAAGTTGGGTGATGATGCGAGGGTGTCAGTCTCAGAAATGGCAGCCCTAGTGGATACTGATCTCCCTAACAGCCGGGAGAACAGCCCAGCTAGTAGTCGGCGGGATGGTAATGCAGGTAAGCCAAAACAATTGATAGTCGTAGGGGATTCTATAATCAGGAAGACGGATAGAATAATTTGTCGCCAAGACCACCTCAACCGAATGGTTTTCTGTCTCCCTGGTGGCATGGTTTGGCATGTGGTGGAACGGGTGGACAAATTGCTGGGAGGGGCTGGTGATGATCCAGCTGTCATGGTCCATGTCGGTACCAACGACAGAATAAATGGTAGGTGGAGGAGCCTTAAGAATATTTTTAAAGAACTAGGCTACAAGCTGAAGGGAAGGACCTCCAAAGTAGTATTCTCAGGAATACTGCCTGTGCCATGCGCATCACAGGAAAGACAGCGGGAGCTCAGGGAGTTAAATGCATGGCTGAAGTCTTGGTGTAGAGGAGAATGATTTGGGTTCCTAGAGCACTGGGCTGACTTTTCATTGGGGTACAAACTGTATTCTGCAGATGATTTGCACCTAAATGGAAGGGGGTCCGCTGTGCTGGGGGAGAGAATTCTAGCTGGGGTGGTGGAGTATTTAAACTAGGGCTGAGGAGGGAGGTCAATGTAGAAAAAAAAGGGGTAGCCAGGTTAGAGAGGGGTCAGACTATATTGGTGGGGGGAGAAACAGAATGTGGGGAAAGGACTAGACAACAAGATAAGGAGATCCTTTCGTTACAAAACATCAGTATAAATAAAAAGGCCCAATTAATGTAAAATCACATTTCTGATGATAAAAGTGAAAAACTGACAGGCAAGTTAAAGTGTATGTTCACAAATGCCAGAAGTCTATCAAGCAAAATGGGAGAGATGGAGGCCTTAATACTGGAAGAAAATATAGATATAGTTCTTACCACATATTTTGTGAATACTGATGTGATATATATCTCTCCGTGCAGGGTTCTTTTTCAGCCATTGCTGCGCATACATCCCGAGAATGGTATCGCATTACTGGCAAGTTTTCCAGTTTTCACTATGGCGTGGCTAAAGCGTTTTATCGCATTGCGCCTGCGCGGGACTGCGGCCCCTCTATGATATTGTAATCAGACTGCGATGTACAGGGTCATAGTGCTTTGTTTTGCACGTGTTGGCAGCAGCCAATAGACGGTGTGAGTTGGGGCATGCGCAATATGGCGATTATGGCGCCGAAATTCTTTTTCTTTTTTCACTGACTTCTCGTGGACAGATGGTCCTTGTTTACCTAGATTGGTGAGTGCCAGCTTCTGTGTATCATACTGTGATTGTTGATTAATCTGTAATTAATATGTTTTCACTATTATATGCACATACATGTCACTTAATACAGTTGTGATTATCTACATCTAAATGTCAGTGATTGACTCATATGTTTCTGCACTATACTTTTTGCTACACTTTTATAATATATCGTATTTTTTGATACATTGTATAACTACTACGATTCATTACACCTGTTAATTGGGCTGTGGCTCTGTCTATATATGTCAATGTGTGGTTTTCATTCATTGCTTGAAAATGCTTCCATGGAGGAAGTGAAACGTTGCTGTGTTGGGTGAATAAATTCACATTTTTTTGCTGAGTGCTGCTTCCAGTCTCTTTTTCTTGGATATATGCATGAGGAGCTCGTCACTCCTTGATATTTTGAAGCTAGCACCAACCGTTTCTGGCTATTGACACAGTGCTGCTCCTATGTTTGGATCTTCTATATATTGTGTGACGAGGAGGCTTTAGCACGTGTATACTACAACATGGAGCCGACTGGGGCTCTGAATACTTCACCCAACCTTTTTTCCTACACCACAGAGGATGTGAACAGGATTTTGAATGGTTCATTGGGAGATGGGACCTTCCTGGGGATTCCAGCTAAGGTTGACATCAAACGATGCTTTGAATTTGAGTCAAGGAGATATATTAACCTGCGGCTACATCTGTCTATTTTGGGCGAATACTACAGGCACCAAATCATCCCACGTGGATTAAGATCTCATTTGAAGCCCAACCTGTTCCCAAATAACGTGGATTTCTGCATGAGCCTGGAGGGCTTATCCAACAAATATGCCTTGGATGTAATTCTACTCAACATTGAATTTCTTCAGAAGGAGATTGAGAAGTGTGGATTCAAGAAGGCTGAATTAGAGGAAAAATTACGGACGGTCATGGAAGGTGATGAACTTTCTGGTTATCAGGAGAAATTCCAAGGTATTCTACTAAAGTTTCAACGTGAACAGGAGGAGATAAAACGACATAAGTGGTTTCGTGACAGAGACGACTATGCTTCAGGCAAGATCTACAACTGGAAGAAGGAACAACCAATACAACAGAAGAGGCCCATTTGGAAGGACACAAAAGGAAGATTTCAAAGAAATAGGGACTCCCCTACGGTTGATTTTTTAGGGGAAGCAACCAGCGTACCAGAGCAAAGTCAGCTTGTACAAGGAGAGGTGGCAGAAAATACAGGCGGGGATGTAAGAAGCAAGAATATCAAACAGCTAAGATCGACGGCACAAGTGAAAAAGAGGTCTCCTGTGACCACCAATTAGTGGTAAATGTTTCTGATTATACTTTATCTGTTGATGAATTGTCGGTTTTGCATAAGGGGTTATCGTTCTGCCCTATTCAAAACATGGATTGGCTGCAACTTGATATTGACCTGAATAATTTTTTCAGGTCAGTCAGGATGAAGACTTGGTTTTCCCAACAGCCTATTCCGGTGATGAATAGTAATCCAGGGCCAGATATAGAACTATGCCTCAAACATTGGGGTTTGTCCAATAGGAGCAACTTCCAGCCCCCTGCATGTTTGCAGGTGGTTGAAACGTTTATTGCATCAGTGCTTTAAGATGTTTCAGAATTTAAACAGGAATGTTGCTCTGGTATATCTATGCATACCCGACACAATTTGTCCATTAAAGAGAAAGTAGCTTTGGATAAATTGGTCCGTAATGATGACCTCATTATTAAACCCGCGGATAAAGGGGGTGCGGTTGTCATTATGGACCGAACCCTGTACCTAAATGAAGTCTATAGACAACTCAATGATATAGAGGTCTATAGGAGAATCTCGATTGACCCTGTGAGGGACATTCAGAAACGTATTAGAGTACTGGTTGACAATGCTTTTGCTAATGATATGATTGACAGAGATCTGTATACTTACTTAACACCACTTTATCCAATAACACCCATACTATACTGTCTACCTAAAATACACAAGAGTATTACTAATCCCCCTGGGAGACCCATTGTTTCGGGCAGGGATTCGTTGCTCTGCCCTCTTGCAGTCTTTCTTGACAAGATTTTGAGGAAGTTCGCCGTGTCTGCTAGATCTTACATTAGGGACACGTCGGACTTCCTGAATAAAATCAGTGACATCAATGTTCCTAATGGGGCCCGGTTGGTCTCATTTGATGTGACTAGTTTATACACCTCTATCACTCATGTGAGGGGTATGAACAGTGTGGACTAAGCACTGAGAAACACTGAGTTCTCCGGTGAATGCAGGGAATTCCTGATGGGTCTCCTTGATATAGTTCTAACCTGTAACTATTTTCTCTTCAACAACGAGTTTTTTATGCAACTCCGTGGTACGGCTATGGGGTCAAATGTGGCCCCTACGTACGCCAACATTGTGATGGCTGACCTAGAGGAGACGTCGATCTATGTATCCCACCACTTTACCTCGGTACTTGGGTGGTGGCGTTACATAGATGACGTCTTCCTTATTTGGACGGGTGACCTGCTTGGTCTCAATGGGTTTTTTGAATATCTCAATGATATTGATTCTGATATTAAATTTACCATGGTAATGTCTGACACTAGTATCCAATTTTTAGACACTAGGGTTTATATTCAGGACTCCAAACTTATGACGGATCTGTATGTCAAGGAAACAGATTGTAATAACCTATTGAGTTTTAACAGTCACCACCCGAGGGGGATGATCAGGTCTCTACCATATAGCCAACTATTGAGGGTTAAACGGATAGTTGATGACCCTACATGCCTGGACCACAAACTGGACATGATGGTGGGTAAATTTCTGGACAGAGGTTACCCGGATAGACTTTTAAAAAAACATATCCAGAGAGTACAACAAACTGATAGGATCCAATTGAGACAGGATAGTAGGAGGGATCGACAGACTGCTGTCAGATTCCCTATGACCTCTACATTCAGTATCTATAGTTCTAATGTTGCAGGCATCATTAGGAGACATTGGAGGATTTTGTCCAATTACTATGATGGAGTGGTAGAATTTCAGTCACCCCCCCTCTTCTCATATAGAAGACCTCGGAACTTGAGGGATAAACTTGTGAAGACAGATGTCTGTGCAGTTAACAGTCGGGCTAGAGGTGGACTACATGATGTGACACGCCATGGGTGTTTCCCTTGTCTGTCGTGTGACAGTTGCGCTATCATGTTAAAGGGTAGTTCTTTCATACATCCCACCACTGGTAGAGCGTACAGAATCACTTCACATTACACATGTCGAAGTGATTTTGTCATTTACATTTTACAATGCCCGTGTAATCTGATTTATGTGGGTGAAACTACAACTGAATGCAGGTTGCGACTGAATAACCATAAATCTAGCATTCGGACGAAGAAAGTTGAACTTCCTGTACCTAGACACTTCGTAGAGTTGGGACATAGCGTGCAACAGCTTAGATTCTGTATTATTGATAGGGTTCCCCCCCTTAAACGTGGGGGCAATAGGGAACTGGTCCTCAAACAACGGGAGGTTCAATGGATTCATAAACTTAACTCCCTTCATCCCAATGGTCTTAACATGGATTATCCTTTGAATGTATTCAAACGCTGATTGTATGTGTACAGTTGGAATTTTTGGATGTGGTTAAATTTTTGGATGTCTGTCCTTCTCTTTTTAGGGCATTTGTTTGATGTACTTTTGTGGACCCTGGGGTTCTCTTGCCTGATGGTACCATTCATTATTTAGTTGTTACTCTGAAAATTTTTATATTTTTGATGTATGGAATAGGAGTAATTATATTATAAATTGATTTTAATGTGTTTACTAATTTGATTCTCTTTTGTCTTGTAGATTGAAGACTTTGAGATGTTGAGATTAACACTGAAGGACACTTACCAACTGGTATTAGGAAGGCTACTTTTATATGTTTTGTACTTTATTCTGCCTACGAGAATGTTCAAGAGTTTCAAGAAAGGTCTCTACTGTGTAGAAGATGCTACAGCGCTGACCTGCACGGATGATATATATTGTGTACCAGAATTAATAGGGGGGTAGTTGATAGGGGAATAAGCTCTTTTTTTCTCATAACTTGAAACACGAAGTAACCTAAAATGTATCCGGGATGAGGATCTGACATATTTGCATGTCGAGATTCTTCATATGACGGTATTCCCTTGATTGATTCATTTGGGGGATACCTTGTCTTTTGGGTTTTAATAAAACTTCAGTGTGGTGTTATTTACTATCTTTATCTACCTACATTCTTACCACATATTTTGTGAATACTGATGTGATATATATCTCTCCGTGCAGGGTTCTTTTTCAGCCATTGCTGCGCATACATCCCGAGAATGGTATCGCATTACTGGCAAGTTTTCCAGTTTTCACTATGGCGTGGCTAAAGCGTTTTATCGCATTGCGCCTGCGCGGGACTGCGGCCCCTCTATGATGTTGTAATCAGACTGCGATGTACAGGGTCATAGTGCTTTGTTTTGCACGTGTTGGCAGCAGCCAACGATATAGAGGTCTATAGGAGAATCTCGATTGACCCTGTGAGGGACATTCAGAAACGTATTAGAGTACTGGTTGACAATGCTTTTGCTAATGATATGATTGACAGAGATCTGTATACTTACTTAACACCACTTTATCCAATAACACCCATACTATACTGTCTACCTAAAATACACAAGAGTATTACTAATCCCCCTGGGAGACCCATTGTTTCGGGCAGGGATTCGTTGCTCTGCCCTCTTGCAGTCTTTCTTGACAAGATTTTGAGGAAGTTCGCCGTGTCTGCTAGATCTTACATTAGGGACACGTCGGACTTCCTGAATAAAATCAGTGACATCAATGTTCCTAATGGGGCCCGGTTGGTCTCATTTGATGTGACTAGTTTATACACCTCTATCACTCATGTGAGGGGTATGAACAGTGTGGACTAAGCACTGAGAAACACTGAGTTCTCCGGTGAATGCAGGGAATTCCTGATGGGTCTCCTTGATATAGTTCTAACCTGTAACTATTTTCTCTTCAACAACGAGTTTTTTATGCAACTCCGTGGTACGGCTATGGGGTCAAATGTGGCCCCTACGTACGCCAACATTGTGATGGCTGACCTAGAGGAGACGTCGATCTATGTATCCCACCACTTTACCTCGGTACTTGGGTGGTGGCGTTACATAGATGACGTCTTCCTTATTTGGACGGGTGACCTGCTTGGTCTCAATGGGTTTTTTGAATATCTCAATGATATTGATTCTGATATTAAATTTACCATGGTAATGTCTGACACTAGTATCCAATTTTTAGACACTAGGGTTTATATTCAGGACTCCAAACTTATGACGGATCTGTATGTCAAGGAAACAGATTGTAATAACCTATTGAGTTTTAACAGTCACCACCCGAGGGGGATGATCAGGTCTCTACCATATAGCCAACTATTGAGGGTTAAACGGATAGTTGATGACCCTACATGCCTGGACCACAAACTGGACATGATGGTGGGTAAATTTCTGGACAGAGGTTACCCGGATAGACTTTTAAAAAAACATATCCAGAGAGTACAACAAACTGATAGGATCCAATTGAGACAGGATAGTAGGAGGGATCGACAGACTGCTGTCAGATTCCCTATGACCTCTACATTCAGTATCTATAGTTCTAATGTTGCAGGCATCATTAGGAGACATTGGAGGATTTTGTCCAATTACTATGATGGAGTGGTAGAATTTCAGTCACCCCCCCTCTTCTCATATAGAAGACCTCGGAACTTGAGGGATAAACTTGTGAAGACAGATGTCTGTGCAGTTAACAGTCGGGCTAGAGGTGGACTACATGATGTGACACGCCATGGGTGTTTCCCTTGTCTGTCGTGTGACAGTTGCGCTATCATGTTAAAGGGTAGTTCTTTCATACATCCCACCACTGGTAGAGCGTACAGAATCACTTCACATTACACATGTCGAAGTGATTTTGTCATTTACATTTTACAATGCCCGTGTAATCTGATTTATGTGGGTGAAACTACAACTGAATGCAGGTTGCGACTGAATAACCATAAATCTAGCATTCGGACGAAGAAAGTTGAACTTCCTGTACCTAGACACTTCGTAGAGTTGGGACATAGCGTGCAACAGCTTAGATTCTGTATTATTGATAGGGTTCCCCCCCTTAAACGTGGGGGCAATAGGGAACTGGTCCTCAAACAACGGGAGGTTCAATGGATTCATAAACTTAACTCCCTTCATCCCAATGGTCTTAACATGGATTATCCTTTGAATGTATTCAAACGCTGATTGTATGTGTACAGTTGGAATTTTTGGATGTGGTTAAATTTTTGGATGTCTGTCCTTCTCTTTTTAGGGCATTTGTTTGATGTACTTTTGTGGACCCTGGGGTTCTCTTGCCTGATGGTACCATTCATTATTTAGTTGTTACTCTGAAAATTTTTATATTTTTGATGTATGGAATAGGAGTAATTATATTATAAATTGATTTTAATGTGTTTACTAATTTGATTCTCTTTTGTCTTGTAGATTGAAGACTTTGAGATGTTGAGATTAACACTGAAGGACACTTACCAACTGGTATTAGGAAGGCTACTTTTATATGTTTTGTACTTTATTCTGCCTACGAGAATGTTCAAGAGTTTCAAGAAAGGTCTCTACTGTGTAGAAGATGCTACAGCGCTGACCTGCACGGATGATATATATTGTGTACCAGAATTAATAGGGGGGTAGTTGATAGGGGAATAAGCTCTTTTTTTCTCATAACTTGAAACACGAAGTAACCTAAAATGTATCCGGGATGAGGATCTGACATATTTGCATGTCGAGATTCTTCATATGACGGTATTCCCTTGATTGATTCATTTGGGGGATACCTTGTCTTTTGGGTTTTAATAAAACTTCAGTGTGGTGTTATTTACTATCTTTATCTACCTACATTCTTACCACATATTTTGTGAATACTGATGTGATATATATCTCTCCGTGCAGGGTTCTTTTTCAGCCATTGCTGCGCATACATCCCGAGAATGGTATCGCATTACTGGCAAGTTTTCCAGTTTTCACTATGGCGTGGCTAAAGCGTTTTATCGCATTGCGCCTGCGCGGGACTGCGGCCCCTCTATGATGTTGTAATCAGACTGCGATGTACAGGGTCATAGTGCTTTGTTTTGCACGTGTTGGCAGCAGCCAATAGACGGTGTGAGTTGGGGCATGCGCAATATGGCGATTATGGCGCCGAAATTCTTTTTCTTTTTTCACTGACTTCTCGTGGACAGATGGTCCTTGTTTACCTAGATTGGTGAGTGCCAGCTTCTGTGTATCATACTGTGATTGTTGATTAATCTGTAATTAATATGTTTTCACTATTATATGCACATACATGTCACTTAATACAGTTGTGATTATCTACATCTAAATGTCAGTGATTGACTCATATGTTTCTGCACTATACTTTTTGCTACACTTTTATAATATATCGTATTTTTTGATACATTGTATAACTACTACGATTCATTACACCTGTTAATTGGGCTGTGGCTCTGTCTATATATGTCAATGTGTGGTTTTCATTCATTGCTTGAAAATGCTTCCATGGAGGAAGTGAAACGTTGCTGTGTTGGGTGAATAAATTCACATTTTTTTGCTGAGTGCTGCTTCCAGTCTCTTTTTCTTGGATATATGCATGAGGAGCTCGTCACTCCTTGATATTTTGAAGCTAGCACCAACCGTTTCTGGCTATTGACACAGTGCTGCTCCTATGTTTGGATCTTCTATATATTGTGTGACGAGGAGGCTTTAGCACGTGTATACTACAACATGGAGCCGACTGGGGCTCTGAATACTTCACCCAACCTTTTTTCCTACACCACAGAGGATGTGAACAGGATTTTGAATGGTTCATTGGGAGATGGGACCTTCCTGGGGATTCCAGCTAAGGTTGACATCAAACGATGCTTTGAATTTGAGTCAAGGAGATATATTAACCTGCGGCTACATCTGTCTATTTTGGGCGAATACTACAGGCACCAAATCATCCCACGTGGATTAAGATCTCATTTGAAGCCCAACCTGTTCCCAAATAACGTGGATTTCTGCATGAGCCTGGAGGGCTTATCCAACAAATATGCCTTGGATGTAATTCTACTCAACATTGAATTTCTTCAGAAGGAGATTGAGAAGTGTGGATTCAAGAAGGCTGAATTAGAGGAAAAATTACGGACGGTCATGGAAGGTGATGAACTTTCTGGTTATCAGGAGAAATTCCAAGGTATTCTACTAAAGTTTCAACGTGAACAGGAGGAGATAAAACGACATAAGTGGTTTCGTGACAGAGACGACTATGCTTCAGGCAAGATCTACAACTGGAAGAAGGAACAACCAATACAACAGAAGAGGCCCATTTGGAAGGACACAAAAGGAAGATTTCAAAGAAATAGGGACTCCCCTACGGTTGATTTTTTAGGGGAAGCAACCAGCGTACCAGAGCAAAGTCAGCTTGTACAAGGAGAGGTGGCAGAAAATACAGGCGGGGATGTAAGAAGCAAGAATATCAAACAGCTAAGATCGACGGCACAAGTGAAAAAGAGGTCTCCTGTGACCACCAATTAGTGGTAAATGTTTCTGATTATACTTTATCTGTTGATGAATTGTCGGTTTTGCATAAGGGGTTATCGTTCTGCCCTATTCAAAACATGGATTGGCTGCAACTTGATATTGACCTGAATAATTTTTTCAGGTCAGTCAGGATGAAGACTTGGTTTTCCCAACAGCCTATTCCGGTGATGAATAGTAATCCAGGGCCAGATATAGAACTATGCCTCAAACATTGGGGTTTGTCCAATAGGAGCAACTTCCAGCCCCCTGCATGTTTGCAGGTGGTTGAAACGTTTATTGCATCAGTGCTTAAAGATGTTTCAGAATTTAAACAGGAATGTTGCTCTGGTATATCTATGCATACCCGACACAATTTGTCCATTAAAGAGAAAGTAGCTTTGGATAAATTGGTCCGTAATGATGACCTCATTATTAAACCCGCGGATAAAGGGGGTGCGGTTGTCATTATGGACCGAACCCTGTACCTAAATGAAGTCTATAGACAACTCAATGATATAGAGGTCTATAGGAGAATCTCGATTGACCCTGTGAGGGACATTCAGAAACGTATTAGAGTACTGGTTGACAATGCTTTTGCTAATGATATGATTGACAGAGATCTGTATACTTACTTAACACCACTTTATCCAATAACACCCATACTATACTGTCTACCTAAAATACACAAGAGTATTACTAATCCCCCTGGGAGACCCATTGTTTCGGGCAGGGATTCGTTGCTCTGCCCTCTTGCAGTCTTTCTTGACAAGATTTTGAGGAAGTTCGCCGTGTCTGCTAGATCTTACATTAGGGACACGTCGGACTTCCTGAATAAAATCAGTGACATCAATGTTCCTAATGGGGCCCGGTTGGTCTCATTTGATGTGACTAGTTTATACACCTCTATCACTCATGTGAGGGGTATGAACAGTGTGGACAAAGCACTGAGAAACACTGAGTTCTCCGGTGAATGCAGGGAATTCCTGATGGGTCTCCTTGATATAGTTCTAACCTGTAACTATTTTCTCTTCAACAACGAGTTTTTTATGCAACTCCGTGGTACGGCTATGGGGTCAAATGTGGCCCCTACGTACGCCAACATTGTGATGGCTGACCTAGAGGAGACGTCGATCTATGTATCCCACCACTTTACCTCGGTACTTGGGTGGTGGCGTTACATAGATGACGTCTTCCTTATTTGGACGGGTGACCTGCTTGGTCTCAATGGGTTTTTTGAATATCTCAATGATATTGATTCTGATATTAAATTTACCATGGTAATGTCTGACACTAGTATCCAATTTTTAGACACTAGGGTTTATATTCAGAACTCCAAACTTATGACGGATCTGTATGTCAAGGAAACAGATTGTAATAACCTATTGAGTTTTAACAGTCACCACCCGAGGGGGATGATCAGGTCTCTACCATATAGCCAACTATTGAGGGTTAAACGGATAGTTGATGACCCTACATGCCTGGACCACAAACTGGACATGATGGTGGGTAAATTTCTGGACAGAGGTTACCCGGATAGACTTTTAAAAAAACATATCCAGAGAGTACAACAAACTGATAGGATCCAATTGAGACAGGATAGTAGGAGGGATCGACAGACTGCTGTCAGATTCCCTATGACCTCTACATTCAGTATCTATAGTTCTAATGTTGCAGGCATCATTAGGAGACATTGGAGGATTTTGTCCAATTACTATGATGGAGTGGTAGAATTTCAGTCACCCCCCCCTCTTCTCATATAGAAGACCTCGGAACTTGAGGGATAAACTTGTGAAGACAGATGTCTGTGCAGTTAACAGTCGGGCTAGAGGTGGACTACATGATGTGACACGCCATGGGTGTTTCCCTTGTCTGTCGTGTGACAGTTGCGCTATCATGTTAAAGGGTAGTTCTTTCATACATCCCACCACTGGTAGAGCGTACAGAATCACTTCACATTACACATGTCGAAGTGATTTTGTCATTTACATTTTACAATGCCCGTGTAATCTGATTTATGTGGGTGAAACTACAACTGAATGCAGGTTGCGACTGAATAACCATAAATCTAGCATTCGGACAAAGAAAGTTGAACTTCCTGTACCTAGACACTTCGTAGAGTTGGGACATAGCGTGCAACAGCTTAGATTCTGTATTATTGATAGGGTTCCCCCCCTTAAACGTGGGGGCAATAGGGAACTGGTCCTCAAACAACGGGAGGTTCAATGGATTCATAAACTTAACTCCCTTCATCCCAATGGTCTTAACATGGATTATCCTTTGAATGTATTCAAACGCTGATTGTATGTGTACAGTTGGAATTTTTGGATGTGGTTAAATTTTTGGATGTCTGTCCTTCTCTTTTTAGGGCATTTGTTTGATGTACTTTTGTGGACCCTGGGGTTCTCTTGCCTGATGGTACCATTCATTATTTAGTTGTTACTCTGAAAATTTTTATATTTTTGATGTATGGAATAGGAGTAATTATATTATAAATTGATTTTAATGTGTTTACTAATTTGATTCTCTTTTGTCTTGTAGATTGAAGACTTTGAGATGTTGAGATTAACACTGAAGGACACTTACCAACTGGTATTAGGAAGGCTACTTTTATATGTTTTGTACTTTATTCTGCCTACGAGAATGTTCAAGAGTTTCAAGAAAGGTCTCTACTGTGTAGAAGATGCTACAGCGCTGACCTGCACGGATGATATATATTGTGTACCAGAATTAATAGGGGGGTAGTTGATAGGGGAATAAGCTCTTTTTTTCTCATAACTTGAAACACGAAGTAACCTAAAATGTATCCGGGATGAGGATCTGACATATTTGCATGTCGAGATTCTTCATATGACGGTATTCCCTTGATTGATTCATTTGGGGGATACCTTGTCTTTTGGGTTTTAATAAAACTTCAGTGTGGTGTTATTTACTATCTTTATCTACCTACATTCTTACCACATATTTTGTGAATACTGATGTGATATATATCTCTCCGTGCAGGGTTCTTTTTCAGCCATTGCTGCGCATACATCCCGAGAATGGTATCGCATTACTGGCAAGTTTTCCAGTTTTCACTATGGCGTGGCTAAAGCGTTTTATCGCATTGCGCCTGCGCGGGACTGCGGCCCCTCTATGATGTTGTAATCAGACTGCGATGTACAGGGTCATAGTGCTTTGTTTTGCACGTGTTGGCAGCAGCCAATAGACGGTGTGAGTTGGGGCATGCGCAATATGGCGATTATGGCGCCGAAATTCTTTTTCTTTTTTCACTGACTTCTCGTGGACAGATGGTCCTTGTTTACCTAGATTGGTGAGTGCCAGCTTCTGTGTATCATACTGTGATTGTTGATTAATCTGTAATTAATATGTTTTCACTATTATATGCACATACATGTCACTTAATACAGTTGTGATTATCTACATCTAAATGTCAGTGATTGACTCATATGTTTCTGCACTATACTTTTTGCTACACTTTTATAATATATCGTATTTTTTGATACATTGTATAACTACTACGATTCATTACACCTGTTAATTGGGCTGTGGCTCTGTCTATATATGTCAATGTGTGGTTTTCATTCATTGCTTGAAAATGCTTCCATGGAGGAAGTGAAACGTTGCTGTGTTGGGTGAATAAATTCACATTTTTTTGCTGAGTGCTGCTTCCAGTCTCTTTTTCTTGGATATATGCATGAGGAGCTCGTCACTCCTTGATATTTTGAAGCTAGCACCAACCGTTTCTGGCTATTGACACAGTGCTGCTCCTATGTTTGGATCTTCTATAGATATAGTTGGTGTTGCTGAAACATGGCTGGACTCTTCACATGACTGGGCTGTAAATCTACAGGGTTTTACACGTTTTCGGAAAGACAGGACAAATAGGAAAGATGGTGGTGTATGTCTGTATGTGAGAAATGATAGGAAGGCGAGTGTGAAAGAGACAATAGTGGGTGAATACTGTGAGGAGGTTGAAACCTTGTGGGTGGAACTAGAAAGGGAGGTAAACACTGAAAAAATTACTTTTGGTGTAATCTATAGACCCCCCAATATAACTGAGGAGATGGAAGTTCAGCTATATAAACAGATGGAGAGGGCTGCACAGGCGGGTACTGTAGTGATAATGGGAGATTTTAATTTCCGGGATATTAATTGGTGTCATGATTCAGCTTCAACTGCAAAGGGGAGACATTTCCTCAACCTGTTGCAGGAAAATTTTATGGGCCAGTTTGTGGAAGACCCGACTAGAGGTGAAGCTCTGTTGGATCTGGTCATTTTTAATAATGCAGATCTTGTTGGGAATGTCAATGTGCGTGAAAACCTCGGTAACAGTGATCATAATATAGTTACATTTTACCTATACTGTAAAAAACAAACGCAGGCTGGGAGCGCAAAAACATTTAATTTTAAGAAAGCCAATTTCCCCAGGATGAGGGCGGCAATTCAGGATATGGACTGGGAAGAACTAATGTCAAATAATGGAACAAATGATAAATGGGAGATTTTCAAATCTACTTTGAGTTATTAAAGTACAGTGAAGTTTACCGCTCAGACGGCACTGGTAACAGTCCAATATCATTCAGTATGGGCTCTCTCCCAGAAAAATGCAGTGGACAGTCCATTCAAAGAACTCCTGGTAGGAAAAGGATCTTATGTCTCTAATAGATGGAAAAAGGAAGACACATAGTGCAACACCCTCTGCAAAAAGATTGCTTCACGCCAAGTTCAATCCATACTCACAGAAGTAACAAGAAATAAAAGCATCAAGGTACGTAAAAATCTTTAACATTTCTAGGCGGCACGCCAAACACTCTCGCCCGACCCTGGGTTTCGCCCTTCCGGCTTCCTCTGGGGCATGTACCAGGAGTTCTTTGAATGTGGAGAGAGATGATAAGGAGCTTGGTGGAACTACAAGGATAAGAATTACCATCCACACCCTCATTGGATTGCGGACTGTCCACTGCATTTTTCTGGGAGAGAGCCCATACTGAATTATATTGGACTGTTACAAGTGCCGTCTGAGCGGTAAACTTCACTGTACTTTATATATGTTATTTAGGGTATTTGTTGGATCATACCCAATTTAGTTTTGCCTGCTCCGGTCTGAGAGAGATTTTGTGGGTATTTGAGCCAAGAGAAACCACCATTATATTTGCTACTTTGAGTTATTATAGTGAAAAATTTATTCCTATAGGTAACAAGTATAAACGACTCAAATTAAACCCCACATGGCTTACACCTTCTGTGAAAGGGGAAATACACGACAAAAAAAGGGAATTTAAAAAATACAAATCTGAGGGTACAGCTGTAGCCTTTGTAAAATATAAAGAGCTTAATAAAATCTGTAAAAATGTAATAAAATTAGCAAAAATACAAAATGAAAGGCAGGTGGCCAAGGATAGTAAAACAAATCCCAAAAAATTCTTCAAGTATATAAATACTAAAAAGCCAAGGTCTGAACATGTAGGACCCCTAGATAGTGGTAATGGGGAGTTGATCACAGGGGATTAAGAGAAGGCAGAGTTACTAAATGGGTTCTTTAGCTCTGTATATACAACAGAAGAAAGAGCAGCTGATGTAGCCGGTGCCAGTGCTGTTAATATATCAGTTGATATACTGAATTGGATGAATGTAGATATGGTCCAAGCTAAATTAAATAAAATAAATGTGCACAAGGCCCCGGGACCAGATGGGTTACACCCTAGAATTCTTAAAGAGCTTAGTTCAGTTATTTCTGTCCCCCTTTTTATAATATTCAGAGAATCTCTAGTGACTGGTATAGTGCCAAGGGACTGGTGCAGCGCAAATGTGGTGCCTATTTTCAAAAAGGGCTCTAGGTCTTCCCCGGGTAATTATAGACCAGTAAGCTTAACATCCATCGTGGGGAAAATGTTTGAGGGGCTATTGAGGGACTATATACAGGATTATGTGACAATAAATAGCATTATAAGTGACAGCCAGCACGGTTTTACTAAGGACAGAAGTTGTCAAACTAACCTAATCTGTTTTTATGAAGAGGTGAGCAGAAGTCTAGACAGAGGGGCTGCTGTGGATTTAGTGTTTTTGGACTTTGCAAAGGCATTTGACACTGTCCCCCATAGACGCCTAATGGGTAAATTAAGGACTATAGGTTTAGAAAATATAGTTTGTAATTGGATTGAGAATTGGCTCAAGGACCGTATCCAGAGAGTTGTGGTCAATGATTCCTACTCTGAATGGTCCCCAGTTATAAGTGGTGTACCCCAGGGTTCAGTGCTGGGACCACTATTATTCAACTTATTTATTAATGATATAGAAGATGGGATTAATAGCACTATTTCTATTTTTGCAGATGACACCAAGCTATGTAATATAGTTCAGTCTATGGAAGATGTTCATGAATTGCAGGCAGATTTAAACAAACTAAGTGTTTGGGCGTCCACTTGGCAGATGAAGTTTAATGTAGATAAATGTAAAGTTATGCATCTGGGTACCAACAACCTGCATGCATCATATGTCCTAGGGGGAGCTTCACTGGCGGATTCACTTGTTGAGAAGGATCTGGGTGTACTTGTAAATCATAAACTCAATAACAGCATGCAGTGTCAATCAGCTGCTTCAAAGGCCAGCAGGATATTGTCGTGTATTAAAAGAGGCATGGACTCACGGGACAGGGATGTAATATTGCCACTTTACAAAGCATTGGTGAGGCCTCATCTAGAATATGCAGTTCAGTTCTGGGCTCCAGTTCATAGAAAGGATGCCCTGGAGTTGGAAAAAATACAAAGAGAGCAACGAAGCTAATTAGGGGCATGGAGAATTTAAGTTATGAGGAAAGATTGAAAGAATTAAACCTATTTAGCCTTGAAAAAAGATGACTAAGGGGGGACATGATTAACTTCTATAAATATATTAATGGCACATACAAAAAATATGGTGAAATCCTGTTCCTTGTAAAACCCCCTCAAAAAACAAGGGGGCACTCCCTCCGTCTGGAGAAAAAAAGGTTCAAGCTGCAGAGGCGACAATCCTTCTTTACCGTGAGAACTGTGAATCTATGGAATAGCCTACCGCAGGAGCTGGTCACAGCAGGGACAGTAGATGGCTTTAAAAAAGGGTTAGATAATTTCCTAGAACAAAAAAATATTAGCTCCTATGTCAATGTGTCGAAATTTTTCCTTCCCTTTTCCCCTCCCTTGGTTGAACTTGATGGACATGTGTCTTTTTTCAGCCGTACTAACTATGTAACTATGTATGTGCCGTATTCCATGACACCTTCCATGACACCCACCTTTCCACGTTCTGACAACTGATGACCTATCCACTGGATAGGTCATCAGTATATGATTGGTGCGTGTCCGACACCAGGACCCCGCACTGATCCGCCACTCCAGCTGCCTCTGTGCACCGGACAACACTGCCGGAAGCAGATGGCTCCGGTCAAAGAAAAGAGGCCGAGCTGTAGTTCTGCCGAACGGCAGCTATGCAGTGATCGGAGCCATCTGCTTCCGGCAGTGTTGTCCAGTGCCCGGAGGCAGCTGGACTGGCAGATCAGTGCGGGGTCTGGTGTAGTAACGATTGTTTGCCCCCCTACATTACTGATGATTGCTCCTTGTGACACGCTGTATCGTCGATTGGCGCTGGTTTTCATGGTCAGTATCGGGAAGTCTAAAAGGACCTTTATTTCCTCAGACACCACCAGAACTAGGCATTGGAACTAACCCTCCCACCTTAGCGGGTAAAGATTAACCTTCTAAAAGGGTCACTATATACACATAAGGGCTAAAGGTAAAAACACAGAGGTGCTCACCATATATCCAGCGTATAACTGTGTCCTCCAAATCTTACGGAGCAGGAGTTGTTCTAGATTCCTGTTTATATCCCAGACACGTTCATACCATTTTAGACAATGAATCGACATATCGCAAACTTGTGGTGAAACCAAGCACCACATGTAAATAATCTTTAAAAAATCTGCTAAAAGAAGGAATTGGATTAGGAGTATTAGCCAAGAAACAGGCAGAATACTTACTGATAGAATTCCCTATTGTTCCCATATTCCATGGGATTCCAAAAATCCATAACTTTGCATGGTCTTGAAACTTGGGTTATCTGTGACGTAGTTGGCTAGTACCCCTGCAAACATGCCTGCCATCAGGGTAGTACCGCTGGTACTACTGTCAGGGCCCTGGCCACAAAAGTAAAATAAAGTGGGCAGCCACCGCTCATCAAGGTTATGATCAGCACTAATTGGTTTGTAGAAAGGAATGGGACCCATACAGGGGCCAGAAGCAACGGCCAGCTCTGCAACTTGGTGAGTGACTGTTTTAAAGCAGTAGATTCAGTTTAATTATTTATTTTATATTGCTACTCTGCTCCCACCTTCCCACCTGTATCTCTCCCCTTCCCCTCCCCAGACCCCAGTCAAGCGTCATATTCACTCTGGCCCAACTCCCGCCTCAGCCACTTTCCATTCTCTTAGCCTACTCCTACGCCTACATCCTGGTATAATAGTTAAAGAAAATTACCTTATGAGGTTTAGAGTTAGTTAGTTATATGTCAAAATTTTAATCTAAGGTTTGCACACCATGACGGTCGGTAGTCATGTAGACCGGACGCTTCCATGATTTGTGACGTGGCACATTGGGTCACGGGAACGTGGTGTAATGGATTTGCCAGACACAGCTTCTGTGTCGACCTCCATGGTTAATCAGTCTGCACCTACTCCTAGGTCTGATAGAGTGACTCGATCTGCTACCACTCAGGCTGGTAGGCTCAGGAGTGGGAGAACCTATCACAGCCTGGCCAGACAGTTCTAGCTCCCGCCCTCGGTCTATTTATACCTTCATCTCCTGCTTGTCTTTGCCTGTGATTCTTTCCTGTTTCCTGGCTCTGCTGCTCCTGCTATTATTATTGCCCTTGCTACACTTTGACCCTGGCTTTACTGACTACGCTCCTGCTCTCAGTCATTACATAATCACAGGCCCATATGCCTTTTCTAACCTGGTCCCTGACACAACTATGGACCCCTTTGAGACGCTGGCTCAGCAAATGCAGGGCCTCTCCCTACAGGTCCAAGCCCTGGCTCAGAGGGGCAACCAGTGTGATCCTACCCTGGTAGTGCCCCCCACCTCACCTCTTGAAAACCCACCTCAAGTTGCCTGAACGGTTCTCAGGGGACCGGAAGACTTTTTCTCCTTTCGGGAGAGTTGTATGCTCTATTTCCGTCTAAGGACCCACTACTCAGGTTCTGAGAGCCAGCAAGTGGGTATAATTATGTCCCGGCACCAGGACGGGCCCCAAGAATGGGCCTTCTCCTTGGCTCCTGACGCCCCTGAACTTTCCTCTGTTGATCTTTTTTTTCTGCTCTCGGGCTCATTTATGACGAGACTGACAAGACTGCCTTTGCCGAGAGTCAGCTGGTGAACTTACGTCAGGGTAAGAGACCCGTTGAGAAGTACTGTTCTGACTTTAGGAAGTGGGGTGTAGCTGTTCGGTGGAATGACCCTGCCTTGAGGTGCCAGTTTATTTTGGGTCTGTCGAACACCCTGTAAGACTTGTTAGTTATCTATCCCTCTTCAGACTCTCTAGATCAGGTTATGGCTTTAGCGGTAGGTCTTGACCGATGTCTCAGGGAACGACGACTTGAACGTTTTTGTGCTTTCTCCTCTGGCTCCCCCATGATGGCTCCCGAGGTTCTGTTGCTTCGTTCTTCCACGGAAAACTTGGATGAACCAATGCAACTCGGAGCCTCCGTGTCTCCCCAACAACGTAGAGAGCTGCGCAGGAAGAATGGTCTCTGCTTCTACTGTGGGAATGACAAGCATCAAGTGAACAACTGTCCTAGGCGTAAGAATAAGCAGCCAGAAGAACTTCCGCGCCTAAATGACTATCGGGGAGGTCACTTGGGCGCACAGGTATTTCCCGTAAATATGAAACCTAATAAGATCGTGCTTCCCTTTCAGGTCTCTTTTGAGGGTAGGTCTGCTACCGGCAGTGCCTTCGTGGATTCAGTGTCTTCTGCTAATATTATGTCTGTGGAATTTGCTATGTCTCTAGCTTTGCCATTGATTGATTTGCCTAAACCTGTCCCGGTAGTGGGTATCGACTCCACTCCACTTGCTAATGGTTATTTTACGCAGCATACCCCTGTTTTTGAACTCATTGTTGGCTCCATGCATTTGGAGCGGTGCTCTGTACTGGTGATGCAGGGATTATCGTCCGATTCTGTTTTAGGCCTTCCCTGGTTGCAGATGCATAATCCCACGTTTTAACTGGAATATTGGGGATCTTACCAAATGGGGTAATTAATGCATGACGTCATGTTTTTCTGTTAATTTTATTTCTCTCCTTGAGGAGGTGAACACTCTACCTGAGTTTATTCAGGACTTCAATGTTTTTTCTAAAAAGGCCTCCGAAGTGTTACCTCCTCATAGAGAATATGATTGCGCAATCGATTTGGTACAAGGAGCTAAGCTCCCTAAGCGTAGGATATTTAATCTCTCTTGTCCCGAACGTGAAGCCATGAGAGAGCATATCCAGAAATGCCTGGCCAAGGATTACATTCGCCCCTCTACTTCTCCGATAGGTGCTGGCTTCTTCTTCGTATGGAAGAAGGATGGTGGTCTTAGGCCATGCATGGATTGCCGAAACTTGAATAAGGTCACTGTAAGGAACCAATATCCCCTTCCTTTGATTCCTGATCTCTTCAATCAGGTTCAGGGGGCCCAATGGTTCTCTAAGTTTGATCTTCGGGGGGCTTATAACCTTATCCGCATCAGAGAGGGGGATGAGTGGAAGACTGTGTTTAACACGCCCGAAGGTCATTTCGAATACCTCGTCATGCCCCTTGGGTTGTGTAATGCTCCCGCAGTCTTCCAGAATTTCATAAATGAGATTTTAAGAGACTACCTGGGGGTATTTCTTGTAGTGTACCTTGATGACATACTTGCGTTTTCCAAGGACTGGTCCTCCCACATTAAGCATGTCAGGAAGATGCCCGAGGCCCTTCGGGAAAACAAACTCTTTGCTAAAACCGAAAAATGTGTGTTTGGGGTGCAGGAGATTCCATTTTTGGGTCAAATCCTCACTCCTCATGAATTCCGCATGGACCCTGCCAAGGTTCAGGCTGTGGCTGAATGGGTACAACCTGCCTCCCTGAAGGCGTTACAGTGCTTCCTGGGGTTTGATAATTATTACAGGAGATTTATTGCTAACTTCTCGGTCATCGCTTAATCTCTTACGGATCTTACTCGCAAAGGTGCTGATCTCCTCCACTGGCCTCCGGAGGCGGTCCAGGCTTTTGAGGTTCCTAAGAAGTGCTTTATCTCGGCCCCAGTGCTGATTCAGCCTAACCAAATGGAGCCATTCCTCGTGGAGGTTGACGCCTCCGAGGTGGGAGTGGGTGTTGTCCTGTCCCAGGGTACCAGGTCCCTCACCCATCTCCGTCCCTGTGCCTACGTCTCCATGAAGTTCTCTCCTACTGAAAGTAACTATGACATTGGAAACCGCAAACTCTTAGCCATTAAATAGGCATTTGAAAAGTGGCACCACTTCCTGTAGGGGGCTAGGCACCAGGTAACTGTCCTTACCGACCCCAAGAATCTGGTTTTCCTAGAATCTGCCCGGAGGCTAAACCCGAGACAAGCTCGATGGGAGTTGCTTTTTACTAGATTCAACTTTTTGGTCACCTATAGGGCTGGGTCTAAAAATATTAAAGATGTCGCGTAGTTTCATGGCCAGCCCTCCTTCAGAGGAAGATCCTGCTTGTGTTTATAATCATTTCCTCTGTTGATTCTGACTTAGTCTCCGAAATTGCGGCTGATCAAGGTTCAGCTCCCGGGAACCTTCTTGAGAACAAGCTGTTTGTTCCCCTGCAATTCTGGCTAAGGATACTCAGGGAAAATCATGACTCTGTACTTTCTGGGCATCCAGGCATCCTGGGTACTAATCACCTCATTGCCAGAAACTATTGGTGGCCTGGGTTGCCTAAAGATGTTAAGGCCTACGTCGCCGCTTGTGAAATTTGTGCTAGGTCCAAGACTCCCAGGTCCCGACCAGCGGGCTTACTATGTTCTTTGCCCATTCCCCAGAGACCTTGGACCCATATCTCCATGGATTTTATCACCGATCTGCCTCCATCTCAAGGCAAGTCGGTGGTGTGGGTTGTAGTAGACCGCTTCAGTAAGATGTGCCACTTTGTGCCCCTCAAGAAACTACCCAATGTTAAGACGTTAGCTACCTTGTTTGTCAAACACATCCTGCGTTTCCGTGGGGTTCCTGTCAATATTGTTTCTGATAGAGGGGTACAATTTGTTTCATTGTTTTGGAGAGATTTCTGTAAAAAGTTTGAGATTGATCTGTCCTTCTCCTCGGCCTTCCATCCTGAAACTAATGGCCAAACCGAGAGGTCTAATAAGTCTCTAGAACAATATTTAAGGTGTTTTTTCTCTGACTGTAAATATGATTGGGTCTCCTTCAATTCCCTCGCCAAATTTTCACTTAATAACCGGGTCAGTAACTCATCAGGGGTCTCCCCCTTTTTCTGTAATTTTGGGTTTAATTCACGGTTCTCCTCTGTTTCACCTGTTGGTTCCAACAATCCTGAGTTAGATGTCATTCATCGGGAACTGTGCACAGTCTGGGCCCAGGTTCAGAAGAACCTAGAGGCGTCCCAGAGCATACAAAAGACACAGGCAGATAGAAGACGTTCTGCTAACCCCTTGTTTGTGGTCGGGGATCTGGTGTGGCTGTCTTCAAAAAATTTGCGCCTTAAAGTTCCGTCCAAAAAATTTGCTTCTCGGTATATAGGGCCGCACAAGGTCATTGAGGTCCATATCCCTGTCTCCTTCCGACTGGAGTTACCCCACGTCTTTACGAATACACGACGTGTTTCATGCCTCCCTTCTGAAACGCTGCTCCCCGTCCTTGGCTACCTCGAGGAAACCTCCAGTCCCTGTTCTCACCCCTGAAGGGGTAGAATTTGAGGTGGCCAAGATTGTGGACAGCAGGATGGTCCAAGGCTCCCTCCAGTACCTGGTCTATTGGAGAGGATATGGGCCTGAGGAGAGGACTTGGGTACCCGCCCGGGATGTTCACGCTGGGGTATTGCTCAGGAGGTTCCATCTTCGGTTCCCCAATAAGCCAGGTCCACCTAGAAAGGGTCCAGTGGCCCCTCATAAAAGGGGGGTACTGTAAAGGATCTGCCAGACACAGCTTCTGTGTTGACGCCCGTGGTTAATCAGTCTGCACCTGCTCCTTGGTCTGATAGAGTGATTCGATCTACTACCACTCAGACTGGTAGGCTCAGGAGTGGGAGAACCTATCACAGCCTGGCCAGACGGTTATAGTTCCCGCCCTCGGTCTATTTATACCTTCAATTCCTGCTTGTCTTTGCCTGTGATTCTTTCCTGTTTCCTGGCTCTGCTGCTCCTGCTATTATTATTGACCTTGCTTCATTTTGACCCTGGATTTACTGACTACGCTCCTGCTTTGCGTTTGGTACCTCGTACACTCCTGGTTTGACTCGGCTCATTCACTACGCCTGTTGCTCACCGTGTTGCTGTGGGCAACTGCCCCATTTCCCTTAGCTTCTGTGTACCCTTGTCTGTTTGTCTGTCGTGCACGTATTGAGCGTAGGGACCGTCACCCAGTTGTACGCCGTCGCCTAGGACGGGCCGTGCAAGTAGGCAGGGACTGAGTTTGGGGGAGATTAGGGCTCACCTGTCTGTCTCCCTACCCCATCATTACACGTGGTATCTAGGTTACATCAACACTTTCATGACGTATCTTGTGGTTCACGCTTGGGCATTGGAGATGAAGAAGACTGGAAGAAGTCATCATGGCGTTCTGGGCCGGATGAAGAAGAAAAGAGAACGTGAACGTCTCCAATCTGGGAAGATGTCACCTGTGAGTCACTGAATTTTACTGCACTGTATTCACTTATATGGTCTGCAGAATGCCTGTGTAGGACTGATATCTGTCACAATATGGTGGGAATATTGGTCTTTGTTTTACTACACACATTTTTAGTACACAATTAAGAGTGTTCAAATTATTTCTATATAATTGAAGGGTAGACCCCCAAGAATTATTTCCTTTGGTGGGTCCAAGGTACCTCAGTCAGACACTGAGTGTACAGATCCTTGCAGTAAGATATTGTATTACTGTCTGTAGCCTTAGAGGAGAATTTATTAACCTTGCTAAACCTCTAATCTGGCATAGAAAAATCCCAAAAGTGTGGGAAAGTTTTCGCTCAGTTTACGCTGCCTGTGGCACTTTTTTGAAAAGTGTGTGGTGATTTGCGGAAAGGGCCGACAATTTTACTATCATTCACGCCAGTAACGGGCGTAATGTAAAGCAGAAATCAACGGCAGCTCCGAGCTAGTGTACAATTTTACATTGAGTGTGTAACAAAAGGACTAAACCAGACCCTGTATTTCCCCCACTAATCAGACTGTCTTGTGCCACAAGACATGTGTTTTGCTCACCCCCCTAAAAAAAAAAAAAGATATATATATATCTGAGACAGCGTATCTATAAGGGTATATTCACACGCTGTGTTTTCAGGCGTATTTCGGGGCGTAAACGCCTTCAAATACGCCTTAAAAATCGGTAGCCCAATGCCTACAAATATCTGCCTATTGTATTTTAAAACGGCACGTAAAAAGAAGGAGCATGTCACTTCTTGAGCCGTTTTTGGAGATGTTTTTCATTGTGTCAATGGAAAAACAGCTCCAAAAACATCTAGAAAAAAACACCTCAAAAAACGTTTCCAGCTTCCAAAACGGCTGTAAATCAAAGGCTGTGTTCTCTGAAAACAGCTCTGTAATCTTCAGCCATTTTTGACTTTGCGTGTGAACCCTAAGACTATGACACCTGATAGATCTGCTACTTGATAGGAGACAGCGGCTCAGGAGACAGTATAACATATAATATGCTTAGATACAACGGCTTAGCAGACAGTATCACACATGCTAGGCCCAATTAAAAGGTTAATTGGGAAAAAATGTCTTATAGTGTTTTTCGATAAAGGTCACTTGAACTGGTATCATTTAAACAGTTAACCGATGAATGGCGCTGTTTACGTTGTAAAACGTGGTTAAAAAAACCTACATTTTGTGGGGTGATTTGAAAAAAAACCTGTAATTCCGCCATTTCTGTTTTGATTTTACAGTGTTTATCGGGCGGCATGAATTGCATGATAACTTGATTCTGCGGTTCGTTATGATTATGGCGATACCAAATTTATATCGTTTTATTTTTTTTTTAAATAATTTGTTTTTGTGACGCTGCATTCGAAGATGAACTGCATAGTTTTTCAATGCAACAGCACTTCATAGGGCAGAAAAGGGCTAAAGCCCACTCTTTGAAGCCCCCCTTCAAGATACATTTCAACTAATCTGGTCCCCATGGCAGAAATATGTCTTTCCATCTGGCACCTCCAGCAGACTCCTTTCAGTCTAGTTTGATTTCTTTTACCTCAGAGTTCCTCTTTTTCCCTTTTTTTAATTTTCTTCTCCCCCCACTTTTTTTGAACTATTTCTAACAGGAGCTGTGCAGGATTAGAAAAATATGGCTGCTTTCTTCCAAAAACAGCAGCACACCTATCCACAGGTTGTATCTGGTATTGCAGGTTAGCTCCATTGAAGTGAATGGTAATGAGCTGTAGTACCACACACAACCTATGGACAGGTGTGGTGCTGGTTTTTGGAGAAAGCAGATAAATTATCTCATCCTGGAAAACCCTTTGTCATGGATTGTTCTTGTGCGGAGATGCTCCCTGCATTATCCCTTTTCCTTTATGGCCGCTGATATGTTCTATTCAGCTTTATGGCATTTGTACTAAGTACATTGCCAGTCAGTAAAGGGTTAACACTTCAGACCACTGTGGGTGACGTCACAATGTATGAGTTGTGCAGTGGTAATAAATTCCTGTAGTAATGATGATGAAGGTGCTGATGTCATAAATACAAATGTTTATGACATAAAGAAGATTCCATATTAGAAGGTTTTACTGCCACATTCAGAGCCATATTGGATGAAACTGAGAACCTTGAGCTTGACTTCCCCACCAATACTGACCTGATGTAATTTGGAGGTTCTAGCAGGGAAACCCTTCACACCAGACCACTTCTTCATCACAGTGATGCCATCCTCTTCATACGGGTTGTCTGTAATAGAGGGGGGTTTCCAGCAGGAGATCCCCCACTATTAGCCAGAGCGGAGACAGGAGCTACAAGGAGGCATCTGGAGGACCCGTCTCATCCGCGGATCGCCCATTAATTTTAATGGGTGCCCAGGAAGAGAGACTTCCGCCTAGCCAACCAGATCAGCCGATTTATGCGTTTTATGTCGTACGTTCGTTCGTTCGTTCGTTCGTTCGTTCGTTCGTTCGTTGCATTATCTTTCCTTGAAAATCTGAGAAAACTTACAAATTCTGTTACAAATTCTATTTTGGCACCTTCTAAGCCCAGAGGAAGGGCAATCCTCCAGCCATGGTTTCCCTAGAGGTTTCCCCCACAGGGGGTTTTTCCTTTCCTGCGTGCTGGAGGGTGACTCTTCGTGAGTCGGAGGTTTGCCATTTTGGGTTTGGTCATATAATATAATAAAAGTTTTGACCATTTAACACCCAATTATAATGTTTTGTGTCTTTATTTTGCATTCTTTGGTTTGGTGATTGGGATTCTGGGTCTATCACATATCACAAAATCATAAGGCCGGACATCTACTTCCCACACTGACATAGAATGGAGACAACAAGCGTTGCAGCACAATTAAGTGTACACATCCTTACATTAAGATATTGTATTACGGTCTGCAGCCTTTGGGGGGAATATATTAACCTTTCTACAACAGTTTACTAGCGTAGAAAATTCACAAAATGCGCAAATGACGATATTTTTGGGGGCAAAAAATGGGCGGGGCTTAGCAGAAATGGGCAACAATTTTACTATAATTTACGCCAGTAACTGATGTAAATTATAGCAGAAATCTATATGTATAATGCGGCCCAGATTTATCTCTGGGGGGCGTAACAAGACAAAGGTCTGTACTAGACCCATACCTCCCCCCAATCAGACTGTTTGCCCCCCCTCAATCAGACCATAAAATACATTTTGAAAATGTACTTTAAATGTACAGCAGGCCGCAGCACGTAGAAAGTATTGATGACAGGCCGCGTTGCAGCTAAAAGATGCGACACATTTATTAAGAGTCGTTCGCCTGTTAATAAATGTGTTGCATCTTACTCCAGCAAACTGTTTAATAGGACTGGTGTATGAAACGCCAGTATTAAAGGGAATGTGTCGCTAGGAATTATTTTATTTTTTTTTTCAGTTAAACAGTTAGTATATAAATGATTACACATTGTTTTATTTTTTTTTATTTTTTCACAAGTCAGGAAATATTATAAATTAGATTCTAATTTATAACATTTTAATGTGCTGGTCACTAGAGGGAGCAATTCCCAAAATTGCAGCATTGGCATGTGGTAAAGCAACCTCATTGCCTTATGCTGCAAATTTGGCGTAGACACACTCGCTCTGCCCCAGAACACACCAGTAAACATACCTACCAACTTTCAAGTATCTAATCTAAGTAATCTCCGCCCACACATACCCGGTCCAGCCCACTCAGTATTATGTTCCCATAGGACCCCCACACAGTATAATGACAAAGCTGCCCCTATACAGTTTAATGCCCCTTTAGCTACCCCTAGTACCAGTGCGTACATATAAAGCGCCAGTGCCCATATAGATATACAGTGAAGGAAATAAGTATTTGATCCCTTGCTGATTTTGTAAGTTTGCCCACTGTCAAAGACATGAACAGTCTAGAATTTTTAGGCTGGGTTAATTTTACCAGTGAGAGATAGATTATATAAAAAAAAAAAAACTGAAAATCACAAAGTCACAATTATATATATATTTATTTGCATTGTGCACAGAGAAATAAGTATTTGATCCCCTACCAACCATTAAGAGTTCAGCCTCCTCCAGACCAGTTACACGCTCCAAATCAACTTGGTGCCTGCATTAAAGACAGCGGTCTTACATGGTCACCTGTATAAAAGACTCCTGTCCACAGACTCAAACAATCAGTCTGACTCTAACCTCTACAACATGGGCAAGACCAAAGAGCTTTCTAAGGATGTCAGGGACAAGATCATAGACCTGCACAAGGCTGGAATGGGCTACAAAACCATAAGTAAGACGCTGGGTGAGAAGGAGACAACTGTTGGTGCAATAGTAAGAAAATGGAAGACATACAAAATGACTGTCAATCGACATCGATCTGGGGCTCCATGCAAAATCTCACCTCGTGGGATATCCTTGATTCTGGGGAAGGTGAGAGCTCAGCCGAAAACTACACGGGGGAACATGTTAATGATCTCAAGGCAGCTGGGACCACAGTCACCAAGAAAACCATTGGTAACACATTATGCCGTAATGGATTAAAATCCTGCAGAGCCCGCAAGCTCCCCCTGCTCAAGAAGGCACATGTACAGGCCCGTCTGAAGTTTGCAAATGAACATCTGGATGATTCTGAGAGGGATTGGCAGAAGGTGCTGTGGTCAGATGAGACTAAAATTGAGCTCTTTGGCATTAACACAACTTGCTGTGTTTGGAGGAAGAGAAATGCTGCCTATGACCCAAAGAACACCGTCCCCACTGTCAAGCATGGAGGTGGAAACATTATGTTTTGGGGGTGTTTCTCTGCTAAGGGCACAGGACTACTTCACCGCATCAATGGGAGAATGGATGGAGCCTTGTACCGTCAAATCCTGAGTGACAACCTCCTTCCCTCCACCAGGACATTAAAAATGGCTTGTGGCTGGGTCTTCCAGCACAACAATGACCTGAAACATACAGCCAAGGCAACAAAGGAGTGGCTCAAAAAGAAGCACATTAAGGTCATGGAGTGGCCTAGCCAGTCTCCAGACCTTAATCCCATCGAAAACTTATGGAGGGAGCTGAAGATCCGAGTTGCCAAGCGACAGCCTCGAAATCTTAATGATTTACAGATGATCTGCAAAGAGGAGTGGGCCAAAATTCCATCTAACATGTGTGCAAACCTCATCATCAACTACAAAAACCGTCTGACTGCTGTGCTTGCCAACAAGGGTTTTGCCACCAAGTATTAAGTCTTGTTTGCCAAAGGGATCAAATACTTATTTCTCTGTGCACAATGCAAATAAATATATATAATTTTGACTATGTGATTTTCTGTTTTTTTTTTAAATATAATCTATCTCTCACTGGTAAAATTAACCTAGCCTAAAAATTCTAGACTGTTCATGTCTTTGACAGTGGGCAAACTTACAAAATCAGCAAAGGATCAAATACTTATTTCCTTCACTGTAGATAGGGTGTGCCCCAAAGCGACTTATGTATATATGTTAAGTACCTAATTTTATGTTATGCAACTGTATTTGTATTAGGAGAACAGGTTCGCTTCTATAGAGAACTATGTATTTTGTACGGATGGGACTCTCTGAAGGCACAGTAGTGACAGGGGTCAGTTGTGGCATGCGGCCCCTTTAAAAAAATAGAAGGAGCCTAGTCTTTAACCCCTAGGCAAACCAGGACGCAACTGTACGTCGTGGCGGGAGGTTACTTCGCGCACCACGATGTACAGTTACTGCGCGGTTCAATTACTGCGAGGTCAGCTGTCTCCGAAAGTTAACACCTTAAATGTGGCAATCGTTTCTAGCACATTGGCAGACCTCTTCGATAAATTGACGGGGTTTGCCAATGGTTGGCATGGCAACCGTAGGCCAAACAATGGCCTCCGTGTCTGCCATGGACGGAAGCCTATCAGGACCAGCCACTTCCTTTCAGAGTGGCAGGAAGTCACTGAGTCGTACCCGATGCACACTCTCGGTGAATAGAAGAGTAAAGTAAAAAAGTTACTAATAGTATTTTAGAAAAGTGTAAAAAAAAAAGTTATACGTTGAAAAAACAAATACTGTTTTTTTTCCAATAATAAGTGTTTTATTCTAGGAAAAAATGAAAATATTAAAAAAGTACACATATTTGGTATCACCGCATTCGTAACGATCCAAGCTATAAAACTATAATGTTAGTTTTCCTGCACGGTGCACACCGCAAAAAAAAACAAACAGCGAAAAACAATGACAGAATCACTATTTTTGATCTCCACCCCTCCCAAAATATGGAATAAAAAGAAGCCAAATAGTTGCATGTACCCCAAAATAGTACCAATAAAATTAAAACCCGTCCCGCAAAAAAAAAGCCCTTACACAGATTTTTGGACTGAAAAATTAAAACATTATGGCTCTCAGAATATGGTGACACAGAAAATTAATTATTTTATAAAAAAGTGATTTTATTGTGCAGACGCAGCAAAACATAAAAAAAACTATATACATATGGTATCGCCGTAATAGCACTGACCCGCAGAATAAAGTCAATTGTAATTTATAGCGCACGGTGAACGCTGTAAGAAATAAAGAATTTAAAATGCCAAAATCTTTGTTGTTTGGTCACCTTAGCTCCAAAGAAAATGCAATAAAAAGTGATCAAGAAGCTGTATGTACCATAAAATGGCACCATTTAAAACTACAGTTCGTCCCGCCAAAAATAAGCCCTCACACCGCTCAATCGACCAAAAACTAAAGATGTTATGGCTCTCAGAATGTGTTGAAACAAAACAACCATATTTTTCTTCGTAAAAGTAGTAAAATATAAAAAACCTATATAAATATGGTGTTACCGTAATCGTATTGAGACGAAGGAATAAAGTTAATTTGTCTTTTTACTGCATGGTGAAAGTCATAAAAATGAAACCCATAAAATAGTGGAGGAATCGCAGTTATTTCTAATTTTAGCCGCAAAGACTTTTATTTTTAGTTTTGCGGTAATTCATATGTTTCTTGAAATGCTACCATTAGAAACTACAACTTCTCCCGCAAAAAAATAAGCTCTCACACCACTCTATTTACAGAAAAATAAAAAGGTTATGGCTCTTGGAAAGCGGGGAGTGAAAAACGAAAATGAAAAAGCAAAAAAAGTATCAGTCCTGGAAGGGTTAATTGATTTCTAATAAAAAAACGTGTATTACCACATGTTGGGTATTGCAGTACTCGGGAGAAATGCTTTACAAATCTTGGGCGGCTTTTTTTCCTTTATCCCTTGTGAAAATTAAAAAACGTAAACATCTTACTAGACAAAAATTTTAATATTCATTTTCACAGCCTAATTCCAGTAAATTCTGCAAGAAACCTATGTGGTCAAAATGCTAACTGTACCCCTAGAAATATTCCTAAAGGGGTGTAGTTTCCAAAATGGGGTCACTATTGGGGGGTTTCTACTGCTTTGGTCCCTCCAGGGCTTTGCAAACGCGTCAATGCACCGAAAACCATTCCAGCAAAATCTGCGCTCAAAAATCCAAATGGCGCTCTATTCCTTCTGAGCCCTGCCGTGGGTCCAAACAGCAGTTTATTACCACATATAGGGTATTTTCGTAATCGGGAGAAGGTACTTTACAAATTTTGGGGTGCTTTTTATTATTTATTCTTTGTAGAAATTAAAAAGGTCTACGTTTTTTGAGAAAAAAACAACTTGATTTTCATTTTCACAGACTAATTCCAATAAATTTAGCAAAAAACCTGTGAGGTCAAAATGCTAACTATTCTCCCTAGATAAATGTCTTAAGGGTGTAGTTTTTAAAATGGGGTCACATTTACGTAGTTTCCACTGTTTTGGCACCACAAGACCTCTTCAAACCTGACATGGTGCCTAAAATACATTCCAAAAAAAAGAAGGCCCCAAAATCCACTACGTAGGTGCTCCTTTGCTTCTAAGGCCTGTGTTTCAGTCCATTACCACACTAGGGCCACATGTGGGATATTTCTAAAAGCTGCAGAATCTGGACAATAAACATTGAGTTGCGTTTCTCTGATAAAACCTTCTGTGTTACAGATTTTTTTTTATTCCAAATGAATTTATGCAAAAAAAATGAAATTTGTAAATTTCCCCTTTACTTTGCTTTATTTCCTGTGAAATGCCTAAAGCGTAAATAAACTTTCTGAATGTTGTTTTGAATAGTTTGAGGCTTGTCAATTTCAAAATGGGGTGATTTATTGGGACTTTCTAATAAATAAGGCCCTTAAAGCCACTTCACAACTGAACTGGTCCGTGAAAAAATAGCTTTTAAAATTTTCTTGAAAATGTGAGAAATTGCTGATGAAGTTCTTAACCTTGTAACATCCTAGATAGAGATGAGCGAACCGGGACAACCGAACCCGGTTTCGGTCCGAACTTCCGGAAAAGTTCGGTTCGCAGCGAATCCGAACTTCACCGGGTTCGGCCGAACCCGTTTTGACCGAACCCGGTCAAAAATATGATACAAATCGGCAGCCACTTATCTCTATCAATCACTGATAGAGAAAAGAGGCTGCTGATTAAAAATAAAATAAAAAGCATTTCAAACGTACCTGGTCGTTGTCTTGGTGACGAGTCCCTCTTCTTCCTCCAGTCCGACCTTCTTTTCTGACGCGGCAGCCTGTGATTGGCTGCAGAGGCCTCTGCAGCCTGTGATTGGCTGCAGAGGCCTCTGCAGCCCGTGATTGGGTGCAGCGCTCACATGGGCTGCATCGTCATCAAGGAATGTCGGGCCGGATGTCGCGAGGGACGCGTCACCAAGGCAACGGCCAGGAGACCGGACTGGAGGAAGCAGGGAGTACCCGGTAAGTATGAACGTCTTTTTTTTTTTACAGGTACTCTATATTGTGATCGGTAGTCACTGTCCAGGGTGCTGAAACAGTTACTGCCGATCAGTTAACTCTTTCAGCACCCTGGAGAGTGACTATTTACTGACGTCGCCTAGCAACCATGCCGTAATGACGGGTGCACACATGTAGCCACCCGTCATTACGGGGCCTCATGCACACGACCGCAAAAACACCCGTTATTACGGGTCGTAATTACAACCCGAAATAGCGGGCCCATAGACTTCTGTTAGCCACGGGTACCTTCCCGTTTTCTCACGGGAAGGTGCCCGTGCCGTTAAAAAGATAGAACATGTTCTATTTTTTTATTTTACGGGCCGTGCTTACGAGCACGGCCGGCCACGGGCAGCCGGCCGCTTTTGCGAGCCGTGCTGTCATTATAAGGGTATGTTCAAGGGTATGTTCACACGACAGCGTCCGTTACGGCTGAAATTGCGGCTATGTTTGAGCCTGAAAACATAACCGTAATTTCAGCCGTTACGGCATGTGCAGGCGCTTGAACGCCGCGTCCATTACGGACGTAATTGGCGCTGCTATTCATTGGAGTCAATGAATAAGGGCTCCAATTACGGCCAAAGAAGTGACAGGTCACTTCTTTGATGCGGGCGCCTATTTACGCGCCGCCATTTGACAGCGGCGCGTAAATATACGCCTCGTGTGAACAGACAAACGTCTGCCCATTGCATTCAATGGGCAGATGTTTGTCAGCGCTATCGAGGCGCTATTTTCGGACGTAATTCGGGGCAAAAACGCCCGAATTACGTCCGTAATTAGTGCATGTGAACATACCCTATTGTTCACATTGATAACTGTTTTTTTATGTTGTTGCAGATTTTGATGTACCGATTGGACTACATCTTCGATTTGTTGGACTACTGCGTAGATCTACGTTTTTTCAGATTTTAATAAAATAGTTAACGAGGGTTTTGTTGGGGATTTCTTATTTCAATAAAAAAGAATTGTCTTTGTGTTTTTTTTTAAACTTTATTAGTGCCTAGATAATGGTAGTTGGCTGATTGACAGCGACCATTATTAAGGCGGTACTTAGTGTTAGCCGGTGCAGAGGCTAGCACTAACCACCCATTATTACCCCGGTACCCACCACCACCAGGGGTGCCGGGAAGAGCTTGGTACGATCCAGTACCCGACCATCTGTTGTGATGGTCGGGCACTGGGGCGGCCGTATGCTGGTATTATGAGGCTGGGAAGGGCCAAAAACAGTGGACCTTCCCACCCTTGTAATACTAGGCTGCTGCTGCTGTGTTGTATCGGGCTGGTTATAAAAATGGGGGGGACCCCACGTCATTTTTTTTTTTGAATTTAGCAAATTTAACAATAGACGTTGGGTCCCCCACATTTTTAATAACCAGCCATATACAAGGCCGCAGCAGTCTGGCATTACATGGGTGGGAAGGGCCACTGGTTTTGTCCATTCCCAGGCTAATAACACTGTGTTGTATGTGGCTGGTTATGATAAATTGGGTGGAACCCCATGTCTTTTTTTAAAAAAAAGTAAAAATAAATAATTTAAAAAAATGACGTGGGGTAACCAGCCAGATACAACACAGCAGCAGCAGCCTAGCATTACAAGGGTGGGAAGGTCCACTGTTTTTGGCCCTTCCCAGCCTCATAATACCAGCCTGCGGCCGCCCCAGAGCCCGACCATCACAACAGATGGTCGGGTACTGGATCGTACCTGGCTCTTCCCGGCACCCCTGGTGGTGGTGGGTACCGGGATAATAATGGTGGTTAGTGTTAGCCTCTGCACCGGCTAACACTAAGCCTCGCCTTAGTAATGGATGTTGTCACTCAGACAGAGGCCATTACTAAAGTGGTAGTAATAAAATTTGAAAAGAAAAAGACAAAGATATAGATAAAATATTTTATTGAAATAAAGCACCCCCAATACAACCCTCATTAACCATTTTATTGTAGAAAAAAAACCGTCATCGAAGTAGTCCAAACACCAAACCTGTAAAAAATAAATAAAAATGAAATAAAACATGTTGTAGGCTTAGATTCAGTTTAATGTGTGATACTGACTGTTATACCATGTATAGAAGCCTGCCGCGAAGTTGACTTAGATACAGGGCGCCAGCAGACAGTATCATACATGGCCATACAGACATATATACAAACAAACATACATGCAAACATACATACATACATACATATATACAAACATACATACATACATATATACAAGCATGCACATATATACATGCAAACATACACACATATATACATACATACATGCAAACTATCATACATACATGCATACACACACACATGAAAACATACATACAAACAAACATGCAAAGATACATACATACATATATACAAGCATGCACAAATATACATGCAAACATAAATACATGCAAACATAATTACATGCATGCACATATATATAAACATACATGCAAACATACATGCAAAAATAAAAACATGCAAACATACATGACAACATTCATACATACATACATGCAAACATACATACATACATGCAAATATATACATGCAAATATACATACAAACATGCACATATATACATACATGCCAACATACATGCAAACATACATGCACATATATACATACATACATGACAACATACATACATGACAACATACATACATACATACATACAAACACTCATGCAAACATACATACATACATACATACATACATACATACATACATGCAAATATATGCATGCAAATATACATACAAACATGCACATATATACATACATGCCAACATGCATGCAAACATACATGCACATATATACATACATACATGACAACATACATACATGCAAACATACATGCATACATACATGCAAACATACATAAATGCAAACATACATACATGCAAATATATACATGCAAATATACATACACACATGCACATATATACATACATGCCAACATACATACATACATGACAACATACATACATGCAAACATACATACATGCAAACATACCCACATGCAAACATACATACATACATGCAAATATATACATGCAAATATACATACAAACATGAACATATATACATACATGCCAACATAAATGCAAACATACATGCACATATATACATACATACATGACAACATACATACATACATACATACATACATACATACATACATGCAGACATACATACATGCAAACATACATACATGCAAATATATACATGCAAATATACATACACACATGCACATATATACATACATGCCAACATACATGCAAACATACATGCACATATATCCATACATACATGACAACATACATACATGCCAAAAAAAAAAAATAATACGTTCATACTTACTTTCCTCCTGTCCGGCCTCCAGCGATGACGTTTCATCCATGTCGCCGCTGCAGCCTGTGATTGGCTGCAGAGGCGGTCACGTGGGATGAAGCGTCATCCTAACGTGCGTGACCGCCACTACAGCCTGTGATTGGCTGCAGCGGCGAAAGGGATGAAACGTCATCGCTGGAGGCCGGACAGGAGGAAAGTAAGTACGAACATATTATTTTTATTTTTTTATTGCATTAAAATTTTATTTTCCACGCGCCGAGCATGTACTGTCAAGGTTGCTGAAAGAGTTAGTGCAGCCCATTAACTCTATCAGCACCCTGGACAGTAGCATGCTCGGCGCACGGAAGTGACAGGTTCTGTCCGAAATAGTTCGGTCCGAATCGAACTTTTTTGTGAAATTCGGCGAACTAGCCGAACCGAACTTTTGAAAAGTTCGCTCATCTCTAGTCCTAGAGATATAAAAGGACGTTCAAAAACTGATGCCAACATAAAGTAGACATATGGGAATAATTAACTAGTAACTATTTTGTGTGGTATTACTATCTGTTTTACAAGCAGATACATTTAAATTTAGAAAAATGCTAATTGCTAGATTGGACAAAGGGGCAGGGTGAGAGCTGCCAGTTGAGATTGCTAGTTAGGGCACAAGTTACAAAGTGACTGGTCAAACATAAAGACTTTGTATTGCTAGCCTGAATGGCGTATCGCTAGCTCAGCAATCCATATGAGAACAAACATCCCCTGCACCACAAGTTTAAGTTGAGACTGAACCATAGCAAACACATTGTCCCATTCTCACCAGTTAAATCAGAAACCGCCAAGTATAGAGCCTATTTATTAGTGAAATCATCAAGCTTATGTACAAAATATTATTTTTTTTAATAAACTCCTGTATCACACCCAAGACATAAGGATTAACCCCTTAAGGACGCAGCCTAGTTTTGGCCTTAAGGCTCAGAGCCCATTTTTCAAATCTGACATATTTCACTTTATGTGGTAATAACGTCGGAATGCTTAAACCTACCCAAGCGATTCTGAGATTGTTTTCTCGTGACACATTGGGCTTCATGTTCGTGGTAAAATTTGGTCGATATATTCAGTGTTTATTGGTGAAAAATTGCAAAATGTAGAGAAAATTTTGAAAAAATTGCATTTTTCAGAATTTAAATGCATCTGCTTGTAAAACAGACGGTTATACCACCCACAATAGTCACTAGTTCACATTTCCCATATGTCTACTTTAGATTGGAATCGTTTTTTGAACATTTTTTTATTTTTCTTGGACGTTACAAGGCTTAGAACATAAACAGCAATTTCTCATATTTTTAAGAAAATTTCAAAAGCCTTTTTTTTAAGGTACCTCTTGAGTTCTGAAGTGGCTTTGTGGGGCCTATGTATTAGAAACCCTGATAAAACACCCCATTTTAAAAACTAGACCCCTCAAAGTATTCAAAACAGCAGTTAGAAAGTTTTTTAACCCTTCAGGCATTTCACAGGAATTAAAGCAAAGTGGAGGTGAAATTTGCAAATTTCATTTTTCTTGCTGAATTTCAATTTTATTCATTTTTTTTTCTGTAACACAGAAGGTTTTACCAGAGAAACACTACTAAATATGTATTGTCCAGATTCTGCAGTTTTTAGAAATGTCCCACATGTGGCCCTACTGCGCTCGTGGACTAAAACACAAGCCCTAGAAGCAAAGAAGCACCTAGTGGATTTTGAGTCCTCTTTTTTATTAGAATATATTTTAGGCAGCATGCCAGGTTTGAAGAGGTGTTGAGGTGCCAAAACAGTAGGAATCCCCCAATAGTGACCCCATTTTGGAAACTACACCCCTCAAGGAATTCATTTAGGGTTGTTGTTACCATTTTGACCGCACAGTTTTTTCACAGCACGTATTTGAATTGGGCTCTGAAATGAAAAAAATGTCATTTTTTCCAATAAAATGTCATTTGTGATCAAAATGTCTTATTTTCACAAGGAACAAAATACCCCATTTTGTTGCCCAATTTGTCCTTAGTGTGGCAATACCCCATTTGTGGTGATAAACTGCCGTTTGGGCCCATGGGAGGGCTCAGAAGGAAAGGAGCGCTATATGTTTGTTGGAGTCCAGATTTTGTTGGATTGGTTTTCGGGTGCCATGTCGCATTTGCAGAGCCTCAGAGGTATCAAATCAATGGAAACCCACCAAAAGTGACCCCATTTTGGAAACTACACCCCTCAAGGAATTCATTTATGGTTGTTGTTAGCATTTTGACCACACAGTTTTTTCACAGCACCTATTTCAATTGGGCTGTGACATTAAAAAAATGACATTTTTTCCAATAAGATGTAATTTTTTACCAAAATTTCTTATTTTCACAGGGAACAAAATACTCAATTTTGTTGCCCAATTTCTCCTGAGTGCATCAATACCCCATTTGTGGCAATAAACTGCCGTTTGGGCCCATGGGAGGCCTCAGAAGGGAAGGAGCGCTGTGTGTTCTTTGGAGTACAGATTTTGCTGGTTTGGTTTTCGGGTGCCATGTCGCATTTGCAGAGCCCCAGAGGTATCAAAGCAATGGAAACCCACCAGAAGTGACCCCATTTTGGAAACTACACCCCTCAAGGAATTCATTTATGGGTAATGTGACCATTTAGACTCCATAGTTTCTTCACAGAACTAATTTGAATTGGGCTGGGAATTAAAAAAAAATATATTTTTTCCAATAATATGTCATTTTAGCTCAAAAATTCTTATTTTCACAAGAAATAAAATACTCCATTCTGTTGCCCAATTTGTCCTGAGTGCGGCAATACCCCATTTGTGGTGATAAACTGCCGTTTGGGCCCATGGGAGGGCTCAGAAGGAAAGGAGCGCTGTGTGTTCTTTGGAGTCCAGATTTTGCTGGATTGGTTTTCGGGTGCCATCTCGCATTTGCAGAGCCCCAGAGGTATCAAAGCAATAGAAACCAACCACAAATGACCCCATTTTGGAAACTACACCCCTCAAGGACTTCATTTATGGGTGTTGTGACCATTTTGACCCCATAGTTTTTTCACAGAACTTATTTGAATTGGGCTGGGAATGAAAACAAAATTATTTTTTTCAAATAATATGTAGTTTTGGCTGAAAATTTCTTATTTTCACAAGAAACAAAATACCCCATTCTGTTGCGCAATTTGTTCTGAGGGCCGCAATACCCCATTTGTTGTGATAAACTGCCATTTGGGCCCATGGGAGGGCTCAGAAGGAAAGGACCACCATTTGGCCTACTGGGGATTTTCTAGTGCGAAGTCATGTATGCAGAAGCCCCTGAGGTACCAGAACAGTTGAAACCCCCAAGAAGTGACCCCGTTTTAAAAACTACACCCTTAAGGCATTCATCTACATGTGTAGTGAGCATTTTGACCGGAGACCTACACCCCATAAACTGTAATGTGGGTTCTCCCGGATATGGCAATACCCTACATGTGGCTCTTATCAGCTGCCTGGACACACAGCAGGGCCCAGAGGGGAAAGACGAGGGGGGATAAGCTGTGTGGAGTGCATCAGGGTAAGTAAAATTGGGGTAAATTATAAACCAAGGGATGTATGATAAATTTTAAAAACACTTTCATACAGAGCTCTGGTTATTCGGGACACGTGTCACATTGATATATTGTGTCCTCCCTTACCCCCTCTTATAGCAGACTTTGCACCTCTTTTGACTTTTTCCCTTCTTGCCAGTTTGGGGAACTTCTCCTGGAAAGTGTTGCCCTGGTACGATGCGTGTGGGCTCGCTTCCAGAAGTACTGGGTGCCCCCCCTTCTTGGTCCCTAAAGATTAGGTTCTTGATAATCACCTCTTGAAATTCCAGGAAAGTTCCCGTCTGGCCTGCACATCGACGTAGCACGTACGCATTGTACAAAGCCATCTGTATGATGTGCCCGGCCAGCTTCTTATACCACACCGCATGGCGCTGTAGGGCTTCAGGGCTTGATCTTACAAGTCCATCCCTCCCATGTACCTATTGTAGTCCAGGATGCAGTCTGGTTTGGGGGTGGCCTTTCTTTCATATATCCTAAACCTGTAGGTATACCCTGATGCACTCTCACAGCTTATACATCTTCACGCCATACCTTGCCCTCTTACCCGGCAGGTACTGGCGGAATTGAACCCTCCCTTTAAAATGTACCAGGGACTCATCAATAGAAATACACTTCTCAGGGGTGTATGCTGGGGAAAACCGGGCACTGGAACGGTCTAATAGGGGTCTCCGTTTATACAAACGGTCAAAACTGGGGTCATCTCGGGGTGGGCACGGCTCATTATCAGTATAATGTAAGAAGCGAAGTATTGCCTCATTTATTTATTTTTTTAAGTTCCAGTTCAGTTCTGAAGTTGCTTTGAGGGGCCCATATATTAGAAACCCCTATCAAACACCCCATTTTAGAAACTAGACCCCTCAAAGTATTCACAACAGCATTTAGAAAGTTTATGAACCCTTTAGGTGTTTCACGGGAATTTAGAGCAAAGTAGAGGTGAAATTTACATTTTTTTTTTTGTCAGAAAATCCTCTTTATACCATTTTTTTTATAACACAAAAGGATTTATCAGAGAAACGCAACTTAATACGTATTGCCCAGATTCTGCAGTTTTGAGAAATATCCCACATGTGGCCCTCGGGCCGGTAATGGACTGAAGCACCGGCCTCCGAAGCAAAGGAGCACCTAGCGGATTTTGAAGCATCTTTTTTATTAGGCACCATGTCCGGTTTGAAGAGGTCTTGTGGTGCCAAAACATTGGGAACCCCCCAAAAGTGACCCCAATTTGGAAACTAGACCCCTTGAGGAATCCATTGTAGTTTTCTTGGGGTGCATGCGGCTTTTTGATCAGTTTTTATTCTATTTTTAGGTGGCGTGGTGACTAAAAAACAGCAATTGTACGATTGGTTTTTTTTTCGTTTTTTTTTACAGCGTTCACCGTGCGCTATAAATGACACATTCACTTTATTCTGCGGGGCGATACGATTACGGCGATACCAGATGTTTATAGTTTTTTTTTATGTCTTATGGCGTTTGCACAATAAAATACGTTTTGTAAAAAATCATTCACTTTTTGTGTTACCTTATTCTAAGAGCCATAACGTTTTTATTTTTCAATCAATAAAGCCGTGCGAGGACTTATTTTTTGCGTAACGAACTGTAGTTTCGATCAGTACCATTTTTCGGTACATGCGACTTTTTGATCTCTTTTTATTCCATTTTTTGGGAGGTGAAGTGACCAAAGAATTGTGATTGTGGTTCGGTTTATTATTTATTTTTTTTACGGCGTTCACCGTGCGGGATAAATAATGAAATAATTTTGTAGTTCAGGCCGTTACGGACGCGGCGATACCAATTATGTATAGTTTATTTGTTTGTTTATATATTTTTATTAATAATAAAGGACTGATAAGGGAAAAAGGGGGATTTTTACTTTTAATACTTTTAAATCTTTTATTTTCTTATTTTTACACATCTTTTTTTAACTTTTTTTTTACTTTATTACTTTGTCCCACTAGGGGACATGAGGGCAGGAGACTCTGATCGCTATTCTAATACACTGCACTACATGCGTAGTGCAGTGTATTAGAACTGTCAGCTACTCACTGACAGCAAGCATAGTGGGTCCTGACGTTGTCAGGACCCACTAGGCTTCCGTCTATGGCATCGCCGGACGCCATTGTTTGGTGTCCGGTTGCCATAGTCACCATCGCCGGCCGCTATCGCGTAGCAGGCCGGCGATGGCAGCTTAACCCCTAAAAAGCCGCGATCTCTATAGAACGCGGCTTTTAAGGGGTTAATCAGCGGGGACACAGCGATCGGTCCCCGCTGTAGGAGCTGTGACAGCTGCTGAACAAGACAGCAGCGTCACAGCTCCTGTATGTGTCGGGAGGACGGCCGAAACGGCCGTTACTCCCGAGACGTACTATTACGGCATGGAGCGCGAACGATACAGCTGCCATGACGTAATAGTACGTCAAGGAGCGGGAAGGGGTTAAAGGGTGGCGGTAAATAAATTGAGACAATGATACATTGATGATTTTGTATTGTACAGTTCAGGAGCAAAATTTTCCTTCTTTTTCTTCCCTATATGTATGGCAGGTTAATTTACAGTTAGATTTAATTAGGATGTTAACCCCCTATAAATATGTGGAATAGAAGGAATTAAAGGTTTCTACTGTCCATCTTTTTCTCCACCAATTTATATTGTCTTTTACCACGTGTGTCTCCTGTAAACAAATGATGTCTGGATTATAAATTGTAAGATAATTAAATACCACAAACCGTATAATCCTATCTCTTATTCCCCTAATGTTCCATGAAATGATCTTAACCATGTTTCACCATAAAGACAATGTGCCCAAGTATTGCACATATGAGTAGTGTGAGAGAGCAAGAGAGATAGAAAAAAGAATAGGATAATAAAGGTGAGAAAGGAAGTTATCCCCACCAGCTCACATTCTATATAGTTTCTTCTTCCCTACAATATTTGTAAAATAAAGCCAAGCCGTGCAAAAAGAAAAACTGCTCAGTGTGCCCATTACCTTATAGGTTTAGAAAAGACATTACAACCAGGGGCGTAACTAGGAAAGACTGGGCCCCATAGCAAACTTTTGACTGGGGCCCCCCCTCCCCCGGGTGTCACACAACCCCCCCCCTTGTAGATAGTGCCTTTTTTACAAACCCCCCCTTTTGATAACGCCATACAGCCCCCCTGTAGATAACGCCATACAGCCCCCTTTGTAGATATCTACAGAGGGGGCTGTATGGCGCTATCTACAGAGGGGGCTGTATGGCGTTATCAAAAGGGGGGGTTTGTAAAAAAGGACCTACAAGGGGGGGGGGTGTATGGCCTTCCCTACAGGGGGGCTGTATGGCACTATCTACATGTTGGCTGTATGGCGCTATCTACAGGAGGGCTGTATGGTGCTATCTACAGGGGGGCTGTATGGCGCTATCTACAGGGGGCACTGTATGGCGCTATCTACAGAGGGGGCTGTATGGCGTTATCTAGAGGAGGGACTGCATGGCGTTATCTACAGGGGGGACTGTATGGCGTTACCTACAGGGAGTCTGTATGGCGTTCCCTACAGGGGGGGGGTCTGTAGGGAATGCCGTACAGCCCCCCCTGTAGGGAACACCATACAGCGTCCCCCCTGCCCTTTAGGGAACGTCATACAGCGTCCCCCCCCGTAGGGAACGCCATACAGCGTCCCCCCCGTAGGGAACGCCGTACAGCCTCCCCCCGTAGGGAACGCCATACAGCCTCCCCCCCCCGTAGGGAACGCCATACAGCGTCCCCCCCATAGGGAACGCCATACAACATCCCCTCCTGTAGGGAACGCCATACAGCGTCCCCCCCTGTAGGGAACGCCATACAGCCCCCCCATGTAGGGAACGCCATACTGCCCACCCCCCCTGTAGGGAACGCCATACAGCGTCCCCCCTCTCAAAAAAATGCGACCCACAGTGTGTCCTAATAAAAGACATGTATCCCCTATCCACAGGATAGGGGATACATGTGTGATCGCTGGCAGCGATAGGGAGCTTATAAACTGATTATGTTATTAAATTGGTTGCCTGTTTCTTTATAATAACTGTTTAGGTGTTCACTGTTAATGTATATTTGTGTATCTGGTGTGTTTCACTGTATAGAAGGTTTTGTCTTACAGGTTGGCTGGAGGACAGGCCGCAGTTCCCAGTGGCACTGTCTTATGTGCGGTGCTGACCCTGTACATAGGAATGAGAGGCTGCTGGACAGTGACAGGCGAGGTACAGGGGAAAGAAAGAGCCTGGTGCTGGCTGGGATCAGAGTGTAACGTCACTGATGCGCTGCACCACCATGAAGTCAGGTGAGACGGTGAGAGTCAATAACGAAGTAGACAATAAGCTAACAAAATGACCTCTTATGGTCTGTAGGCTGATAGAGAAGGCCTATCCTACGTAGGGGTAGGCCTATAAGTGTAGGCTGTCACTGAAGCATGGGTGGCTGAAGAGTACCGTCAGCCTAGAGTGGTTCGCTCTGAGGAGTTTACTGGGGCTGTGAGAATAGTCAGCCTGGCATGGGAACCTGTGGTCAGTAGAGAAGTACTGTGCTCAAATCCAGGGGAGGCTGTAACTAGGTCCTGATTAGGATAAAGAACGTTCCACGGATTAGAGGGCCGCATAGATAGCTGCAGTGATGAATGGTTGCCCTGCAGGCCTGAGATGTGGCCTGTTCGTACACTCCTGAATTAAACTGGACTGGGTGGAGTAGTCAGTGGGACGAGGGGTGTGGTAGGAGCCCTTCAGCGTCAGGACCCTAGTCAGAGTGCATAGGAGCAGATATTTAACATAGTAAAAAGTATTAAAACGTATAAAATCCATTGTGTCAGTTGTATCGCGGCAGCCCCTTCATCCGGAATACTGTGTTTCACAGCATTGAAACAATTTAAATGTCTGTATATTATATAAACAAACCTTTCTACGTTTACTCACGCAATACCGGAAGTGACGTTCCGAACAGGTTTTGACCTGGCTGCAATTTCGTGCCACGATATTCGCAGCGTTTATCGTTGCGTTTTTCGCCCATGTCCATTGAGCACCACGGGCAAAAAACACTGCGAAAAACACTTTATCTGCCTCTCATTGATTTCAATGTGATGTCAGAGGCAGATCCGCGGCAAGAAAGAGCATACCACTTTTTTTTACTGCGAGCCGCTAAAAGCTGCTGCGGAAAAGAAACGCCTCCGCCTTCCATTGAAATTAATGGAAGTCAGCTTCGGACATTTTGTGGTGCTTATTCCGATGCGGTTTACGCGTCAAAATCAGCTTAAAAAAACTCAGTGTGAACTGGGCCTAAATCCCTTTATACTTCCTATAATAGACATATCTCTCTATGGCAGATGTTTCGGAAGAGGTTCTTTCTCGTTCTTTTATGCTTTCTATTCCTCTAATACTTCATCCCAATTACATTATTTAATACAGGGAATTTCTTATATTTCTTTTTCCACGCAAAAATACATATATTAATAAAATAGGATAAAAACAACCAATATGAATCTATTGGGAATAGTAAAGACTCATTTACTTTACTCGTTCTATAAACTCTATAATTATTCCCAAACCCTATTCCTTTCTTTAGTATTTCTTATTTTTTGGATAGGATGGTGCGACTATATCATTTATTATCCTTGGTCTTTTTAGGATCATTTGCGGGGCCCTTCTTACTTCATCTTTTAAAAACAGATCACTTCATAGTATTTCCCAATTTTTCTTTAGGGTTCTTTTAATTTCTTCAATATTACCATTATATTTAGCAGAATAATGCTAGTCTAAATTTATCTTTCTCTTTTTCCATTTTGCTTTTTACAGGGTATAACTTTTTCCTGTTCCTTGTTATCTAGGCAGTCTTTCTGTTTCATTTTTGACACCTTTTTCTTTACTCCCTCTATAATATGTTTTTTTTTGCTATTTTTTTATCCTTATGTCTGCCTGATATAACCTCCTTTGACTTATACAGTATCAGCATCCCCATGATATGCTGAGAGTACACCGCGTTCCAAATTATTATGCAAATGTTATTTTTTGTTGATTTTCCAGTATAATCTTCAAGCCATCAACCGTTGGAGTATAATGTGAATTTTATTGAACAAATCTCCTAATGATAACAGTTTTTTTTTTTAGAAGTAAAAAACTCAAAATGCACTATTTCAAATTATTATGCACTTGCAAAAAACAAAAAGGGAGAAGAGACGGTGCTCCTCTAAGGTGATAACGTAGAGATGACAAAATTCAATTGTAAAAGATGAAATAAAGCTCACCTTATTCGGTTGTGCTATGTTGTTAAAAATGTTGTAAATTGTATAAACAAACAAGAGGCACAGCTATGGGGACAAGAGTTGCCCCCAGCTATGCCAACTTATTTATGGGGCATTTCGAATCTGAAAATATAGAGAATGAACATATATATAGAAAGAAAATCGTCTATTATCGTAGATATATAGACAATCTCTTTTTTATCTGGTCGGTTACTGTTGAAGAAGCTAATAGTTTTAAAAAAAATTTAAATAGAAACACATGGGGAATTCAATTCACACAAAATATATCTAAAGAAAGAATAGTATTTTTAGATCTAGAAATGAGTCACTCTGACAATAAATTCATAACGGAAACACATTGTAAGGACACTGACAAAAATAGTTTCTTGAATTTTAAAAGTGCATATTATAAGCGATGGACAACAAATATCCCACATAGTCAATTCAGAAGGATAAGAAAGAATTGTTCTTCAATAGAAACATATAAAGAACAATCCAAAATTCTCAAAGAAAGGTTTGAAGCGAAAGGGTACCCTCAAAACCTGATTAAGCATGATTACCAACAAAATTTGGATACTTCCCAAGAAGTATGCCTACTAGAAAAAGTTCATGCAAAACACAATGAAGAAATCCAGAAGAATAAGTATTCTAATAATTTTATTACAACTTTTAATTATGAGAACAACGCCATCAGAAGCTCATTACAAAAACATTGGAGCATACTTCAAAATGACCCAATTTTGAATAAGATTATTCCCCCAAAACCAGGTATAACATTTCATCGAGGGAGAACAATTAAAAATATACTGGCACCCAGCAGACTGAGGTTAAATACCTCTTTGTCCTACTCTAACCATCATCCTAAACCTGCAGGTATCTATAAATGTGGGAAAAGAAATTGCTTATGCTGCACAAGCATAAATGCAGGTAAATCACAAGTCATGTCAAACGTGACGAAAGAAACGTTCCAAATAGATACTTTTATGACCTGTGAAACCGATCATGTAGTTTATATGATCGAATGTGAGTGTGGATTACAATATGTCGTGAGAACCACCCAGACACTGAGAAGTAGACTAAATGGTCACCGTTGTAATGCTAAAAATGGGTTTTTAAAACACAGCCTTTCAAGACACCTGCTATATAATCATGCATCAAATTGTAACAATATAAAAATCTCCCCTATCGAGCAAATAAACCCCAAAATACATAACCGAATTTCCCTCCTGAACAAACGCGAATCGTTCTGGATATTTAAATTGGAAACGTTGAGTCCAATTGGACTCAATGAAAAAAATATAGCTAGTTTAAATCAGAAAAATAAGATATAGATAAAGAATTTCACATATTCCTAGCAAGTGATAAAATTATCGGAATTTACGAATAGCTCAAAATAGAACAAAACTTAAAAGAAATATTTTAAAGACATTGTTTAATAATTTCGAAACCATAAAAAATAAACATCAATGTATCAGATGAGTCAATAGAGATAAAACCTCAAAAATTCAAATACAAATACTCTTCGCGGACATGCAGTAAAATACAAGAGCTTTTTTCCCGACAATTAATAAATCAACGAATCCGAATCAATAGGTACAATGATAGAAATATTTTCTATAACAAAGTAACCCATTCTCAATATAGAACAAGAGGACAGTGGAAATTCAGATACAATTACACAAATAAGAAACAATACCTGTGAACATATATTTGGATGTTCCAAGTACGCATCTACTGCATCCTCTTGAGCAGACTATGCAGATTGCATATACATATATAAAAAAGCAATCTCAGTCAGAAAAAAAATTGCAAAAACTATTAGTATAAACTTTTAAAACTAAGCCAAGTGAAACACTAGGGAATGGAAAACGGAGTTAATGTAAATAATTAACATATACTGTACATACCTGACATGTAACTCCCACACGAACTTTAACCCTGACCTTTTGACCTGGACGTGAACCACACGACTGGAGTATTTAAGATGTTGTCTTTTAGTAAAATTCATATGCCTGACGAAGACCACAGTTTGTAGTCGAAGCGCGTTGCAGTATTGCTTGTCACTATATTTTTAAACTGTATCCGAAATAAAATCTTGCTATCATACAGACGGTTTTTTGGAATATTTTTCTACTGACACCTGAGCGCCCATTCCAAGGAGCTTCCTTTTTTTCCAAATTTGTTATATCAAATTATTATGCACAACAGAGATCAAAACATTTTAAAGGTTGTAAAGAGAACTAAAATGGTAATTTGTTGAATTTGCAGCATCAGGAGGTCATATTTACAGAAATCAAAAGCTCTTTCAATCAAAAAAAAACTTAACAGGCCAAGTTACATGTTAACATAGGACCCCTTCTTTGATATCACCTTCACAATTCTTGCATCCATTGAATTTTCTGAGTATTTGGACAGATTCTGCTTGAATATCTTTGCAGGATGTCAGAATAGCCTCCCAGAGCTTCTGTTTTGATGTGAACTGCCTCCCACCCTCATAGATATTTTGCTTGAGGATGCTCCAAAGGTTCTCAATAGGGTTGAGGTCAGGGGAACATGGGGGCCACACCATGAGTTTCTCTCTTTTAATGCCCATAGCAGCCAATGACACAGAGATATTCTTTGCAGCATGAGATGGTGCATTGTCATGTATGAAGATAATTTTACTACAGAAGGAACGGTTCTTCTTTTTGTACCACGGAAGAAAGTGGTCAGTCATAAACTCTATGTACTTTGCAGAGGTCATTTTCACACCGTCAGGGATCCTAAAGGGGCCTACCAGCTCTCTCCCCATGATTCCAGCTCAAAACATGACTCCGCCATCTCCTTGCTGACGTCGCAGCCTTGTTGGGACATGGTGGCCATTCACCAACCATCCACTACTCCATCCACCTGGACCATCCAGGGTTGCACGGCTCTCATCCGTATGCAACACGGTTTGAAAATTTGTCTTCACGTATTTCTGATCCCACTGCAACCGTTTCTGCTTGTGAGCATTGTTTAGGGGTGGCCGAATAATAGCTTTATGCACACTTGCAAACCTCTGGAGGATCCTACACCTTGAGGTTTGCGGGACTCCAGAGGCACCAGTGGCTTCAAATACCTGTTTGCTCAGAGGGAGGGAGCATGTAGAAGCACGTCTGGTGTTCCACCCATTTTTCACCATGTGCTCGTGATTGCTGTGGCTGCTCTCTGTGAAGCTCTGTGAAGCTCTGTGAAGCTGTGAACACTGATTTCTACCTACCTGCCTGTCTGCTCTGCTGTAGCTGGTCGCTGGGAGCGTGGTTGTGGAGGACCAGCTCTGAACACTGATGCCGAACACTGGGTACACTGACTGTGCATGGATTAGTATGCACTGATGTGTTGGTATGCACTGATCATGCATCGATTGGTATGGTCTAACTGTTCATCAATTGGTCTGGTCTGACTGTGTGCAGTTCGTTCTGGAGGCTGGATAGTGTGCTCAAGATCAAGATCCTCGTGGTGTATCAGATGGTCTGCACTACATGCTGTGTGTTTACCCCTTGCTGGAAGCTGAACACTGCAAGAAACCTGAGGAGAAGTTGGAGGAAGGATTTCAGCAGCTGAAATCAAAGGCTTGCTGTGCTTACTTTGGAAAAACTGCAAAGCACAAACTGCAAGTATATACTTTAGTACAGCCTCAAGTATGACTCTTATCTTGCTATTTACTTGATATTAAAGAGTGATAATACAAGAGCTATATGGCCTATTTCTCTGAGGAGAATTGGTATGATTAAGAAGCTCAGATATTCTTAAGGCATTCCTGGAATCTTTGGAAGGGGACACAATGAAACTCATCTAGTCAACTGCATATTGCCTGCTGCTCCAGTATATAAAGCACCCTGGTTGTTTTTTGTTTTTTTTTTTGTTTTTTTTTTTTCTGGACCCTCGAACCTGTAAGAGACTGAAGTCGGAATATGCCAATGGGAAGATTACATTGGAACTCTCTCTCATTTACAAGCTGCTTGAATCGCGGTTTTTGAAATCGGTAGTCTCGGATCAGTCTCTATTTTATAACTTTATATTTATATTTTTTTTCTTGTTTGTTTTTGTGTTTTGTGTATTGTGTATTGTGCGTCTGGAGAGAGTAAGGGGGGGAAGGAAGAACCAGGGAAAATGCCAGCTAAAAGTAGGAAATCTTTGAGCCCTAGTAAGGAGGGTAAGAATACAAGCAAGATGGACAGATATATGATGTCCCCCCTTTTAGCAGGGAAAACTAGAACAGCAAATAAGACAACTGGGGAGATTTTGAGCGACCAAGCTCTACCATCATTGACTGAGATTTTAGACGCTATTAATAAAGTATCCTCTCAAGTAGGTAGCATTAGTATAGAAATTTCAATAATAAGAGATGATATGGGTAAAATTAAAGAAAGATATACTGAAGTGGAAAATAGAGTGAGTTTACTTGAAGATGAAGTTACCCAATTGAAAAAGGAGATGAAGGGGTTAGTGGAAGGAAATAGTACACTAAGAAATAAAATGGTTGACATAGAAGATCGCTCCAGAAGGAGTAACATCAGATTATTGGGTTTTCCAGAAGGGGAAGAAAGGGAAGGTGTTGAAACTTTTGTCCAAAATTGGATCAAAAACAAAATAGGAATTGAAAATCTGTCTCCTTTGTTTGGCATAGAGAAAGCTCATAGAGTACCAGCAAGAGTGCCTATCCCTGGTTCTAGACCTAGAGCTATAATAGCCAAGGTTCTAAATTCCCGGGATAGAGATAATATATTGAGAAAGTCAAGGGAGTTACAAAATCTATCCCATAACAATTCAAAAATAGCAATATATCCTGACTACTCATATGACACTCAATTAAAGAGACAAGCTTTTGGTCCAGTCAAGAAAAAACTCAGAGAGGCAGGGATTAAATATTCTTTAATGTATCCAGCAAAATTGAGAACAGAATATCAGGGTAAGGTTAATTTTCATTTAAGTGGTTAGCAAGTTTGAAATCATTATGAATTAATTAATGGTGTATTAGGGGAACATGCGTTGGTTGAGAGACTTGTTAAAAATATGACAAGTCAACGGAAGGGAAGGGGAGGGGGGTGGGGCAAGACCGGTCTGGTATTGGTATACATTAAGAATTTTTTACGAATATGTTATATAAAATTTCTAATATTTGTCACTTTTCATTCTGTTAAAACGCACGGATGAACACTAAAATTGTGGTATGGAATATTAGGGGTATGGGGGAAAAATTAAAACGTTTTACTATTAAGAATTATATAAAAAACCAGTTTCCATCAATTACATGTTTGTTAGAAACACATTTGACACAAGAAACAATCCCAAGATTGGGTAATAGGTGGTGGTCACAACAGTTTCATTCTATACACTCCTCCTATTCCAGGGGAGTGAGTGTTCTTATTCACTCGGGAGTGCAATGTGAAATACTTGATAAAAATATAGACAATGAAGGTAGATTCATTTTTATTCACTGTAGATTAAAGGAATTAATTTGTATTTTAGCTTTTGTATACATTCCACCTCCGTTTTCATCCGTGGTGTTCAGGAAATTATGTAATTATATTATTAGTAGAAGCGATTGTCCTGTAATGGTTTTGGGGGATATGAATTGTGTTATGGACGAGGTAATGGATAGGGTTAGCTCTAAGGGAGGAAATAAGAGCCCAATTAAAACATCATTCGCGAGGATAAGTGAAGAAATGGGTCTAGTAGATATATGGAGACTGAAAAACCCTAAAAAGAAAATGTACTCTTGTTATAGTGGTTCACACCATACCATGTCACGTATTGACTTGGTATTGTGTAGTGAATCACTTGTTACAACTATTGGGAAAATAAAATATGACAACAAAAGCATTTCGGATCATACGCCACTTATTGTGGACATAAAAAGAAATGAAAAAAAGGAATTTATTAAGCCTATAAAAATAAATCCACATTGGTTCTCATTATTACAAGACCCTGAAAATATCAAAGTTGAAATTCATAATATTTTGTCACTAAATTGGGAGACTGCCCCAGACTTAATTGTTTGGGAAACATTAAAAGCCTGTATAAGGGGTATCCTTTTTGAAAGAATAACAAGATTAAAAAGAGAATATAATAAGATTGAGCAGGAAAAAGAACGAAGTGTAAATTTGTTGGAGGCAAATTACTTTGAAACCCCTACGGAAGATAGTTTAAAGTTGTGGCTTCAGGCCCAAGAGGAATATAAGGCCTGGTTAATCGAGAAAGCACAAAATAAATTATTTTTTCTGGGGCAGAAAAATTTCTGTGAATCAGGAACACCAAATAAACTGTTAATGAGTATTATCAAAAATCAAAGCCAGAAGAATAATATTTTGGCAATTCTTGATAAAAGAGGGAATATGATTAAGCAAGATTATGAAATTAGATCAGAATTCTTGAATTATTATTCAGAATTGTATGGCTCCGGAAAAAAGTATAATGAAGAACAATTGGAGCTCTTTCTAGATTCAATGTCTTTCTCCCCCTTGTCTGATATTCAGAAAGATGAGTTGGATCGACCAATCTCCCTGGAAGAATTAAGAAATGCATTGACTAGTGTTAAAGGAAATACAGCTCCAGGTTTGGATGGTTTCCCATTTGAACTGTATAGAACATTTGGGGAAGAACTATTACCAGCCCTGTTAAAAACATTGAGTTCGGCAGTGGTAGAGGGCAAATTGCCAAGCTCAATGGTAGAAGCTAATATAGCTTTGATATTGAAACCAGGTAAATGCCCGGAAAGGATGGAATCTTACAGACCTATTTCCCTGTTGAACACGGATGCTAAACTTTTCGCCAAAGTGTTGGCGGGAAGGTTGGCTAAAGTAATCTCTACTGTAGTGCATAGTGATCAGCAGGGATTTATTTCTGGTAGAACGGTCAACCAGTGTGTTCGTCGGGTATTTGGGAACATTCAAGTTACGCCAGGTGAGGCCCCCCGCTCCATTCTGTCTCTTGATGCAGTTAAAGCATTTGACAGAGTGGAGTGGGGCTATTTATGGGCAGTCATGAGAAAGCAAGGTTTTGGAGAATCTTTTATAGGAATGGTTAAATTATTATATAATGGTCCTAGAGCAAACATTAACATAAATGGTGAGAACTCAGAATTTTTCAATTTAAGTAGGGGTACAAGACAGGGTTGTCCTCTTTCTCCCCTACTCTTTGCATTGGCAATGGAACCTCTCGCCTGTTTGATCAGAGAGGATGGAAATATTGTGGGTTTTGGAGCTAGGGGGGAAGAGGATAAAATTATCTTATATGCTGACGACCTTTTATTTTTTTTGACGAACCCGGAAGAAAAATTGTATTATGTTATATCTATTATTCAAAGATTTGGATTCTATTCTGGTCTAAAGATCAATTGGGAAAAATCCATATTAATGCCACTAGATAAAAGCGATTTAGTACTACAAACAAAAATTCGAATCATATATCCAGGAGAAAGCTTTAGATATTTGGGTATAGAAATTTCAGATAATATAAAAGAATTTTTGGATTATAATTTGCTCCCCCTTATAAACGAAATGGAAAAAAAAATAAGAATATGGAACGAATTGCCAATATCAAAAGCCGATAAAATTGTCTTGATTAAAACAGTTCTAATCCCCAAACTTTTATGTGTTTTTGGGGTTACCCCGGTGTGGATACAAGATAAATATTTTAAGAAAATCATAACTATCTTTAATAACCTGATTTGGGGAAGGAAGAGAGTTCGGATTAAGCTAGACTACTTATGTCCTTCAAGAGAACAAGGAGGACTAGCATTTCCAGATATTAGAGTATATTACTTAGCAGCACAATTACAATACATACAAGAATGGGATAAGGCCGAGTTCTTACAATGGTTGATCACTAACATTAAAGGCCGTTTTTCAGATATTTATGAGGTGTTAGAATCTGGTCAATTAAAATCTGGAGTTATGGAAAACGTGTTGACCGCACAACTCCTGCATGAATGCTGGAATAGTTTAAGAAATATGACTGGTCGAAATGGTTTTTTATCCTTTTCCCCGTTATGGCACAATCTTAATATAGAAGAATGTAAGGCTATCCCAGAGTTACCATTGTTAAAGCTTAGAGGGATTAGATATGTATTAGATATAATGGAAGAAGGAAAAATCAAAACATGGGAAAAATTATCAGTTGATTTTGACTTGACGGAGAAGGAAAGATTTTCCTATATCCAATTAAAGCACGCATTTGATAAATTTAAAGATGGCAATCTTCTCAATAAAGACCATATGGATGACTTTTATAAAAAACTGAGAAAATACAAATGTGTAAAAAAACCTCTCTCCAGGTTGTATAAATCCCTGATGGAAATAAAGTCAAGGAAAATAAAATTTAATTGTGTTATTAAATGGGAGAAGGAATTGAATAACGATTGTGTTCTTGATTGGAACATAATATTTCAAAATATTTTTAAAGTATCGATAAGCATGAACCATCAGCTTATTCAGTTCAATTTGATACATAGGCTTTACTATACGCCAGTCCTTTTGAGTAAGTTCTCGATTAATAAAGCTTCTAACTGCCCCAGATGTGGTGCAGCGGAAGCAAACTACTTGCACATGTTATGGAATTGTATTAAGATTGCTGATTACTGGGATAGAATTCTTAAAAACATTTTGGAAAAAATAGATCCAGATATAGTGTTTCAACCTCAACTGGTGTTGCTGGGTGATGATTCCAAATTAAAAATTTCTAAGGAAAAAAAATGTGGATTAATAAAACTATTATTTATTGCAAAATTACTAATAGTTAGAAAGTGGATATCTAGCTCCCCACCGGAGTTTAATGCTTGGGTAAATAATGTAAAAATTATAATGAAATATGAGAAAAGCTATAATCAAGGCAAACACTGCAAAACCTATTGGGGGGAGTGGTAAGAATTTTTGTTCTTTGTTTTTTTGTTTTACCAAGATCGGTCTTGAGAGGGTGGGGGTGGGAGTAGGGGGAAAATGTAAAAATGTGCATAATTGTATTTTCTTTATTCCTTACTTGTATGGAATTTTATATTGTATTGAAAAAAATAAAAAATAAAAAGAAATTTACCTATTCTGCTATCGGTATCTTATCTTAAAAGACTCCAAGGTATAATTAATAAATATATATGGAAAAACTCCCGCCCTAGAGTAGATGCGGAGGTATTATACCAGCCAATTGTTAAAGGGGGTTTGGGTCTCCCGAACTTGGCTCATTATTATTATTCAGCAATTTTGGATCAAGCCAGAATGTGGAAGACTAAAGTTCCTATGACACATTGGATTTCTATGGAAAAGGAATTACTTGATGGATCTTCTGTAGAAGCGCGCATGTGGCTATTGTCCACTGGTGCTAAAATATAGAAATCTTCTTTTTTAACGATTGATGCAGGGCTCCAGGTCTGGAAAAAATGTACTGTTATTCACCCTATAATCCCGGTGAGATTTTCTGATCTTCCTCTTCGACTGCTTCCGCTTCTGATACCTGATATTGATATCCGAAATTGGCTGTTGTCCAGCATTGAGTGTATTTCTGACATTATGGAGCGAACTCATCTAATGGCATTTAATGATATATGTCTGAAGTACAACATACCCCGTAGGGACTTTTATAAATTCTTTAGAATACGTCATTTGTTGAGTACATTGCCTCCTCTCATTGACTCCGCTAAAACGCCTTTTGAATTGTCATTCACTAATCTGGATAAAACATGCAAAGGGATATAAAAAATGTATAAGGTATTGTATGAGGGTTTGCTTCGGGAGGAATTTCCTTGTCTAGGGCATTGGGAGAGAGATCTAGGAATCCCTATAAGTACGCAGGATTGGGAAGCCACTTTCAATCTAGCTTGCTCTCTCTCTAAGTGCGCTACACATTTGGAAGCGTCTAGGAAAATAATGTATAGGTGGTATTACACTCCTAGTCGTTTGTCGCGAATATATCCAACATCATCAGATAGGGGCTGGAGGTGCCTCACTTCTAAGGGTACCATCCTCCATATTTTCTGGGAGTGTACAGTATTGTCCAGCTTTTATCAGCAAGTAGAACATTTCTTACGATCTCTTTTAGGGGTTGACATTCAGCTCGCCCCTGCTCTAGCCCTACTGCATGTGGGATTGGTGGATTTCTCTCCGGGTGTCAGAAACGTACTTTTTCATGTATTGCTGTCTGCAAAAATATTGATTGCAAAATACTGGAAATCTACAAAAGTGCCTAGTATGAGTGAAGTGATTTTATATGTTAACAATAATTGTGTTATGGAACGCGCTTCAGCCTCTATTCAAGGGTCCTACGCTCGTACTTCCTTATGGGATCAATGGACTGACTCTACTTACTCCGACATACTCTTATGATTACCTTAGTCGAATATGTGGTCAATTTGTCGTGTCTGGATCCGGAGTCTTGTTTGTTTGTATGTTTCCTTTTTTTTTTTCTATAAAAAATGTGATCCTTATCCCAATGCTTTGTTTGCAATGTTTCATTGCTGTATGTAATGATTAGATGTATACTGGATCAATAAAAATCTGTTTATTAAAAACACCGGCCTCCTCCATTTCCCCTCTAGCCGTCCTTTCCATCTCCAATATAGGTGTGTTTTCTGACATTTTAGGTAGAAATAGAAAAGAATCAATTTGCTTACCATTTAATCAAAGTAGCAGGAGAGTATAGTATGCAGCTTCTCAAACTCTAACTTGGTAGGGAGCTGTCTGTTTTTTGTTTTTTTTTAATAGTAACTTTTTATCTAGTCTAGAACATCATGTTCAATCACACAATATTAAAACATACGTAAGAAGCATGATTATATATCAGCATGGCTCTTAATAAATTTGATACAACTTTGGCTGTCAAGGGTCCACAAACTGAAATTGACGCCAGAAACAATCTGCCATGGATTTCCGCTATAATTTACGCCAATGCCTGATGTAACTTATAGTAAATCTGTCGAGCAAGAGGACCTCACCTCCCGTTGTTGCATATAACCAATGGGTGGAATTAAAAAAGACTGACATTTTTATACGCCAATATTAAACCGAAGCCTACTGAAATAAGCTTTGAACTATTCGGACCCCGGCCTAGAGCATCGGTAGCACTCTGGTCGGGGATTCCAGTACTAGTGGGGCCCCTGATGTTACCACCTTTTTATGGACAATGACGTCAGGGGTTCCCTCTAGAAGTCGAGTCCCCAGCCACAGCTTTGCCAATGGTCTGGTCTGGGACACGTGCATTAGAAAGCCCCTCATGCCACTGTCGATACATGGACAGTAAAGTCAGGGGATCCTACAGAAGCAGAATCCCCGGCTAGAGCGTTGCCGACGCTTTGGCCGGCGATTCCGGCATCTCAAAGCCCCTAACATCACTGTCCATATCTGGACATTGACGTCAAGGGCTCCTTCCAGGAGCGGAATCACTGGCCAGAGCATTGGCAACACTCTGGCCTGAAATTCTCGCATTACAAATCCCTTAATATTACTATCTATGTAACGTCAAGGTTTCCTCCAGGAGCAGAATCCCTGGCCAGAGCATTGCCAATGCTCTGGTCGGGGATTCCAACATCTCAAAGCCTCTAACGTCACTGTCCATATTTTGACCCTGACATCAGAATCTCCCTCCAGGAGTGGAAATGCCCAGCTAGAGCAATGCCAAGGTTCTGGCCTAGGATTTCGGCATCTTAAAGCTCCTGAACTCACAGTCCATTTATGGATAGTGTTGTCAGGGTCTCCTCAAGGAGCGGAATTCCCAGCCAGAGCGTTGCCAACGTTCTGCCTGTGGATTCTGAGTTTTTAAGCTCCTAACATCACTGTTCATATATGGACAGTGATGTCAAGGGCCTTCCCAAGACAGGGGCCCCAGCCAGAGGGCTTTTGATGCTCTGGCTGGGGACTCCATAGTTGAAAGCCCCTGAAATCACTGTCCATATATGGAAAGTGACATCACAGGCTCCCTCAAGAACCGATTTTCCCTGCCACAGCATTGTCGATGCTCTGGCTAGGTATTCCAGCATCTCAAATCCTCTGACATCACTGTCCATATATACACAGTGACGTTAGGGGCTTCCTCCAGGAGCAGAAACCTTGTCCAGAGTGTTGCCGATGTTCTAGCCTAGGATTCCGGCATCTTAAAACCCCTGTAGTCACTGTCCATATATGGACAGTAACGTCAGGGGCTTTCCCGAGCCTAGTGCTTAAAGTAGCTCTGTGCCCGAGAAATTCAGGTGACATATCCCACTGTATGCGTATACAATGGGATTCGTCGAGGCCTTCCGTTGGAGGTATACGTACAGTTTTCTCACGACGTATACCTCAGTCGAAAAGAAAAAACTTAATGTGAACATACTCTAAGAAGCCCACAGCTCTGAACAAATTTGGCGCACCTTGGGTGTTCAGTGCTCCACAAACAGATACCTACGCCAGCTAGCATAGATTTCAGCTATAATATCCGCCGGTGTAAATTATATTAAATCTGTCATGCAGGAGGTCCCCTCTCCCGCTGGTACCAACTTACTATTTAAAAGATGCGAAAACAGCATAAAGTCTCAAAAAGCTAACATTGTTACTCAAAACAGGCGTGCGTGAAAATTTCCAATTACAATACTTCACAAAATTACGGATTTTAAAAATGTTTACTTTTGAGCTACTTTGCCTAAATTGTTAGCAAATGGAATAAAAAAACACCAGGAAAAAAAAGCAATTAAAAAACTATGGCCTCCTCCATTTCCCCTCTAGCCGTCCTTTCCATCTCCAAAATGGTGTGTTTTCTGCCATTTTAGGTAGAAAAAAAAAAATCTATTTGCTTACCATTTAGGCAAAGTAGCATTAGAATATAGTATGCAGCTTCTCAAACTCTACCTTGGAGAGCTGTCTGGTTTGTATTTTAATAGTAAGTTTTTAATCTAAATTTACTTTTTACTCTGTTATTTTTTCGTTCAAAATTTCGAGCTCACATTGACTTGGTCCTCCAATATAGGACCTCTCTATCTGTTGAACTAAGTATCATTACTGAATCTTATCTGAATCTGATTCTTAAACATCTAGCCATTACTTCTGATCATACAGTACTGTCAGCCAAGCATATCAAATTCAATCACACAATATTAAAATGAGTAAGGAGCATGGATACATATCAGCATTACATACACATGGGAAGAACTTTTTATTGTCAAACCTTGCTCTAAAGAGCTTAAAATACTTTCAATTCATTAAAGCTCATATCCGACTACCTTAATTCATTTACCCTACCTTAACAACTAACAATGTCACTTGTGATAATTGACTTTTAAGTCCTAAAGCTGGTTACATGAATGCAATGGGGGAATTTATTAGGACTGGCATTTCATATACCGGTTTTAAACAGAAACCTTCAGAAGTAAGTTGCCATAAATTTACTAAGAAGCGGACGGCTCTTAATAAATCTGCTGCAACATGGGCTGTCAGGACTCCACAAACTCAAAGCTATGCCAGATACAAGCTTGCATAGATTTCCGCTATGATTTACACTAATTTCTGTTGTGTTTATATTGAATCTGTCGTGCAGCAGAACCCCCTACCGCTGGGGACCCACTTCCTGTTTGGAAAGAGGCGAAAGCAGCATATTTTTCCAAAAGAACATAATTTTTTTTTTAAAACAGGTGTGAAACATAATTTGCAACTTTTCTTCTGTCAGATAACTACCGCAAGATATTTAATAAGTCTCCCTCAATGTCTTTATTTTGACCCATTACATTGCTTTACAAAATCAAGTATTATAAACACATCTACTTTTGAGTTACTTTGCCAAAATTGTCAGCAAATAGAATAAAAAACACCTAGGAAAAAAATGCAATTTAAAAACACCGACCTCCTCCATTTCCCCTCTAGCCGTCCTTTCCATCTCCAATATAGGTGTGTTTTCTGCCATTTTAGGTAGAAAAAGAAAATAATCAATTTGCTTACCATTTAGGCAAAGTAGGGATTCACTGAAGTGATATATGAGTAAAATATAAAATTTATTAATAACTCTCTAAAAACAGGGGTACAATCACCACTGTGAAAAAGCCCCACCGTGTGTATAAAAACGTATTAAACAATGAATACTGAGTTCTGATTCAATTTGTGAAACCTCTATAACTCAATATTTGATACGAATCTCAATACGGAATCAGCATTTGAAAAATGGGCATAACAATAGTCTTGACCCTAAATCACACTAGAGTCCGTGATAACCGCATCGGAATCTCCTAATGTTAAGGTATACAAACAATGCTACTGTTCCCTTATGCTAAAAAATTCCTACTAACAACCAACCCTACGCGTTTCAATACTCATCATCAGGGGTCTGTAGCTTGGTCACTCTGGCCAGGATGCCAGCGATATTTAGTTCAGCAGCAGATATTCTGCTGTACACCACGGAAGCATGCTCGCATAGATGTCAGCGGCATGCTTCATTCCGGGACTCTAAGTTATTATAAGCACCTGACTCCTCCACCTGTCCTCGGCAGCGCCAAACGAACCAGCCAATCAAACTCACCATCCAAATTCGTGACGCCTGTCCATGTGACTCCCGGCCGTCAGCTGACAACCCGGAACCAACATCGACCGCATCAAAAGCCGAACGCGCAGGCGCAGTAGAGGTTTTTGTGCAAGATTGCATCATTTGAAATATATATTAATAAACTTTTGATAATTAAATTGCGACTTTATTGAGCCGAGTGCCTTTTTTACCAGGTTTTGTTTTTTCTTTTCCTTACAACCCTGTATATAGCCCAACCCTGTATATATAGCCCACCCCTGGATATAGCCCACCACTGGATATAGCCCACCCCCTGAATATAGCCCACCCCCTGAATATAGCCCCCCCTGTAGATCTAGCCCCCCCTGTAGATCTAGCCCACCCCTGTAGATAGCCCACCCCTGTAGATAGCCCACCCCTGTAGATAGCCCACCCCTGTAGATAGCCCACCCCTGTAGATATAGTCCCCCCTGTAGATATAGCCCACCTCTGTATATATAGCCCACCCCTGGATATAGCCCACCCCTGGATATAGCCCACCCCTGGATATAGCCACCCCCCCCTGAGATCTAACCCCCCCCTGTAGATAGCCCACCCCTGTAGATAGCCCACCCCTGTAGATAAAGCCCACCCCTGTAGATAAAGCCCACCCCTGTAGATATAGCCCCCCAGTAGATATAGCCCACCCCTGTAGATAGCCCACTCCTGTAGATATAGTCCCCCTGTAGACATAGTTCCCCTGTAGACATAGTTCCCCTGTAGACATAGTTCCCCTGTATATAGTCCCCCTGTAGATATAGCCCACCCCTGTATATAGTATCCCACAAATAGCTCCCCCTATAGTGTTCCACAGAAAGCCCACCCCTGTATATAGTATATACAGGGGTGGGCTATCTGTGGAGCACTATATACAGGGGTGGACTATATGTACAGGGGGGCTATATACAGGGGTGGGCTATCTGTGAAACACTATATACAGGGGTGGACTATATGTGGAGCACTATATACAGGGGTGGACTATATGTGGAGCACTATATACAGGGGTGGGCTATATCTACAGGGGGGCTACATACAGGGTAGGGCTATCTGTGAAGCACTATATACAGGGGTAGGCTATATCTACAGGGGGGCTATATACAGGGGTGGGCTATATCTACAGGGGGGGCTATATACAGGGGTGGGCTATCTGTAGAGCACTATATACAGGGATGGGCTATATATACAGGGGGCTATATACAGGGGTGGGCTATCTGTAGAGCACTATAGGGGGAGTTATTTGTGGGACACTATATACAGGGGTGGGCTATATGGGGGCACTGTCTACAGGGGGCTCTATGGCAAGCACTATCTACAGGGGGCACTATCTACAGGGGGCTCTATGGCAGGCACTATCTACAGGGCGCACAGTGTGTGTGTGGGACACGGTGTATGGTGCTATTATAATTAGAGGTGCAGTGTATGGCGCTATTATATTTAGGGGCGTAGTGTGTGGTATAATGATAACTTTATATTTATTTATAGGTGCAGAAATGTTGGAAAAGTGAGAAGCTGAAGACATGTGAGCGGCAAACTGCAGAAATGGTCTGTGACCGGGAGAATTCATCATAGAGGTCTGGATCGGATGGAGAAAAATAACTAGAATCTGAGACGTCACCAGTGAGTCACTTAATGTAAATGTTTATTCTGCCTCTAATCAGCACTGTAGTCACTATGATCTGCAGTGACATGATGGGTGGTATGATTATGATAGGATTTATTTTTTGTGAAACAGCATCTCCCAGCATATCCTTACCATTGTTCGGGTCATGCTGGGAGCTGTAGTTTTACACCGTACACACCTATACGGCAGGGGTTGCACTAAATTGAGCTGTATTTGTGCTGGTGTTGTATTTATGTACTGAGCTTGGTTCTGGTGTTGTGTATAGAACCATATTGCTTGTAAAATGTACAAATGTTTTTATGCTCACGTTACATAAAAAGAAATGTGGAAAAGAAATGACACGTCGATTGGTAGAGAAAACAAACACGGCGGGGGGGGGGAAGGAGATGTCGGGAAAGAGGTTGGGGGGAGGGGGGGCGGCGCCGCCAAACTGAATCTTTGCCCCGGGTGCTGGAGAACCTAGCTACGCCTCTGATGGCACCGACTCAGCTTCTGAGCCGGAGACAAACATTTGGCGTATGGATACGGCAATTTGCGGGAAGTCATAACTTTCCATGGCGTACCCATACTGCAAATGTCAGGAAGGGGTTAATGTAAGGATGTGTACACTTAATTGTGCAGCAACGCTTGTTGTCTCCATTCTATGTCAGTGTGGGAAGTAGATGTCCGGCCTTATGATTTTGTGATATGTGATAGACCCACGATATACAAAAAAATGGGACATAGAATATAATTAAAACCACAGAAAAAGGCCATACTCACAGATTAGGTGGTGGGTAAAATACCCGTTCCAAACAGGACGCAACCAGGTCAGAGAATGCTGTTGATGGGAAGTGCCCAGGTGTGTTTAAATAATGATAGCCACTCCCACTAACCTTGAGGGGAGTGGTGTGTTGGGCATGGAAGTAAATGTGTAGTAATAATAAATAATAAAGTACTGTGTATAGTGCACATGTGAGGTATAGGGGACATGACTAAGTGTAGTGTGTAGAGATCAGGGCTGTGAGTGAAACAAAAACGTGAGTGTAGTGTGTAAACATGGAGGCATAGTGTTTGGATAGTGAGGCACAGCATATATCGCCGAATAGCAGCCTATTTATAACGCCCATATTGTAAGAGAGCGGGCTGCCCTGCATGCAGTGCCAAACATCCGCACACCAGGCTATCCCAGCATCATAAGACCCGGGCGCGTCCTGAAAAAAAGTATATACAATGTAAGTAACCATGAGAAAACATGGGGTATTAGTTGTTGTTTTGGCCAAAAAAACGCAAGCTCGCAATCCACGTCACGGATCCCCACACTTGCGAGTCCCTACCTGGAACTTTTCGTTCCAAAATCTAAGATATACAAAAAAATGGGACATAGAATATAATTAAAAGCACAGAAAAAGGCCATACTCACAGATTAGGTGGTGGGTAAAATACCCGTTCCAAACAGGACGCAACCAGGTCAGAGAATGCTGTTGATGGGAAGTGCCCAGGTGTGTTTAAATAATGATAGCCACTCCCATTAACCTTGAGGGGAGTGGTGTGTTGGGCATGGAAGTAAATGTGTAGTAATAATAAATAATAAAGTACTGTGTATAGTGCACATGTGAGGTATAGGGGACATGACTAAGTGTAGTGTGTAGAGATCAGGGCTGTGAGTGAAACAAAAACGTGAGTGTAGTGTGTAAACATGGAGGCATAGTGTTTGGATAGTGAGGCACAGCATATATCGCCGAATAGCAGCCTATTTATAACGCCCATATTGTAAGAGAGCGGGCTGCCCTGCATGCAGTGCCAAACATCCGCACACCAGGCTATCCCAGCATCATAAGACCTGGGCGCGTCCTGAAAAAAAGTATATACAATGTAAGTAACCATGAGAAAACATGGGGTATTAGTTGTTGTTTTGGCCAAAAAAACGCAAGCTCGCAATCCACGTCACGGATCCCCACACTTGCGAGTCCCTACCTGGAACTTTTCGTTCCAAAATCTAAGATATACAAAAAAATGGGACATAGAATATAATTAAAACCACAGAAAAAGGCCATACTCACAGATTAGGTGGTGGGTAAAATACCCGTTCCAAACAGGACGCAACCAGGTCAGAGAATGCTGTTGATGGGAAGTGCCCAGGTGTGTTTAAATAATGATAGCCACTCCCACTAACCTTGAGGGGAGTGGTGTGTTGGGCATGGAAGTAAATGTGTAGTAATAATAAATAATAAAGTACTGTGTATAGTGCACATGTGAGGTATAGGGGACATGACTAAGTGTAGTGTGTAGAGATCAGGGCTGTGAGTGAAACAAAAACGTGAGTGTAGTGTGTAAACATGGAGGCATAGTGTTTGGATAGTGAGGCACAGCATATATCGCCGAATAGCAGCCTATTTATAACGCCCATATTGTAAGAGAGCGGGCTGCCCTGCATGCAGTGCCAAACATCCGCACACCAGGCTATCCCAGCATCATAAGACCTGGGCGCGTCCTGAAAAAAAGTATATACAATGTAAGTAACCATGAGAAAACATGGGGTATTAGTTGTTGTTTTGGCCAAAAAAACGCAAGCTCGCAATCCACGTCACGGATCCCCACACTTGCGAGTCATTATTTAAACACACCTGGGCACTTCCCATCAACAGCATTCTCTGACCTGGTTGCGTCCTGTTTGGAACGGGTATTTTACCCACCACCTAATCTGTGAGTATGGCCTTTTTCTGTGGTTTTAATTATATTCTATGTCCCATTTTTTTGTATATCTTAGATTTTGGAACGAAAAGTTCCAGGTAGGGACTCGCAAGTGTGGGGATCCGTGACGTGGATTGCGAGCTTGCGTTTTTTTGGCCAAAACAACAACTAATACCCCATGTTTTCTCATGGTTACTTACATTGTATATACTTTTTTTCAGGACGCGCCCAGGTCTTATGATGCTGGGATAGCCTGGTGTGCGGATGTTTGGCACTGCATGCAGGGCAGCCCGCTCTCTTACAATATGGGCGTTATAAATAGGCTGCTATTCGGCGATATATGCTGTGCCTCACTATCCAAACACTATGCCTCCATGTTTACACACTACACTCACGTTTTTGTTTCACTCACAGCCCTGATCTCTACACACTACACTTAGTCATGTCCCCTATACCTCACATGTGCACTATACACAGTACTTTATTATTTATTATTACTACACATTTACTTCCATGCCCAACACACCACTCCCCTCAAGGTTAGTGGGAGTGGCTATCATTATTTAAACACACCTGGGCACTTCCCATCAACAGCATTCTCTGACCTGGTTGCGTCCTGTTTGGAACGGGTATTTTACCCACCACCTAATCTGTGAGTATGGCCTTTTTCTGTGGTTTTAATTATATTCTATGTCCCATTTTTTTGTATATCTTAGATTTTGGAACGAAAAGTTCCAGGTAGGGACTCGCAAGTGTGGGGATCCGTGACGTGGATTGCGAGCTTGCGTTTTTTTGGCCAAAACAACAACTAATACCCCATGTTTTCTCATGGTTACTTACATTGTATATACTTTTTTTCAGGACGCGCCCAGGTCTTATGATGCTGGGATAGCCTGGTGTGCGGATGTTTGGCACTGCATGCAGGGCAGCCCGCTCTCTTACAATATGGGCGTTATAAATAGGCTGCTATTCGGCGATATATGCTGTGCCTCACTATCCAAACACTATGCCTCCATGTTTACACACTACACTCACGTTTTTGTTTCACTCACAGCCCTGATCTCTACACACTACACTTAGTCATGTCCCCTATACCTCACATGTGCACTATACACAGTACTTTATTATTTATTATTACTACACATTTACTTCCATGCCCAACACACCACTCCCCTCAAGGTTAGTGGGAGTGGCTATCATTATTTAAACACACCTGGGCACTTCCCATCAACAGCATTCTCTGACCTGGTTGCGTCCTGTTTGGAACGGGTATTTTACCCACCACCTAATCTGTGAGTATGGCCTTTTTCTGTGGTTTTAATTATATTCTATGTCCCATTTTTTTGTATATCTTAGATTTTGGAACGTAAAGTTCCAGGTAGGGACTCGCAAGTGTGGGGATCCGTGACGTGGATTGCGAGCTTGCGTTTTTTTGGCCAAAACAACAACTAATACCCCATGTTTTCTCATGGTTACTTACATTGTATATACTTTTTTTCAGGACGCGCCCAGGTCTTATGATGCTGGGATAGCCTGGTGTGCGGATGTTTGGCACTGCATGCAGGGCAGCCCGCTCTCTTACAATATGGGCGTTATAAATAGGCTGCTATTCGGCGATATATGCTGTGCCTCACTATCCAAACACTATGCCTCCATGTTTACACACTACACTCACGTTTTTGTTTCACTCACAGCCCTGATCTCTACACACTACACGTAGTCATGTCCCCTATACCTCACATGTGCACTATACACAGTACTTTATTATTTATTATTACTACACATTTACTTCCATGCCCAACACACCACTCCCCTCAAGGTTAGTGGGAGTGGCTATCATTATTTAAACACACCTGGGCACTTCCCATCAACAGCATTCTCTGACCTGGTTGCGTCCTGTTTGGAACGGGTATTTTACCCACCACCTAATCTGTGAGTATGGCCTTTTTCTGTGGTTTTAATGTGATAGACCCAGAATCCCAATCACCAAACCAAAGAATGTAAAATAAAGACACAAAACATTATAATTGGGTGTTAAATGGTCAAAAGTTTTATTATATTATATGACCAAACCCAAAATGGCAAACCTCCGACTCACGAAGAGTCACCCTCCAGCACGCAGGAAAGGAAAAACCCCCTGTGGGGGAAACCTCTAGGGAAACCATGGCTGGAGGATTGCCCTTCCTCTGGGCTTAGAAGGTGCCAAAATAGAATTTGTAACAGAATTTGTACATTTTCTCAGATTTTCAAGGAAAGACATTACAATGAACGAACGAACGAACGAACGAACGAACGAACGAACGAACGAACGAACGACATAAATCAGCTGATCTGGTTGGCTAGGCGGATGTCTGTCTTCCTGGGCACCCATTAAAATGAATGGGTGATGCTCGGTTGAGACGGGTCCTCCAGATGCCTCCTTGTTTCACCTGTCTCCGCTCTGGCTAATAGGGGGGGATCTCCTGCTGGAAAACCCCCTCTATTACAGACAACCCGTATGAAGAGGATGGCATCACTGTGATGAAGAAGTGGTCTGGGGTGAAGGGTTTCCCTGCTAGAACCTACAAATTACATCAGGTCGGCATTGGTGGGGAAGTCAAGCTCAAGGTCCTCAGTCCCATCCAATATGGTGCTGAATGTGGCAGTAAAACCTTCTAATGTGGAATCTTCTTTATGTCATAAACATTTGTATTTATGACATCAGCACATTCATCATCATTACTACAGGAGTTTCCTACCACTGCTGCCTCGTTCATTGTGACATCACCCACAGTGGTCTGAAGTGTTAACCCTTTAATGACTGGCAGTGTACTTACCACAGAGGCCATAAAGCTGAATAGAACATATCAATGGCCATAAAGGAAAAGGGATAATGCAGGGAGCATCTCGGCACAAGCACAATCCATGACAAAGAGTACTCCAGGATAAGATAACTTGTCTGCTTTCTCCAAAAACCAGCACCACACCTGTCCATAGGTTGTGTGTGGTATTACATCTCATTACCATTCACTTCAATGGAGCAAACCTGTAATACCAAATACAACCTGTGGATAGGTGTGGTGCTATTTTTGGAAGAAAGCAGCCATATTTTTCTAATCCTGCACAGCCCCTGTTAGAAATAGTTTAAAAAAAGGGGGAGAGAAGAAATTAAAAAAAGGGAAAAAGAGGACTAGACTGAAAGGAGTCTGCTGGAGGTGCCAGATGGAAAGACATGTTTCTGCCATGGGGACCAGATTAGTTGAAAAACTATGCAGTTCATCTTCGAATGCAGCGTCAGAAAAACAAATTATTTTGTAAAAAAATAAAAGTGTTTTTATTGTGCAAAACTAGAAAAACTTTTACATACATGTTGGTTCAGGACTCCTGGTGGTCCTCCATGGGCTTTACCCATGGAGTGTTTGGAGATATGTTGGAGCTGTGGGGGAATGGTAGGTACACTTACTGACATCTGATGGGATTGTAGGCACATCGCACCATTTTGGTTGGCAATAAATTCTCTCTTTGAACATGCCCTCTCCGCGCCATTCTCTCCAGAGCTATTTCTTTCCAGAAGAAGGTTCTCCTCCATTTATTCAGACTAGGTTGTGCCTAGACATTGGAAGTCTACAATTCCCCGGTACAAATCTAAATGTTTGGCCACATTCACTGATATTCAGAATCCAGCAACTCTGCCGATTGTTGAAGTAATCTCAGGCATTTTCTGAGTAGTTGACCGCTAACTCCCTCCACTCTGCTACCTCGCTGTAGTGCCCGACCATTCAAATTGTTTTCTTCTTTCTCTGTAATTGTCGTCTGTCTATTGCTTGTTGTTTTAACCTTTCTCATTGATAAAAGTACAGATTTGGTAAAGACGACGCTTACATTGTTTCCTAATTGTCTTTTGGTGAGCTGCATTTTTTTACATTTTGTACTGCTTTATGGTTTTAATAAAGATTGAGCAGAGTTACTGCAGTTAAGCGGTGATAAATATTCTTCTACGTTGTCACGGCGCAGGATGTGGACCCACAGGGCCGTACCGCGTAGCGGGGTAGCAGCTGGCCAACAAGGTACAAAACCATGTCTATAGTTCTGAACGAGTACCTGAGGCAATGTAGACAGTGGCAGGGACACGACTTGACTTTCACAGCAGGTGACGTCGCGGATGCAGCGGGAAGACACGACTTGACTTTCACAGCAGGTAACAATAGCACGGGATACAGGGTACAGGCAGGAGGAACGGGTAACACTGGGAACTGGAAAACACTGGGAGACCTTTAGCAAGACAAACTAGGGTATACAACAACGCTCAGGCAAGGAACCAGTGGGCAGTCCATTTTAAGTCCCATCATCAACAATCCCCAAAGGGTTTACTCTTTATGAGGATATACCAGCTACATGAAGACTGGAGGGGTGGAGATAGAAATAAACTATTACTCCAAAAAGAAACCATGTGGATATACACCCTGGGGACTTTATCCCCTAGGGGGCTAAATAATGAGATCAAATGTAACATGTTCCTCTGAAATTATTGGGCTTATGTATCTGTTATGGATTCTTCTTTCTCCGAGGTTCTTTTTCTTTCTTGGATCCCTGCTCAGGACGGTGGGGACTCGGTCGATGGTCATTTTTTGGCCCTTGACCTACTCCCTGCCGACCTGCCCGGTCCCCTTTTGCGATCATTACGTAGTATACTGTATCTCTTTCTTGGTTCTTTCCTGGACTTTGTATGGGTGGGTTCGATATCCGCTCGGTGGGCTGTTTACCAGCAGCTGAGTGGTCTTGCACTCACTCATCCTTATCCATACTATAGAAATAACCTTATTTCTATTCTGAAACTGTAAAGATGGAGATACACTCTTTACCTCCTCAGTTCTTCCCTATATTGAACTAATGACCTTATTCATACATTGAAATGGAGGGAATAAAAATGTTCACTCTTAAGCATATTCAATGGATGGATTTATACATATATGGAAATGGAGAGAAAAGAGATCTTCTTCCCTATAGCCGGCTCATAATGTGTATCTGCCCCTTCTTTTTTCAGATGTATTAACCATCTCAGGACACATCTCCATCTCTCACTTACAATATTATTCTTTGGATCTAGTTGATGTCTGACCAATTTGTGACACTCTGTTTAATATATATCTCTGTGAGCTATAAAGGAAACAGAATATCGCTACTCGCAATATGTTTGCAATTTTTTTGTTTCTTTCTTTATTGCCTCTTTCTCATATTTTTTTTTCCCTCCCCTTTTTTTCTTGTTTTCTTTTTCTTATTTTTTCTTTTTCTTGTTTCTTTATTTCTTTATTTATCTTTTTATTATTTTTCGGGGAGAGTGATTCCTCTCTCTCCAGGATAATGACATTAGCATCTTAATTAAAGTCATTAATGAGGACCTAATTTTTGGTCGTATCTGCTTTTGGCAATCCTGGTAATATTTTCTAATGAAATTATTCTTTATTATGATTACCTTTCTAAAAATGGTTTAAGATGTATTGTACATTTGTTTAATCTGTACTTGCAGTTTATTCCCAATATTCTACTGCATGTAAACGATCGAGTTATTGAAATTGACAATGTATCTTTAAATGCCTGTGCTATATAAGCAGGTACTATCGTGAACATGATTTCCTGTCTCTGATGAAGTCCCAGCTGGGATGAAACGCGTAAGACGTATGCACGGTGGTGAAAGACGTCATCACACCGTTTTCCTCAGGCGTGGTTACCTGTAAACTCCATGCCTCAAACTACGCTTGGTTTGTTACCTACTACCTTGGCTGCAGGGGCGTTACTAGGAAAGACTGGGCCCCATAGCAAACTTTTGACTGGGGCCCCCCCTCCCCTGGGTGTCACACAACCCCCCCCTTGTAGATAGTGCCTTTTTTACAGTCCCCTTGTAGATAATGCCATACAGCCCCCCCTGTGGATAACGCCATACAGCCCCCCCTGTAGATAACGCCATACAGCGCCCCCTGTAGATAACGCCATACAGCCCCCCCTGTAGATAACGCCATACAGCGCCCCCCCTGTAGATAACGCCATACAGCCCCCCTGTAGATAATGCCATACAGCCCCCCTGTAGATAATGCATACAGCGCCCCCCTGTAGATAACGCCATACAGCCCCCCCTGTAGATAACGCCATGCAGCCCCCCCTGTAGACTGTATGGCGTTATCTACAGGGGGGACTGTATGGCGTTATCTACAGAGGGGGCTGTATGGCGTTATCTACAGGGGGGGCTGTATGGCGTTATCTACAGGGGGGACTGTGTGGCGTTATCTACAGGGGGGTCTGTATGGCGTTATCTACAGGGGGGACTGTGTGGCGTTATCTACAGGGGGGACTGTGTGGCGTTATCTACAGGGGGGACTGTGTGGCGTTATCTACAGGGGGGACTGTGTGGCATTATCTACAGGGGGGACTGTGGCGTTATCTACAGGGGGGACTGTGTGGCGTTATCTACAGGGGGGACTGTGTGGCGTTATCTACAGGGGGGACTGTGTGGCGTTATCTACAGTGGGGACTGTGTGGCGTTATCTACAGGGGGGACTGTGGCGTTATCTACAGGGGGGACTGTGGCGTTATCTACAGGGGGGACTGTGTGGCGTTATCTACAGGGGGACTGTATGGCGTTATTTACAGAGGGGGCTGTATGGCGCTAACGCCATACAGCCCCCACTGTAGAGAACGCCATACAGTCCCCCTGTAGAGAACGCCATACAGCGCCCCCCTGCAGGGAACGCCATACAGCGCCCCCCTGCAGGGAACGCCATACAGCCCCCCCCTGCAGGGAACGCCATACAGCCCCCCCCCCTGCAGGGAACGCCATACAGCCCCCCCCTGCAGGGAACGCCATACAGCGCCCCCCTGCAGGGAACGCCATACAGCGCCCCCCCCCCTGCAGGGAACGCCATACAGCGCCCCCCCTGCAGAGAACGCCATACAGCGCCCCCCTCCAGGGAGCGCCCCCCCCCCCCAAAAAAAAAAATACGACCTATAGTGTGTCCTACAAATAACATGCATCCCCTATCCACAGGATAAGGGATACATGTGTGATCGCTGGCATTGATAGGGAGAACGGGGGACTGAAAGTCCCCCAAGTTCTCCATGACTAACCTCTGACTTCCGGCGTCTGTGTCGGCAGCTCAATAAAAATGAATGGAGCGCTGGTCACGCATGCGCACAAGCGCGACCGGCGCTCCATTCATTTCTACGGAGCTGCCGACACAGACCCCGGAAGTCCGAGGTTTGTGATGGAGAACTTCAGGGGAATTTCAGTCCCCCGTTCTCCCTATCGCTGCCAGCGATCACACATGTATCCCCTATCCTGTGGATAGGGGATACATGTCTTTTGTTTAATGGCAGAGCGGGGAGATACCTCCCTGCTCTGCCGTAGTGTTCAGTGGCGTCCCGCTGTAGCAGCCATAGCGGCTGCTAGCGGAGCCTGCGGCCATGGTGGGGGTCCGTGCCGGCGGGCGACACGGGCCCCCTCATGCCGCGGGCCCCGTAGCAGTCGCTACGGCTGCTACGGCGGTAGTTACGCCACTGCTTGGCTGGTATCTCCTTATTGGGTCCCTGGACTTGAGATTCTTAACCTCTACTACTTATGAGGTATGGGACATAACATCTAGAGGATATCAATTGGCTGTTTCAAACTTGAAGCAAGAACTTTGCATGCACGCTACAACAGCCCTTAAATTCACCTGTACCCGGGAATTAACCCATCCTGTTACGGACAAGGAAGCAAGGGAGAAATCCACTCTGTGTATAATCAGGAATCCGCCTGCTTGAAGGAATCGAAGTGACCAAGAATACGATTCTAAGGTCAGATACATGTGGCTGTTAAGTTGCACTGAAACTTCAAGAATGATAAAGACCATCTATGGACTGATGTGCACACAATAGATGAGTATGCAGAAAATCATTGTGGATCATTTATATTCTCTTTGCTCACTCTACTTTACCGTACTTATATTGGTTCCTGGATGTGCTTAACAATTTTGCCGTTCTGACAGGTTTGAATTGACTGTCCCTCCTAGGCTGTAACTTGTTATATGTACCTTGCCGATATATCTTTTTGTATCTCATTTAGCATATTTATGCTTATATCGATATATACCCATAATTATCCCTGGCCAGGTAGTTTTTAAATTGTATTCTATTATTGTATATGAATTTTGTGGGAATTTGTTTGCTACTTTTCCCTTTTTTCTACGAATTAAACTAATTTTATATCACAATATCTATAGATATATTTATTTTTTATATATCAATATCTGAATTCTCTTACCCAGATGAGTGCTTGTTTTGTCCTGGATAGTTTTTTGGTTCATTGTTTTTGGTTTAGTTACTAGGACGGCACCGTGTGGCCCCCCAACCACAATATTCTGGGATTCTGGATATTCTCTTCTATTTTTTGTCCCCTTATTATAGTCCAGCAGCCATTTGGGCTGATAATTGATGTAAGGCAGCTTGACGCATACTGGCCCTTTAAAGGGAATGTGTTGCCAGAAAAACATGTTTGTTTTTTTTAAATTAAACATTTAGTGTGTGGGTGATTAAACATTGTTCAAATTTTTTTTATTTTTTTCACGAGTCAGGAAATATTATAAATTAATTCTAATTTATAATACTACCCATTTTTGGTCACTAGATGGAGCTATTCCCAAAATTGAAATTGGGTAAAAAGCCCTCGCTCTAGTAAGCTCTCAGCATCCCCCCCTCCTTTATCCTGGCTAGTGCCGGGATAAACGAGGGGTTTGAACGGTGTAACCTCCTACACTGTGTGTCGCCATTTTTTGAGCTAACACACAGTGTAGTAGGTTTACATACAGTAGTAAACACACACAAACACGAACATACATTGAAATCTCTTACCTGCTCCTGCCGCCGCGGCTCCCTCCGGCCCGTCCGCTCCGTTTGCTGCCGCTGGTCCAAGTGCACAAATCCGGAAGCCGCGACCGGAAGTAGTAATATTACTGTCCGGCCGCGACTTCCGGTCCACAGGAAAATGGTGCCCGACGGCGCCAATTTCGAATTGGACTGTGTGGGAGCGGCGCATGCGCAGTTCCCACACAGACGCCGTACACTGAAGTCAATGAGACGGGAGCCGTTCGCAGTCCCTATGGGACTGTGGCTGCCGTATTCCATGTCTGTATGTGTCGTTAATAGACACATACAGAAATGGAACAAAAAATGGCAGCCCCCATAGGGAAGAAAAAGTGTAAAAATAAGAAAAAGTAAAACACAAACACACAAATGAATATAAACGTTTTTAATAAAGCACTAACATCTTTAACATATAAAAAAATAACTTGTGATGACACTGTTCCTTTAAGGCCGTGCACGCGTGGGTGCCCTGCGGTACACAGTCCGAGGACCCGGTAAGAGAGTGCCGCCGTCTCCCTGGAGGGAGTACACGCCGAGAAGAGAAGCGTCCATGGCCGGGATCGTCAAGAGGTAAATCAGAACGACGACCCCCGGCCATGGACGTAACATACGTCCTGCTCCTGAGGTGACCTCAGGGAGGACAGAAACCTCCCATGGAACAGAAGAGACTGGGGTGGTGGACATTGTTAGGTAAAGGTTAAATTATAGCCTTACCATCAGGGGTGCTCAGGGATATGCCGCTAATCCCCAAGTCAAGACTAGCTAGGAGGTCAAGGCTTCCTGAGCCCTGCTCACACCATAGTCAGGAGCCCCCCAGCTTGACTGTGTCTGATTTGGGACAGGTAGTGGCTCAATTACTGGCTGGTGTTAGAGAGGCTTTGGTGCAGCGTGAGGTCCCACCACCTGTGGTCCCCGTTGCTCCTTCTCCTGTGGCGGCGTGGTACGGTTCGGTATCTGGGGCTGTTGCGCTAGGTTCTAAAGTCAGTGGAGTTTTGCCATAGCAGTTTCATCTGGGGCCAGTGTGAGGAATGGGGGGAACCACTTTGTCTATTTTGCTGCAGGTGGAGAGAGACTTTTTCTGGGACTATTTCTGTTATTTGCCCCTTGTCCTGAGCTCAGGTGGTTTTTAATTCAAATGAGACAAGCAGCCGATCAAACTGGGAAACCAATGAACCAGTCCAAACCAGTGTAGAAGTGTCTGAAAATAATCCTCTCCACTGTCACCTTCAGACTGTCCGACCACAATGGTGAGGATATGCGTAGCAGCCGCAGGTGGGCATGGATTACAAATTGATAGTTGGTGTGTTTATGTTTCTTTTGATATGTTTTTATTTAGAAATTTAGCACAAAGCGCGCCGCCTATGTAAACATGTATGCCGCCTATGTAAACATGTATGTGTATATCATTTTAGTGCTTTGCTGCCATCTAGTGACCAAACTGCATAGATAGTTTGTGTAGTGCTGTTGTGTTATGTGTGCAGGACCTGTGATCACATGACCAGAGAGGCAAATTCTCAAGTTTGTGCAGGTGCTGCACAGCTACTCAAGTAGGGGAGAAGCTGAATCTTTATTTAACAGGAGTTTAGCACCATATTTAAATATGCAATATTTTAAAAACCGCCATCTTAAACTCGTCAAACTGCATATTATGAGAGGAAAATGACTGTTATGTTATGTCGTTGATATATACATTGTGTATTAAGTGTTATTCCACTTAAGTAAACATATAACAGATCATTCCTCCAATTAAGACCCTTTGGGAATCTTGTATGAAGCTGCAGATCGCAGAACGCCTCCCTATTCAGGAAGTGTCTTCTCCAATATCCACCTGTCTTTGGTTTCTTCAAGGCCATAAAAACATTGGGGGAAATTTATTAAGATGGCATTTCATATGCCAGTCTTAATATAAAGAAAAATGGAGCAAGATGCAACACATTTATTAAATGTGTCACATCTTTCGGCCGTTCGTGCGCCACAATCGTTTTGCAGCGACCGCGACCATGCTCCATCCATTCCCCCTACCCATCGGACATAATGTAAAATAAAAAATAAGTATAATCTTTTTTCCGCTTCTCTTCTTCCCCCTTGATCCTCTAAGGCTCCCTGCTGCCCATACAATGCACTGACACCGACCAGCGTCAGGTCCTTTATATGTGACACAGCACTCAACGTCATCAGTGCATTGTATGAGCCGCAGGCTGCGGAGAGAACATGAGGGGACCAGAAGAGGAGTGGTGAGGTGAGCATTCATTTTTTATTTAATTGTCCGATAGAGGGGACGGAGAGGAGCCTGGCATGGGCCTCTACCTTGCTAAGCTCCACATAGTGATATTTTTGACAATTATTAGCAGGCGTAGATTTCGACTATAGTTTACGCCAGGTGTAAATTATTATAAATTTGTTGAGCTGCTGTCACTCTGCCACCACTTGGAAAGCTCTCTTTTAGAAAACTGGCGTAGAAAGGTTAATACATTTCCCCATAAGCTTTAAAAATTACCATTATGTGTTTCTAAGAAGTGTTTTTCTGCATAGGGAGGCATTAGTGTTTTTTTGTTTTTGTATCTGAAATGTGTTCTACAATGCGCGTTTTGAACTTTCTAATTGTGCGCCCTACAGATGTAGCTGGCTTTAGCTTGACTTTCAACGCTTTAAATACACAGTGGCAGTGTTTTTTCAATTACTTTTTAATGACTTTTGTTGTGTGATATCACGCTGCAGCAAGTTATCCGAGTCAAGATAAAGATGGCTACATCCGTACATACACGCGATCACATTGTTTGCATTTAATGGCATAAATTACATGATGCTTAGTACAATTTTTATAAACGCATCGATATCGTAAGTACTTTTTAAAAAATAAAAAACTTTTTGGGAAAGTCAAGTTTTGTTGTTAGTGACAATGTAGAAAAGACTTGGTGACATCATGTAACCATACCTCCCAACCGTCCCGGACTCAGCGGGACAGTCCCGGACTCCGGGCGTTGTCCCGGGCGGCCGGGGGTATGTCCCGCTGTCAAAATAATTCTAAAGCAGGGAACCATCAGCTCCCTGCTTCAGAATTGGTACATAGCTGAGGAGCAGAGGGAGCTCCTCCGCTCGCCGAGGGCTCCCCGGGCACAGTGCTACTTTGCGGGTGGATTGAGTATCCGACTCACCAGCCACAGCTGCGCTTGTAGCTTTCATGTGCTTAATTATCGTGGGAAAGCTACAAGCGGGGCTGTGACTGGTGAGTCTCACAGTCACTCCCAGTGCATGCGGCAGCCAGTCTGACTGTGAGTCTCTGACCAGTCACCACCCACACGCAGCAGACAGATAGTGCCTGCAGGATGGACTGACAAAGTGCCTGACAATATTGAATGAACCTTCAACTACAACTGTTTCGCAGCTATTAAATATGATGGCTTTTATACTGTAGTGGTCAACTTGGCTGCCTTACATTAGGATTGGAAGGTTGTTGGTTCAAAGCTCAGTAGGGATTTTTTTTTTTATATTAATATTTTAGTTGTATTAGGCTGATGTGAACAGGCCCTAAGGCTTCTTTCACACTAGCGTTTCTATACGTTTACCTCTCTTCCGTCAGAGGAAGAGAGGATTGATATGTTAAAACGGAAAGCAACGGTTCCATTAGAATTACCATTGCTTTCAATGTTAATTCTTTTTTATCAGTTGCTTTCCGTTTGTCTCCGTTTGCTAGGTTTCCGTTCTTTTGAACGGAAATAAAAGTTCGGCAGACTGCACTTTTGTTTCCTTTAAAAAAAACGGAAACTTAGCGAACAGAGACAAACGGAAAGCAACTGATACAAAAGAATTAACATTAAAAGCAGTGGTAATTCTAATGGAACCGTTGCTTTCCGTTTAACATATCGATCCTCCCTTCCTCTGACGGAAGAGAGGTAAACGTATAGAAACGCTAGTGTGAAAGAAGCCTTAGGGCCTGTTCACATCAGCTTTGGCTTTCCGTTCCGGGGTTCCGTCAGAGGTTTCCGTCGGGTGAACCCCGCAATGGAAAGTCAAACGGAAACCACAGTTTCCGTCCCCATTGATATCAATGGTGATGGAAACATTGCTAATGGTTTCCGTTCGTCACAATTATGGCAGGTTTCCGTTTTTTCAACAGAATTAATAGCGCAGTCAACTGAAACGTAAGCTGTAATTTCAGTTTGACTTTCCGTTGCGGGGTTCACCCGACGGAAACCTCCGACGGACCCCGGAATGGAAAGCCAATACAGATGTGAACAGGTTGTGCCCGTACTCTTCTTCCTACTATCCCACTCGTGTGATCACTTATAAAAGGTGTTAGTTATGCTCTTTATTATCACTGAGGCCCCATGCACACGACCGTTCCCGTGATTACACCCACGCACGGCTGCGGACAGTCATCCGCATTTGCGGACCATGTTCCCATTATAAAGTATAGGACCGTGGCCCATAAAATAAAAAAAATAGGACATGTCCTATTTTTTACGGAAGGTTTCTATGGCCATAGAAAGGAATGGGTCCGTAATTACGGACTAAATTTACGGTCGTGAGCATGGGGCCTTACTCTTGATTTTGTAATGTGTCCGTAAAACTTTTGGTCTGTTCATGATTTTTAGCTCAGTAGTCCAGAAATTTCTGAAGTGGAGGTTAGCAACGATGCTGGGGAGTCATCGGCGAGCGGAGGAGGTCCCTCCGCTCTGAACTAATTCTGAAGCAGGGAGCTGATAGTTTCCTGCTTCAGAATTAGTGGCTACTCCTTGAGCAGAATCCCCGTTGCCAATGATCAGTTGCCGATTGACATTAGTGGCTCCTCCTGGAGCGGAATCCCTGGCCAGAGTAGGCAACGGGGGTTCGCTCAAGGAGTATCCACTGACGTTACTGTCCATATATGGACAGTAACATCAGGGCTTCCCTCTAGGAGCTGAATCCCCGGCCTATGCTCTGGCTGGGGATTCCGCTTCTAGAGGTAGTCGCAATGGCGCTGTCTACAGGGTGGGGATAGCACTTTCTACAGGGTGGTGGCACTATCAACATGGAAACTGTGGCACTATATAGGGGCACTATCTACATGGGCACCGTGGCACTATTGAGAGGGCACTGGCACTTTATATATGGGCACTGGCACTAGGGGCAGCTATGGGGGTATTATACTGTATAAGGGCAGCTAGGGGGGCATTATACTGTATGAAGCAGCTATGGTGTCATTATACTGTATGGGGAGGCTATTGAGGCATTATGCTGTAGGGGGGCTTTATGCTGTATGGGGGAAGCTATGTGGCGTTATGCTGTATGGAGAAATTTGTTTGGGCATTATACTGCATGGGAGCATCTGTATGGGCATTATACTGTATGGAGGCAGGTAGAGGGCATTATACTGTGTAGGGGCAGCTATTTGGTATTATACTGTGTGGGAGGCACTATGGGAGCATGATACTGTGTGAGCTGAATCGGGTGTGTATGGGTGGGGATTGGGTGGGATTAGAGGCGTGGCTTAAAAGAAAAATATTGTCCCTCTTTGTGATACTTGAAAGTTGGGAGGTATGATGTAACTAAGAGATCTCATCCTCTAGGTGACCCAAGGGCAGCCTTTACCCATAATTTCTCCAAACTTTTGCCTCTATGCCGTTGAAGAAACTGGTAATTGATCTCTCGTGCTTCAGTATTTATTATTAAACAAGATGGATTATTGTGTCCTTTGTTTTGATGCCCTTCTTAACCTCTTAACGCCGAAGGACAGATATATCCGTCCTCTGCAGCTGGTAATTTGCGCAGGAGGACGGATATATCCGTCCTGTGATCGCACGGGTACTGACAGTGTACCCACGCGATCAGCGGCAGGAGCACGGCCATTATACACAGCCTGGCTTCTGCTGCAACTGCCGGAATTGAAGCGTGCTCCGATTAAGGCAGTTTAACCCATTAAATGTCGCTGTCAATAGTGACAGCGACATGTAATGTGTTTGACAGAGGGAGGGAGCACCCTCTGTCACCCCATCGGCGCCCCCGCAAAGAAATCGCGGGTCGCCGTCGGGTTTCCATGTCAGCCGGGGGCCTAACAAAGACCCCCAGGTCTGCCTTCAGCAAATGCCTGTTAGGCCATGCCGGAGGCATGACCTAATAGATTGCCTGTCAGTTTTACAATGACAGGCAATAATGCTTTGGCATACTAAGTATACCAAAGCATTATATATGCGATCAGCAGATCGCATAGTGAAGTCCCCTGGTGGGACTAAAAAAAAAAAAGTGATTCAGTTAAATAAAGTTTGTAAAATAAAAAAAATTACAGTCAAAATCAAATAAAACCAAAAAGTGGTTTTATTTAGTAAAAGTGTCAAAACAAATAACACATGCACATATATGTTATCACTGCGATCGTAACGACTTGAACAATAAAATGAACACATTAATTAAACCACCGGATAAACGGCGTCCAAAAAAAACGCAAAAAAAACAACGGCAAATTTCTCTCTTTTCTCCCATTCCCACCATAAAAAAATTAAATAAAAGTTAATCTATAAGTCCTATGTACTCCAAAATAGTACTAATGAAAACTACACATTGGCCCGCAAAAATCAAGCCCACATACGGCCACATTGAAGGAAAAAATAATAATTACGTCTCTTGGAATGCGATGATGCAAAAACAAGTAATTTTTTTCTAAAAGGCTTTTTATTGTGCAAACGTAGGAAAACATATAAAACCTTAACATATTTTGTATCCCCCTTATCGTGCTAACCCATAGAATAAAGTTAACATGTTATTTACACTGCATAGTAAACGGCGTACATTTATAACGTGAAAATCAATGCTGGAATAGCTGTTTATTTTCAATTCTCTCCTAAAATAAAGTTAATAAAAGTTAATCAATATATTATAAGCATCTAAAAATGGTACAATTACAAAATACAACTCATCCCACAAAAAACAAGCCCATATACGGCTATGTCGACGGAATAAAAAAAAAGTTACGACTCTTGGAATGCAACCGTAAAAAAACAAGAAATAATCCTTGGTCATTAACGCGCAAAATGGCCTGGTCATTAAGGGGTTAACATCAATTGTTAATATCCTGTAAAATGTAATCCACAGTCAATATTTATACATTGGTTGTGAAATGTCTTGTCATTTGAGCAGGCTATCCTAGATCTTATAAATTCCCATGTAGGTATTGCCTAGATGGTGTGAGCTGGGTGACTGTAGTGCCCGAAGAGGGTTCACAAAATGTTTCCTTTTCTGTATTACAATTCCCCTGTAACGTAATCTCGAAGAAGGTAACAGAATCCATGGATGCAGAGCCTGTAACATTGTAAATTAAATGTATTGGTATTATTGTATTCCATAAATGGTGGTACAGACGCCACATCACGACCCCTAAACAAAAAAAGATCGTCGATGTAGCGTCCATCCCACACAATCCACTTGTAAAAGGGATTATTGGCTGAAAAAATGTTGTTCTCCCACCATGTCATAAACAAATTGTCCATGGAGAGGGAGAATTTTGACCCCATCAGGGCGTCTTCTGTCTGCAATAAAATAAAACTATCAAGGCAGAAAAAAATTATGTGAGCGCAGATACTCCACTGACATTAAAAGAAATTCTTGTAGACATTTGGAATACCTGGTGTATTTCCTCAAATGGAATTCCACTGCCTTGATTGCCGGAATATGTGGTATGCAGGTAGGTCCACCATCAGAAATTTCTGGGCCTCATACAGTCAGTAAAATTCCATTTGAGGAAATACATCTGGGTCCCCCATTATTAGGGGATTTGGAGAGGTGGCAATGGAAAGTCGTGGGAGGGGAGCAGGACGCAAAGTGTCAGGGAATCTGTGAGCGGGCGGAGGAGTAGGCTAAGAGAACGGGAGGTGGCCGAGGCGGGAGTTGGGCCAGAGTGGATATGACGCTTGACCGGCATCTGAGGAGGGGAAGGGGAGGGAGACCGGTGGGAAGGTGGGAGAGAAGGGGCAACATAAAAAAAAATAATTAAACTGAATCTACTGCTTTAAAACAGTCACTCACCAAGTTGCAGAGCAGGCCGCTGCTTCTGGCCCCTGCATGGGTCCCATTCCTTTCTACAAACCAATTACCTCTGATCATAACCTTGATGAGCGGTGGCTGCCCAGTTTATTTTACTTTTGTGGCCAGGCCCCTGACAGTAGTACCAGCAGGCCGGTTTGCAGGGGTACTAGCCAACTACGTCACAGATAACCCAAGACCATGCAAAGTTATGGATTTTTGGCATCCCATGGAATATGGGAACAATAGGGAATTCTATCAGTAAGTATTCTGCCTGTTTCTTGGCTAATACTCCTAATCCAATTCCTTCTTCTAGCAGATTTTTTAAAGATCTTGTTTCACCACAAGTTTGTGATATGTACTGTAGATTCATTGTCTAAAATGGTATGAACGTATTTGGAATATAAACAGGAATCTACAGGGTGGGCCATTTATATAGATACACCTAAATAAAATGGGAATGGTTGGTGATATTAACTTCCTGCTTGTGGCACATTAGTATATGGGAGGGGGGAAACTTTTCAAGCTGGGTGTTGACCATGGCGGCCATTTTGTAGTCGGCCATTTTGTATCCAACTTTAGTTTTTTCAATGGGAAGAGGGTCATATGACACATCAAACTTATCGAGAATTTCACAAGAAAAACAATGGTGTGCTTGGTTTTAACGTTACTTTATTCTGCAGGCGGTTATAACACACAAAATTGTTGCTAACTAACATCCCCCATATGTCTACTTTAGATTGGCATCATTTTTTGAACATCCTTTTATTTTTCTAGGACGTTACAAGGCTTTGAACTTTAGCAGCAATTTCTCACATTTTCAAGAAAATTTCAAAAAGCTATTTTTACAAGGGCCAGTTCACTTGTGAAGTGGCTTTGAGGGCCTTATATATTAGGAACTCAAAAAAAGACACACCATTTTGAAAACTTTACCCCTCAAAGTATTCATAACAGCATTTAGAAAATTTCTTAACCCTTTAAACTTTTCACAGGAATTAAAGCAAAGTAGGGGTGAAATTTACAAATTTCATATTTTTTGCAGAAATTAATTTTTAATCCAATTTTCTTTATAATGCAGAAAGTTTTACCTTTAGAAATGCAACTCAATATTTATTGCCCAGATTCTGCAGTTTTAGGAAATATCACACATGTGGCCGTACCTTGCTACTGGACTGAAGCACCGGCCTCAGAATCAAAGTAGCACCTAGTGGATTTTGGGGCCTTATTTTTATTCGAATATATTTTAGGCACCATGTGAGGCTTGAAGGGCTCTTGCGGTGCCAAAACAGGGGAAATCCCCCAAAAGTGATCCAATTTGGGAAACTACACACCTCAAGGAAATTATCTAGGGGTATATTGAGCATTTTGACTGCACAGGTTTTTTACAGAAATGATTGGAAGCAGGTCGTGAAAATTAAATCTAAATTTTTTCAAAGAAAATGTGGGTTTAGCTAATTTTTTCTCATTTCCACAAGGACTAAAGGAGAAAAAGCTCCACAAAATTTGTAAACCAATTTCTCCCGAGTAAAACGGTACTCCACATGTGGTAATAAACGGCTGTTTGGACACATGGCAGGCTTAGAAGGGATGGAGCACCATTTGGCTTTTGGAGTTCACATTTAGCAGGAATGGTTTGCGGAGGCCATGTCACATTTACAAAGCCCCTGAGGGGAGAAACCAGTGGAAATCCCCCACAAGTGACCCCATTTTGGAAACTACACCGATTGAGGAAATTATCTAGGGGTATACTGAGCGTTTTGACTCCCCAGGTTTTTTGCAGAAATTATTGGAAGTATGCCCTGAAAATAAAAATCTACATTTTTTCAAAGAAAATGTAGGTAAAGCAAATTTTTTTCTCATTTCCACAAGGACTGAAGGAGAAAAAGCACCACAACATTTGTAAAGCAATTTCTCCCGATTAAAACAATACCCCACATGTGGTAATAAACGGCTGTTTGGACACACGGCAGGGCTTAGAATAGAAAGAGCGCTATTTGGCTTTTGGAGATCACATTTAGCAGGAATGGTTTGAAGAGGCAATGTCGCATTTGCAAAGCCCCTGAGGGGACAAAACAATGAAAACGGCCAAAAAATGACTCCATTTAGGAAGCTACACCCCTTGAGGAATCCATCTAGGTGTATTGTGAGCATTTTGACCCCATAGATGTTTCATAGAATTTATTAGAATTGGGCAGTGAAAATAAAAACAATCCTTTTTCTTCAATAAGATGTAGCTTTACCGCAAATTTTTTTGTTTTCTCAACATATAAAGGAAAAAAAGAACCCAACATTTGTAAAGCAATTTCTCCCGAGTACGGCAATACCCGGCAATATGTGGTCATAAACTGCTGTTTGGGCACACGGCAAGGCTCAGAAAGGAAGGAGCGCCATTTGGAGTGCAGATTTTGCTGGATTGGTTTCTGGGCGCCTGTGGGACCAAAACTGTGAAAACCCCCCAGAAGTGACCACATTTTGGAAACTACACCCCTCAATGCATTTACCTAGGGGTGTAGTGAGCATGTTAACCCTGCAGGTGTTTTGTAGAAATTAGTGTGCACTCGATGTTGCAGAGTGAAAATGGGATTTTTTTTTTCTCCCATAGATATGCCAATATGTGGTGCCCAGCTTGTGCCACCATAACAAGACAGCTCTCTAATTATTATGCTGGGTTTCCTGGTTTTAGAAACACCCTTCATGTGGCCCTAATCTTTTGCCCGGACATTCGACCAGGCTCAGGAGTGAAAGTGTACCATGTGAAATTGAGGCCTAATTTGGCGATTTATAAAGTATTGGATCACAATTGCAGAGTCTCAGATGTGAAATAATAAAAAGAAACCCCTGAGAAGTGACCCCATTTGGAAACTGCACCCCTCAAGGCATTTATTAAGGGGTGTAGTGAGCATTTTCACCCCACAGGTCTTTTCCATAAATTATTGCGCTGCGAATGGTGCAAAGTAAACATTTATATTTTTCCCTAGATATGCCATTTCAGTGGCAAATATGTCATGCCCAGCTTATGCCACTGGAGACACACACACCCCAAAAATTATTAAAAGGGTTCTCCCGGGTATGACGATGCCATATATGTGGAAGGAAACTGTTGTTTGGGCACACTGTAGGGTTCAAATGGGTGGGAGCGCCATTTGGCTTTTGGAGCGTGGAATTTGGTTGGTAATAGTTTTGTTTGGAGTCTTACTGGCGTTTCCGTTTATAATGTGGGGCATATGTGAGCTGGGCAGAGTACATCAGGGGCATAATCAGGGGGTATAATAATGGGGTAAAAAAACAATAAAATAATCCATAAATGTGTGTTACGCTGTGAAGCAATCCTTTCTGCACAGGCCAGTGTCGCACTGATATATGGCGTCCTTTCTTATGCCCCTTTTGGTCCACACTCCGCACCTTTGCAGTTTGGGGAATTTTGCTGTGAAGTGTTGTCCTTTTATAATACGGGCACTCTCGCTTCCAGCAGATATATTTGGACCCTCCCCTTCCTGGTTCCCTAATTTTAGATCCTTGATAAATCGCCTCTTGAAACAGAAGAAATGTTCCCCTTGGGCACAACTGCATATTTTTTATTTCCTGACTTATTGGAGCCATAACTAATTTTATTTATTCATAGATGTAGTGGTATGAGGGCTGTTTTTTTGCGGGACGAGCTGTAGCGATTATTGGTACCATTTTGGGGTACATGCAACTTTTTGATCACCTTTTATCCTATTTTTTGGGAGGCCAGGTAAACAAAAAAACACAATTCTGGCACAGCTTTTTTAGATTTTTTTTATACAGTGTTCACCATGCGTTATAAATTACATGTTACCTTTATTCTGAGGGTCAGTACGATTCCGGCGATACCTAATTTACAGAACTTTTTTATGTTTTACAACTTTTTGCACAATAAAATTACTTTTCTAAAACGAATGTATTTTTTCTGTTGCCAAGTTGTGAGAACCATAACTTTTAAATTTTTTTGTCGACGGAGCTGTATGACGGTTTATTTTTTGCGAGACAAGCTATAGTTTTTATAGGTACCATTTTTGGATAGGTGCGACTTTTTGATCACTTTTTATTCCAATATTTGTAGGGCAAAGTGACCAAAAAACAGAAACTCCGGTATAGTTTTTTACGGGGCTTTTTTACGCTGTTCCCCGCGTGCAATAAATAATATCATATTTTGATACCTCAATTCGTTACGGTCGCGGCGATACCAAATACGTATGGTTTATTATTTTTTTTCAATAATAAAGGACTTGATAAGTGAAAAAGGGCGATTGTGTTTTATTTTATTACTTGAAACTTTTATTGTTTTCAAACTTTTCACTTTTTTTTACACTTTTTAATACTTTCTTTTACACTTTTTTACCTACGTAGTGCAATGTATTTGATCGGAAAGTTATTTACTGACAGCTTTGCCTTCCGGTGGGGCCTAATCGGCTTCCGTAATGGCAGAGCAGTAGGCCATTGTGTGTCCTGTTGCCATAGCAGCAGTCACCAGTCATGATTGCCTGTCAGGGCTGGTGATCTGCTAGTAAACACTATGATGCAGCAATTGCTTTCGATTGCTGCATCGAAGGGGTTAATGGCAGGGATCGGAGCTAGCTCTGGTTCCTGCCATTACAGGTGGATGTCAGCTGTAACATCCAGCTGACTTCCACCGCTGATGACGCCGGATCAGCTCCTGAGCCGGCGCCATCTTGCCGGCGGCTACGGAAGCCGATCAGGCTCCGCCGCCGGCCGGATCTTGACATGTTTCCGTGCTAGGCAGACAGTATTAGGCCTCCGGTTGCCATTGCAGCCACCGGAACCCTGGCAATTTCATTGCTCGGGTTCCGATGAGCTGCAAACACCTTAAGTGCAGCACTCGCGTTTGAGCGCTGCACTTAAGGGGTTAATGGCGGGGACCGAAGCTAATTTCGGTCCCCACCATTACAGCCGGAAGTCAGCTATAAGATACAGCTGAGATCCGGCGATGATGACTTCGACTCAGCTTCAGAGCTGGTGCCAAACATTTGGCGTATGGATACGGCAATTTGTGGGAAGTCATAGCTTTCCATTGCGTACCCATATGGCAAATGTCGGGAAGGGGTTAATGTAAGGATGTGTACACTTAATTGTGCAGCAACGCTTGTTGTCTCCATTCTATGTCAGAGTGGGAAGTAGATGTCCGGCCTTATGATTTTGTGATATGTGATAGACCCAGAATCCCAATCACCAAACCAAAGAATGCAAAATAAAGACACAAAGCATTATAATTGGGTGTTAAATGGTCAAAACTTTTATTATATTATATGACCAAACCCAAAATGGCAAACCTCCGACTCACGAAGAGTCACCCTCCAGCACGCAGGAAAGGAAAAACCCCCTGTGGGGGAAACCTCTAGGGAAACCATGACTGGAGGATTGCCCTTCCTCTGGGCTTAGCAGGTGCCAAAATATAATTTTTAACATAATTTGTACGTTTTCTCAGATTTTCAATGAAAGACATTACAATGAATGAACAACATAAAACACATAAATCGGCTGATCTGGTTGGCTAGGCGGATGTCTGTCTTCCTGGTCTCCCATTAAAATGAATGGGTGATCCACGGATGAGACGGGTCCTCCAGATGCCTCCTTGTAGCACCTGTCTCCACTCCGGCTAATAGAGAGGGATCTCCTGCTGGAAACCCCCCTCTACTACAGACAACCCGTATGAAGAGGATGGCATCACTGTGATGAAGAAGTTGTCTTGGGTGAAGGGTTTCCCTGCTAGAACCTACAAATTACATCAGGTCAGCATTGGTGGGGAAGTCAAGCTCAAGGTCCTCAGTCCCATCCAATATGGCGCTGAATGTGGCAGTAAAACCTTCTAATATGGAATCTTCTTTATGTCATAAACATTTGTAGTTATGACATCAGCACATTCATCATCATTACTGCAGGAGTTTATTAACACTGCCGCCTGATTCATTGTGACGTCACCCATAGTGGTCTGAAGTGTTAACCCTTTACTGACTGGCAGTGTACTTACCACAGAGGCCATAAAGCTGAATAGAACATATCAGCGGCCATAAAGGAAAAGGGATAATGCAGGGAGCATCTCCGCACAAGAACAATCCATGACAAAGGGTTTTCCAGGATAAGATAACTTGTCTGCTTTCTCCAAAAACCAGCACCACACCTGTCCATAGGTTGTGTGTGGTACTACAGCTCATTACCATTCACTTCAATGGAGCAAACCTGCAATACCAGATACAACCTGTGGATAGGTGTGGTGCTGTTTTTGGAAGAAAGCAGCCATACTTTTCTAATCCTGCACAGCCCCTGTTAGAAATAGTTCAAAAAAAGGGGGGAGAAAATAAATTTAAAAAAGGTAAAAAGAGGAACTCTGAGGTAAAATAAATCAAACTAGACTGAAAGGAGTCTGCTGGAGGTGCCAGATGGAAAGACATATTTCTGCCATGGGGACCAGATTAGTTGAAATGTATCTTGAAGGGGGGCTTCAGAGAGTGGGTTTTAACCCCTTCCCGCCCTATGAAGTGCTGTTGCATTGAAAAACTATGTAGTTCCTCTTCGAATGCAGTGTCACAAAAACAAATTATTTTGTAAAAAATAAAACTATATAAATTTGGTATCACCATAATCGTAATGACCCGCAGAGTCAAGTTATCATGCAATTCATGCTGCCCGATAAACACTGTAAAATCAAAACAGAAATGGCGGAATTACAGGTTTTTTTCAAATTCACGCCACAAAATGTAGGTTTTTTAACATTTTTTTAATACATTATATGGTACTTTAGGCCGCAGGGTAAATTCCACATAAACAGCGCCATTCATCAGTTAACAATTTAAATGATACCAGTTCAAGTTACTTTTATCGAAAAACACCATAAGAAATGTTTTCACAATTAACCTTCTAATTGGGCCTAGCATGTGTGATACTGTCTGCAAAGCCGTTGTATCTAAGCATATTATATGTGATACTGTCTGCTGAGCCGCTGTCTCCTATCAAGTAGCAGAGCTATCAGGTGTCATAGTGTAATGAAACGGGGTAGAGAGACGGACAGGTGAGCCCTAATCTACCGAAAACTCAGTCCCGGCCTACTTGCACGGCCCGTCCTAAGTGACGGCGTACAACTGGGCGACGGTCTTTACGCTCAATAAGTGCAAGACAGACAACACAAGACAAGGGCACACAGAAGAAAAAGGGGGAGATAGGGGCAGTTGCCCATGGAAACACAGTGAGCAACAGGCAGTGGTGAACGAGACGAGACAAACCAGGAGAGTACGAAGTAGCAAATCAGAACAGGAGAATAGTCAGTCAAGCCAGGCTTAATAAGTAACAGCGGTTAATAAGGTAAATAGCAAGAATCGCAGAGCCAGGTAACAAGACAATCACAGGCAAGGAACATGCTGCAAGTGAGGGTAAAAATAGACCAAGGGCGGGAGCTAGAACCGTCAGGCCAGGCTGTGATAGGTTCTCCCTCTCCTCAGCCTGCTAATCTGAGTGGTAACAGATCGCGTCACTCTAGCAGACCTTGGAGCTGATGAAGGCTGATTAACCCCGGGCGTCGACATAGAACCTGTGTCTGGCAAACCCTTTACAGTACACCCCCTTTTATGAGGGGCAACTGGACCCTTCCTAGGTGGGCCTGGCTTGTTGGGGAAACGAAGATGGAACTTCCTGAGCAATATACCGGCGTGAACATCCCGGGCGGGTACCCAAGTCCTCTCCTCAGGCCCGTATCCTCTCCAATAGACCAGGAACTGGAGGGAGCCTTGGACTATCCTGCTGTCGACAATCTTGGCTACCTCAAATTCTACCCCATCCGGAGTGTGAACAGGGACCGGAGGTTTCCTCGTTGTAGCCAATGATGGGGAGCAGCTTTTCAAAAGGGAGGCATGGAACACGTGTATCTGAAAAGACGGGGTAACTCCAGCCGGAAGGAGACAGGGTTGAGGACCTCAATGATTTTGTACGGCCCTATATACCGGGGAGCAGACTTCTTGGACGGAACTTTAAGGCGCAAATTTTTAGAAGACAGACACGCCAGATCCCCGACCACAAACAGAGGGTTAGTTGAACGTCTTTTATCTGCCTGAGTCTTTTGGATGCTCTGGGACGCCTCAAGGTTCTTCTGAACATGGGCCCTGACTGTGCACAGTTCCCGATGAACGACATCTACCTTGGGATTGTTGGAACCACCAGGTGAAATGGAGGACAACCGTAGATTAAACCCAGAAGAAGGGGGAAACCCCCGAAGAGTTACTGACCGGGTTATTAAGGGAAAACTCGGTGAGGGGAATGAAGGAGACCCAATCATCTTGACAGTCTGAGATAAAAACACCTTAAGTATTGTTCTAGAGACTGATTAGTCCTCTCAGTTTGGCCATTAGTTTCAGGATGGAAGGCCGAGGAAAAGGACAGATCAATCTCCAGCTTCTTACAGAAAGCTCTCCAAAACAATGAAACAAATTGTACCCCTCTGTCAGAAACAATATTGACCGGAACCCCATGGAGACGCAGGATGTGTTTGACAAACAAGGTAGCTAACGTCTTGGCATTGGGTAGTTTCTTGAGGGGTACAAAGTGGCACATCTTACTGAAGCGTTCTACTACAACCCACACCACCGACTTGCCTTGGGACGGAGGCAGATCGATGATAAAATCCATGGAGGTATGGGCAGGGCCGCCATCAGGGGGGTATTAGGGGTACTACTGTAGGGGGCCCGGCCAAATGTAATTGAAGGGGGGCCCGGCAACTGCCGCGACTTGCCTTTGGTAGAAAAAAACAGGCCCCTGCAATGGGGCCTGTTCTTTTCACCAAAACAATGTCGTGAGCTGCGGGCCCCCCTCTCGTCAAACACCGCCGTGAAACACCGCCCGCTTGCGCTCGCGTGCTCGAGCGCACAAGCGCGATCGCGCACGAAGGACCGCAGGCGCGCGCCCCTGCGCGAAAGACCGGGTGTGCCGGCGCGCAACCCGCTCGTGCCCGCCGGCAAGAGGGAATCGGTGCGCCCGCACCACAAGAACATCGCTGAACTACTGGCAAGGACAGCCACACAGGGAGAACGGCGCACAGACTAGTTACCTGCTGGCCCGCCTCCTCCTCTGCCTCCGCCGCCGCCTCCTCCACCGCCTCCTCCTCTACCTCCTCCTCCAGAGCGTAGCTGCGTAAGGAGAGGGGGAGAAGTCCAGTTGTAGCGCGGCGGCAGGAGTTCTACGATCCCCGCCATTTTCTGGAGCCTGGAGGTGAAGGACTGGACATCTGGACCGAAGACATTGCCTGACGAGGACTGGAGTGGGAGCCAGCAGCTCTTCTGGCAGTGAGTAAAGTGTCTCAAAGTGCTGATCATGTATGGCCCTGTTCACACAGAGTATTTTGCAGGCCGAAAAAATCTGCCTCAAAATTCCTTAAAGAATTTTGAGGCAGATTTTGGCCTGCCCACACTATCTTGCCACGTTTCTTGCTGCAGACAAAAAACGCAGGAACGGCATGAACACTGCGGATTTTATGCAACACATTTTATTGTGGAAAATCTGCATCGTATTACAGTCGCAGCCGAGTGGATGAGATATAGGTTACACGATCCTCTATTCTTAGCGCAGCCCGGCCTCCTGTCATGACGTTTCATCCCATGTGACTGCTGCAGCGGTCACATGGTCTACAGCGTCATCCCAGGAGGCGGGCTACGTTCAGAAGAGAGAGATGCGTCACCTAAACTATGGCCGGGGTAAGTCTAAACTTTTTTATAAATTTAAAAAAGTGCCTTTTTTTTTTCTAATTTGTGATTTTTGAGGCAGAACCGCAGCATTGCCGCAACAGAGGAGCAGCGATTCCACAGAATAAATGGACATGCTGCAGCTTAAAAAGCCACACTGCAGGTCAATTTTTTTTGCAGCGTGTGGATGAGATTTGTTCAAATCTCATCCACTCGGCTGCGACTGTAATACGCTGCGGATTTTCCACAATAAAATGTGTTGCATAAAATCTGCAGTGTTCATGCCTAGTGTGTTCCTACCCTAAGGCCGGATTTACACAAGCGTGTGCTTTTTGCACGCGCAAAAAAGTTGAGTTTTGCGCATGCAAAAGGTCCATAACAGCTCCGTGTGGCAGCAGCGTATGATGCGCGGCTGCGTGATTTTCGTGCAGCCGCCATCATTATGACACTCTGTTTGTATGTTTGTAAACAGAAAAGCACGTGGTGCTTTTCTGTTTTCATTCATAGTTTATACTGCTGCGGAAATGCTGGGCGTGATTCTCACGGACCCATTGACTTCAATGGGTGCGTGATGCGCGAACAATGCACAAATATAGGACATGTTGTGAGTTTTACGCAGAGGACACACGCTGCGTGAAAATCACTGACAGTCTGAATGGCCCCATAGAGTAACATAGGTCCGTGCTGGACGCGTGAAAATCAATCAATAACAATAAGGTTCAGTTCACAGAGTTTTTGGGACTTGATATTGACTCAGACACTGCGTCAGAATCAGCACCAAACAACTTCAAAAACCGCCTCCCATTGATTTAATCTAAATTCAATGGAAAAAAGAAAAAGCAGCATGTCCTTTCTTGCCGCTGTTCCGCCCCTGACCTCCCATCGAAATCAATGGGAGGCAGAAAATTCATTTTTCGGTGCGTTTTTTTGTCTGCTGTCCTCAATTGGCGCAGGCAAAAAACGTGGCAAGATAGTGTGGGCAGGTCAAAATCTGCCTCAAAATTCGGTGCGCGGTTCCAGGCGGTCGCTGGTGCGTGCGGTCGCGGGTGCGTGCGGTTGCGTGCGGTCGCGGGTGCGCGCTCGCAAACGCTCGCGAGTGCGCACGCGCGGGAGTTTGCGGGTGCGCGTGATCGGTCGCGCGGGCAGGCGGTGTTTGACCCCCATGACGAGTGGGGGGGCCCGCAGCTCACGACATTCTTTTGGTGAAAAAAACGGGCCCCATTGCAGGGGCCTGTGTTTTTTCTACCAAAGGCAAGTCGCGGCAGTTGCCGGGCCCCCCTTTCAATTAGGTTTGGCCGGGCCCCTCACATCAGTACCCTTAATACCCCCCCTGATGGCAGCCCTTGGTAGCATGATATAGTGCTGGACGGAGAACCGTTAACAGGCGGTGCCACGGTAGGGGGGCCCAGAAAATGTAGCTGTATGGGGCCCTGAAATTCCTGATGGCGGCCCTGGATATGGGTCCAAGGTCTCTGGGGAATGGGAAAAGAACATAGTAAGCCCACAGGTCGGGACCTGGGAGTCTTGGACCTAGCACAAATTTCACAAACGGTGACGTAGGCCTTAATGTCTTTAAGCAACCCAGGCCACCAATAGGTTCTAGAAATGAGGTGCTTGGTACCCAGGATGCCTGGATGGCCAGATAGTGCGGAGTCATGATTCTCCCTGAGCAACCTTAGCCGGAATTGCAGGTGAACAAATAGCTTGTTCTCAGGAAGGTTCTCGGGAGCAGAAGCTTGATCAGCCGCAAATTTCGGAGAATAAGTCTGAATCCACAGAGGATATAATTATACCTGGGGGCAAAATACAAACAGGATCCTCCTCAGGAGGAGGGCTAGCCATGAAGCTACGCGACAGAGCATCAGCTTTAATATTTTTTGACCCAGCCCTATAGGTAACCACAAAGTTTAATCTCGTAAAAACAACGCCCATCGAGCTTGTCTCGGGTTTAGCCTCTGGGCAGATTCTAGGAAAACCAGATTCTTGTGGTCAGTAAGGACTGTTACCTGGTGCCTAGCCCCCTCCAGGAAATGACGTCACTCTTCAAATGCCCATTTAATGGCTAAGAGTTCGCGGTTGCCAACGTCATAGTTTCTCTCAGTGGAGGAGAACTTCCTGGAGAAGTAGGCACAGGGACGGAGATGGGTGAGAGACCTAGTACCCTGGGACAAGACAGCACCCACTGCCACCTCGGAGGCGTCAACCTCCATGATAAATGGCTCCATTTGGTTAGGCTGAATCAGCACTGGGACAGAGACAAAGCACCTCTAAGGACCTCAGATGGCTAGACCGCCTCCGGAGGCCAGTGGAGGAGATCAGCACCTTTACGAGTGAGGTCCGTAAGAGGCTTAGCGATGACTGAGAAGTTAGCAATAAATCTCCTGTAATAATTAGCAAACCCCAGGAAACACTTTAAGGCCTTCAAGAAGGCAGGGCGGATCCATTCTGCCACGGCCTGAACCTTGACAGGGTCCATGCGGAATTTGTTAGGAGTGAGGATTTGACCCAAAAATGGTATCTCCTGCACCCCAAACACACATTTTTCGGTTTTTGCAAAGAGTTTGCTTTTCCGAAGGGCCTGGAGCACCTTCCTGACATGCTCAATGTGGGAGGACCAGTCCTTGGAAAACACAAGTATGTCATCAGGGTACACTACAAGAAATACCCCCAGATAGTCTCTTAAAATCTCATTTATGAAATTCTGGAAGACCGCGGGAGCATTACACACAGTGCCACACCTAGCAGGCGGCGCAGCTGTGATCGCAATGGGGTCACTTTACGCCTTGATCATCTATGCAGGTTCAAATCAGGTGGGGGGGGGTGCGAGCTCGGAGAAGTAAAGCCACACTGAGACCAAGTTCTCAAAGTAATACTTCTAATTTATTGAACTACAGTGCTCATACTTATAGCATCAGACGAACAAAGAACATTCCATAACATATGAGTCATCTGTATGTTCAAGCCTTACATCTTCCTTTCCCATAAAAGCTCATTGGTGGAGCACCAGGTATTCCCTTAGGTTTCCTTTATGCTTAGGGGGGTGGTCAAGTGATTGACCACCATCTGTTTGCAATTTCAAGGGACGGCAGAGCATCTGCAAACTATTTCTTCTCTTAACCTTTCTAAAATACCCATTATTCTGTATAGTCATAAGAGCATTAACCATTTATCTCTCACAAATTGCCCCTTTTGTGATTTTAACCATCTTATCTCTTAAACTCACAACATCCGTCTCTGCTCATAGTGTATAGGTCTTCGAGAAAAAGCATTTCTTATCTTACATAAAGTATAACAATTGAAACATGTAAGTAGTACAAATAATATCATCATACAGATTAAAGGTTGAAACAATACGTGTAATATTGTAGTGGCTGTAGGGGAAAATCCTGTGAAAATATCATACCAGTGGTGGGCACTAACATCCTTTATGGCTGAGGATAAATGCACTATTTTTCCTGAAGCTATAGTAGCCAATACTTTTACTTTATTTAGGGTTACATTGTGTTCTTTTATTAATTTCTGGACATCTTGTGATTTTTGTAATACCCTTCTTAGTTCTTCTAACGGTAAACTAAAATTGCTATAAGGTAGTGGTTCAGGAACCCATATTGTAGACATAATTTCTTCTAGGGTGGGCAAGAAGACTACCGTATCATTACCCCAATTCAAATGAGTCACATTATACAAACACCCTGAGAATGGACTGGTGACATTAAATTGTTTAAGTGTCTTTAGGTCATCCGTTATGAGACATACATGCAAGGGGCCTACTTCTATATATATTCTCAATTGTGAAGCAGGGATAACTGTGAGTGAACAAACATTATCTTGATGCTGCATCAAACAGGGTTCATATATTCCTGATTGCTGATTACACACATACCCCTGTTCCGTCAATTGGCATAGGTCAATGTCAACAGTCGTGTTTTGTGAACTTATGTGAGTTCCCTTTATCTCTGGCATCCAGTACTGTCCTTCAAACATAACTGGGTCTATCATCACCATAGGCATAACTATAAATTTGCATAACAATGTAGGGCTTTTTACCTTGAAAGCTATTAGTTTACCAGCACACCAAGTGGGAGTGCATTCAGTATGTTCGGGTTGCAGCAATAACCAAGTATCATCCACTTTTTCTACCGGTAGAATATCTGTCCACTGTCTTACGTGTGTGCTGAATAATTTTGATTTAAAATCATCCATCTGTTCTCTTTGCCATATTGTTTTGAGAATACATACAGTCCAGTTTACAAACGCTGAGATATTCTCCATGGTTCTATATTGCACTAGCATAGATTCGTTAAAAACATTTAAAAACAGCTGATCTATTTTGAGACCACTCTGTTGGGTAGCAAAACTCGTAGGCAACCATGTAGCCCCTACGCGTAAGGCTGTTGCTGTGTCGTCTCCTACGGAACCAAGTTTATTCATGACTGTTTCTAACTGTATACCATTCAATACTCCCAGTCCCGTTCCTACCCATCATAACATTGTGTCATACCATTCTCTCTTTATTCTAGTGTGACAATCTGGGGGTTTAGGGAAGGAGATATTGAAATGTATATTCTTCCTTTGTTCTTGAGTAACAGCATTCTTACATGTATGTGGTATTCTTTCTAAACTTTGTTCGGTTATGTGTGGCTTATGTTCATCATGTAAAATTTCAATTGATAATACAAAAATCGTTCTGTTACTTATTTCTGATGCATTGGTACAGAGTATTCTATTCATACCTCGTAACAAATAGTTTCATTTACCTTATCACATCCTTTTACACTTTCATTATAGTAGTCTCTTCGTTGTATCGTTTGCTTTTCCAAATATTTCTGCACAAAATGTTTGTCAGTGTTAATGCAACAAATAAGCAATTTACTTGACGCCTGGGTAATCGTGACATTTGGTTGTTCCCCATATTTTAGGTGTAAGTACCCACTCCTTCCCATTGGTCCTGACTTAAAAGTTCCTGCTGTGGTTGTCCAATTGGCAATCAAACACCTGGTATTTTCTTGACATGTAAAATTGCCTTGTTTCCGTGTCCTTGTAGCATTGTTCCAGCTCATTGTGAACATTTTTCCCTGGCCTTCCCCTTGTATTTTTACCACAGGGGTTGCTGTCCATACATTGTGTAACATCATAAAAACAGTAATTATCGCAACAACCGAGAAAAGCTTCATCATGACTTCTCAGTCCTTCGTCTTTGACGCTTCTTGAGATTCTTCTGATAGTATCAGGACCTTTTTACAGTGGCTGGCATGTATCCAACTGGGTTTTCCTTCTAGCTTTACTGAGGTGCTTGTAACGAGCAAAACTTGAAAAGGACCATCAAACCGTGGCTCAAGGCTCCTCCTCACGTGTCTTTTGACAACGACCCAATCTCCTGGTTCTAGCTTATGCGCGCCGGCAACCGATTCTGGGTCTGGAATGGAAGAAAATACTTGTGCATGCACCTTGGTCAATTGTTTGTTCAGGGTTGATACATAGTCAGTTAACCTACCATACTGCATTTGGAGCACCTGTGGAAAATAACATCCTAATCTGGGAGCCGATCCAAATAAGATCTCATATGGGCTGAGACCTGTTCTTTTTGTTGGAGTGTATCTTACTGAGAACAAGGCTAATGGTAGACACTCGGTCCATGGTTTCCCGGTTTCTACCATTGCTTTTTGGATTTTCAATTTGAGAGTCCCATTTAGTCTCTCAACCTTCCCACTGCTCTGTGGATGGTATGGTGTATGTAGGGCTTGACTTATGCCTAGAGCTGACAACACATGGTTCATGATTTCACCCGTAAAATGAGTTCCTCTGTCGCTCTCGATCACCTCTGGAACTCCATATCTGCACACCACCTCGTTGATCAGTTTCTTTGCTGTGGCTACGGCTGTAGCTTTGGTTACTGGAAATGCTTCTGGCCATCCTGAAAAGAGATCAATACAAACAAGCACATACTCATAGGTACCGACTTTTGGTAATTGAATATAGTCCATCTGTAGTCTCTGGAATGGGTAAATTGGCTTTGGGTGTGTTTTTGTGGCACTTTCACTGTTCTCCCCACGTTATTGGTGGCACATACCATACACCCTTGTACAAACTTACTCACTACAGTGCTAAACCATGGAGCATACCAGGTTTTGTTAACCAAGTCCATCATTGCTGTTTTTGACTGGTGTGTCTGTCCATGCGTTACCTGTGCCATCATAGGGAACATTGTTTGTGGCAGACACAGCTTATTTTGTTGTTGCCATAGTCCATCCGCTCTCAGGGTAGCTCCCTGATTCTGCCATCTAGTTATTTCTTCTTTGGATATTTGGTTTTGCAGATTTTGTAGTATTGTGGGGCTGATGTTGACCGCGGAGTCTTCAGGATGTTGGTACATCATAACTGTTACTGGACCTACTGGCTTTAAGGCTGCTGCTTTTGGGCTTGGTCTGCCAAAGCATTTCCTTTTGTCTCTGGTGAACTCACCTTAGTGTGAGCTTTAATTTTTACTACTGCTACTTCTGTGGGTAACATCAGGGTCTCCATCAAGTATTTTACAAAGTCTGCATTCTTTACAGGTGTACCTGCAGAGGTCAAAAACTGTCTAGCCTTCCATATGGGGCCATAATTGTGTGCAATCCCAAATGCATACCGAGAGTCAGTGTAGATATTTGCTGTTTTACCTATGGCCTGATGGCAGGCTTGGGCAAGTGCTTTTAGTTCTGCTTCTTGTGTGGAGCGTGAGGCCGGTAAGGATGCTGTTTCAAGTACGGTATGTTCTGTGGTGACTGCATAGCCTGTGAAGAAAGAACCTTGCACACAATACCGTGAACCATCCACAAAGAGTATCAGGTCTGGATTTTGGAGTGGGGTATCTTTTACATGTGCAAACCCCACTGTTTCCTGGGCCATAAGGGCCATACAATCATGTTCATCAGTTTCAGGCAAAAATTGTGAACATACTTTACCTACGTCTTCTCCCCCTTGCTCCAAAGGCAGTAAGGTAGCTAGGTTCAATGTAGTACAGTGGTGTAAAGTAACCTACTCAGGAAGAAGAAGTGCACAGGTTAATCTCAAATGTTTTTCTGTTGACAAGTGCTTCGGCTGTACTTGAGTAAGAATAGCAGTAATATCATGTGGTTCAAAAACTTGGACTGGAAATGCCAGGACCAAATCTGAGGCCTTGTTTAACATTGAATTTACAGCAATGATAGCTCTCACACATGATGGGGAACCTCGGGCCACAGGGTCTAGTCTGGCTGAATAATATGCTACCGGGCGCTGCTGTGGTCCATGACTGTTTTTTTGGCACTTTCACTGTTCTCCCCACGTTATTGGTGGCACATACCATACACCCTTGTACAAACTTACTCACTACAGTGCTAAACCCTGGAGCATACCAGGTTTTGTTAACCAAGTCCATCATTGCTGTTTTTGACTGGTGTGTCTGTCCATGCGTTACCTGTGCCATCATAGGAACATTGTTTGTGGCAGACACAGCTTATTTTGTTGTTGCCATAGTCCATCCGCTCTCAGGGTAGCTCCCTGATTCTGCCATCTAGTTATTTCTTCTTTGGATATTTGGTTTTGCAGATTTTGTAGTATTGTGGGGCTGATGTTGACCGCGGAGTCTTCAGGATGTTGGTACATCATAACTGTTACTGGACCTACTGGCTTTAAGGCTGCTGCTTTTGCGGCTTGGTCTGCCAAAGAATTTCCTTTTGTCTCTGGTGAACTCACCTTAGTGTGAGCTTTAAAATTTACTACTGCTACTTCTGTGGGTAACACAGTGTGAGAACTGCAGTGGCATGTCCATTTTGTTCAGTACAGTACAACCTGAAGGGTTTGTCATAGTCTGGAGTACCAAGGGCTGGAGCTGTTTGTACTACTAATTTAAGGCTATGAAAATTCTCTTCAGCTTCTGGGGTGAGTCCGAATGGCTGACTTTTTAGGCAATCATACAGGGGCTGCATGAGAATGGATGCGGAACGAATCCATGGTCTGCAGTAAGAGACTAAACCTAAAAATGTACGTAAAGCATTTAAAGATTTTGGAACTGGTATTTGTACAATAGTTTATACTCTGCTGTGTGTGAGATGCCTCGTGCCTTGTGCTACACAGTGTCCTAAAAATACGACTTGAGTACAACAAAATTGCATTTTATCTTTACAGGCCTTGCACCCATTTTCCGCTAAAAACTTCAACAGTGATACCGAAGCTTGGATACACGCTTCGGAAGAGGGACAGCAAAGAAGTAAATCATCGACATACTGCAATAATACAACATCCGGTGGTGGCAGCCAATCGGCTAATACTGTTTGCATAGCAGCCGTGTAAGCACTGGGTGAGTTGTGGGCACCTTGAGGTAGAACGGTCCATGCATATTGTTTGCCTTGATGGGTGAATGCAAAAAGGTATTGGCAATCAGTATGTAGAGGGACTGAAAAGAATGCATTTGCCAGGTCCACCACCGTAAAATGAGAGGCGGTAGGTGGAATCTGGGCTAAGAGCACATGAGGGTTTGGAACAATGGGCGTATTAAATACAGTGGCTGCATTTACTGCTCTAAGGTCTTGAACCATTCTATATTTAGTGGGCTGCCCTTTGTCTGATTTCTTCTTGACTGGATACAGTGGGGTGTTACAGGGGGAGACTATTTCCACCAGAACTCCTGCATTCAGAAAATCTTTTATGCTATCCGATCCGAGATAGCGTCTGATTGAGCCTGGCTGAGAGGATATTGCTTTTTCTGGGGCAGTGGGTGGCCAGGTTTTAGTTGTACAGTGACAGGGGGTACTGGCAGAACTCCTACGTCCGTAGGGCTTTTCCACCATAAAACATGAGGTATATGTTTTAAATGGTGATGCTGTTCTACTGGAGTACACACGTGGACTCCTACTGGCGGTCGGTCTTCCCATGGATCTGTATCACAGGCTGCTATGAGACACTGCTATGAGACATCATTTAAACTACCGGTCAACTTGACCGTACCATCTGGAAGATATTCTATGTGGGCTTGTAATTTCTGCAACAAATCTGCACCTAATAGGCAGACGGGAGTTGATTGGCTAACAACTAATCTAGTGACCAGAGACCGATGTGGGCCAAAATGTAGGGTGACAGGTTTTGTCACTTGATTATTCGTTATACTTCCTCCTACGCCTATGCATTCCTGATAATCCGGGGATAGGAGGTCTGAAGGGACGTGTGCAGTTTTTATGACAGTGGTGGCTGCTCCCGTGTCTATCAAGAATGGAATCGGGGTTCCATCATTAATACTCAAAGGAACTGTAGGGGCAGGTCCTAAAGTTACTGATTGTATTAGGACCACTGCACTTTCCCTGGGGTTGCCACTGTCCTATGCTTGATATGTTTGTATCTGTTGGTCACTAGGTGGGGCCGTGGGTATGTTTCCTTTGGTCTGTCTGGGGCGCTTTGGGCCTCTACAATTTCTGGCAATATGCCCTGTCTTTCCTGTTTTGCTCTTTTTGCTCCTCTTAATCTTCCTCATCCCCTCCCTCTGCTCCTCTATTTGTTTTTCCTGCCCTAGTAATTACCCCTGCTGGTGCTAACACCACTGGGGCCATTCCCGCAACCTGCTTATATGGTTCCGGTATATGCGTGGGGGCAGGCGCAAAAGGGTTGTTGTTCGAGTATCCTGGCACTACTGGGTATATACCTAGAGAATTTTTGTCCCTAGGTCTGGGTGCGCCACATGCATAACATACATCCCTCCACTCAAGGTTCTGAGAACCGCACCTAAAACACGTCCATCCTTCTGGACCATTTAACGTTCTGTCTCCATACCCCGGGGGTCTACCTACTTTCTCTGTCCTTTTTCCTGGATTTTCATTATAACAATCATAATAAAACTTTTTCTTACATTCTGTTTCCATGCATCCCCCTCGTGTTACTTCCTATGACACCTTTTCCATGCTTCGGCTTTCTCAGTCAACCCTTTATCTTTCAGCCATCCACGCTTTGTGTCACAACATTCATTCCATTTGTCTGCGTCTAACCGTCCATGGGATTCTAGACCACATGCTTTCATTAATTTTTTTATTCCCTGTGTCGCCTTTTTAACTTCTCTTTCTGCTACTACCTGTTTGGCGGTTTGTCCTTTGGGGTGTTCATCTTTAAAGAGGGTAACCAAGTTTCCCATCTTGTGAATGTAAATGGTAGCCTTAGGCACACCCGTATTTTGTTACAGATTTTAGCTACTGACAGATGAATTCTATTCTCATCTATTTTAGACAGTTTCTAGTTTCCGTACTTACTTTCTACTCTGGCCAGAGAATCTTCCTTTTACAGTCCTTCTTATTTACTTTAAACACCACTCAAGGAGATATCCTCCACACCATAACAGTAAAACGGCTAGTATCCCTAGTCCAAATAATAGGGCGAGTGTCAAATCCAAGTGTTGATTCATCATGCCGGATTATTGGACTGCACAAAATTTTCGATTTCCGGGCTAAAATTTAGCCTATCATAATCCCCGTAGTCACCTGAAGCATGTACACATGTTTCTGGTAATTTGCCGGATTATCGGAATTTTTTTTTTATTTTTTTTTCATCTTTAAAATTTTTTCCTTATTTTAAAATGCATTTGTGACACAAAACTGGTTTTCTACAACATTCATACAAATACTGCCATAGAGATCAGGCACTTTATCCTGAGGGTAGGATTTATTTTAGACTTGACCAGATTTTTACACTAAAAATACCCTCATGTGGCCCCTCTATTCCTCAGGAGTACTACCGGGAAGGTGACCTACCAGACAGGAAGGTGCAGAGCAGAGTTTGTAAGAATTAAGTCTTCTTACCTTGCTGCAGCAGTGGTCTGCACGTTCCTTCATCCGGGAGGTCGCCACTCTAGTCCCGGGAGATCCCCTGGGTGGGGTGCCGTCCTTCTGGTCAAGTCCCTGTTCGGGCGCCAATTTCTGTGATCGCAATGGGGTCACTTTACGCCTTGATCATCTATGCAGGTTCAAATCAGGTGGGGGGGGTGCGAGCTCGGAGAAGCAAAGACACACTGAGACCAAGTTCTCAAAGTAATACTTCTAATTTATTGAACTACAGTGCTCATACTTATAGCATCAGACGAACAAAGAACATTCCATAACATATGAGTCATCTGTATGTTCAAGCCTTACATCTTCCTTTCCCATAAAAGCTCATTGGTGGAGCACCAGGTATTCCCTTAGGTTTCCTTTATGCTTAGGGGGGTGGTCAAGCGATTGACCTCCATCTGTTTGCAATTTCAAGGGACGGCAGAGCATCTGCAAACTATTTCTTCTCTTAACCTTTCTAAAATACCCATTATTCTGTATAGTCATAAGAGCATTAACCATTTATCTCTCACAGGGGGTAGCTTGTCTACGTTATGACGAGCAGTTTAGACAACGGAAGGCGGTTCGGCCCAATATTAGGTGGGACCACAAGGATATTGCCCTCTGGTTATGGGTAATGGCTCCGGTTCGACCGGGCCAGTCCTTTCCCGGGAGCGGGGGGGCAGCAGGCAAATCTGGTCAATCCAGCTCAGGGGGCAACGCAAAGCTCGGGCTGTGCTGGCAATACAATGAGGGGCAGTGTAAATTCGGTGCAGGTTGCAAGTTCAAGCACCTTTGTTCTCAATGCAATGGCGCGTCCCACGGGACATCTAAATGCTTTCGCAAGGGAAAACGAGGTGGGGGAGGGGGTTTAACTCCAGTCATGGGGGTGACGCCAGTGAAGAAGGAAAGGATGGTCAGGTGTCTAAATAGTTATCAGGACAGGGCCAACGCGCAGTTGTTGTTTGATGGTTTTAATGTGGGTTTTTGTATCCCCTCCCCTCCTCACAGGTTCCCCTTTTCCATAAAAGATCTGAAGTCAGCTTACCAGCATCCTGACGTGGTTAGGGAGAAATTGGCAAAAGACATGGATTTGGGGCGCATGGCGAGGCCCTTTAGTTCTCTCCCCATCCCGGGTTTGGTCGTCTCCCCGCTGGGGGTTGTCCCGAAGAAGGAGGCGAACAAATACCATTAACCTAAGGGCTTGTCGGTTAATGACGGGATAGATAGGGATATTTTCTCGGTCGTGTATACGTCATTCGACGCGGCGGTGAAGTGGGTGCGTTTCCATTGTAGGGGGGCGTTAATAGCCAAGACGGATGTCGAGGCGGCTTTTCGGCTGTTGCCGGTGCATGTGGATAATCAGCGCTTACTGGGGTGTTTTTGGGGGGCAGTTTTTATGTGGATCGGTGTCTCCCCATGGGTTGTTCCATTTCTTGCGAGTACTTTGAGGCATTTAACTCATTTTTGGAATGGGTGGTCAAATCTGTGGCGGGGGTGGATTCGATCATTCATTATTTAGATGATTTCTTGTGCGCAACGATCTTGGGGCCCGCCCGTTCCGTGAATTGGTTCGGGACATAAAACACGATCTGTTGCACCTGTGGTCGTTGTACCCGAACTTGATCACGGTGTGGTCGGATATTGTGCCTAGAAAATCCTGGCATTTGGCACGGTCGGTGGAGCGCATCAACAAAGCCAGGATAAAAGTTAACAGGGCGGTGTCTGCATTTGTTGCGCGGAATGGTGGCATATGTGTTCGGTACTGGGACTTGGAAGCTGGAGTTGGAGCGTATTGGAGTGCAGATGGTGTTCACCTGAGTGATGTGGGAACAGATTTGTGGTGCTTGGGCTTGCAGGATTGCATTGTGAGGGCTATTTTCTTGGGGCGGGACTCTCAGGCTTGAGGTGGTCAAGGCCTGTTCGCTGTGGCTGGGGAGTCCTTGGAGTTAGACAAATAATTATGGGGGGGATGCATCGTGCGTATGGATCCCCCCCGGGTTTTAAAAATGAAAGGACACTGTCTGGCGGTTGGATAGTGTCGTTTCCTTAGGGTGTTATCCCTTGGGAGAGGTGGCAGTTACCTTACGGCATCTGCCAGGAATATTGGTGCCTCTGAGCCGGGTTTTTACGGCTGGGTGTAAAATGGTGGGGCAGATAGCCGGTAACATAAAAAGTTAATGATAGCTCCAAGGACTTGGGTGCTTTTGGGCCCCTGGGTTGCTCCCTCTGCAGGAGCGGTGCTGCGGTGGCGGTAGCCGCCATGCGGTGCTGCAACCGCTAGAGTAGGGACCCACTTTAAAGAGGTCGCCGTGAAGTGGCAAGTGGGCTTATACAGTTTGATCAAAATGTTTACAAAGAACCTCATGTTCATGTTTCTAAATTATGCCTAGCAGCTCAGATCAACGTATATACTGTGGATTGTGTGGTCCATGTCTAGTTTCTCACAATGCTGATATTGTATAGTCTATCCTCCTCATTTCCTTTGTTTTACTTGGTACCAGCACTCCACGCATTTGAAAAAATACTCAGCTGATTTTAATTCCAGAATGACCTAATAAGTGTTCCTGCTCTTGCTTGCGCTCTCAGTTGGCCACTGGGGGCGCATGGCAAGGTGAGCTCATTCCATCTGTTCACATGTTGTGGTGCTGTATGGTGGTGTCTGTTGCTGTAGTGCTGCACTTGTGGGGGGACGTGGCCCAGAGCCAAGGAGGCTTGGCACGGTCTGAAGGCATGGGTGCTTTTGGGCCCCTGGGTTGCTCCCTCTGCAGGAGCGGTGCTGCGGTGGCGGTAGCTGCCATGCGGTGCTGCAACCGCTAGATTAGGGACCCACTTTAAAGAGGTTGCCGTGAAGTGGCAAGTGGGCTTATACAGTTTGATCAAAATGTTTACAAAGAACCTCGTGTTCATTTTTATAAATTATGCCTAGCGGCTCAGATCAACGTATATACTGTGGATTGTGCGGTCCATGTCTTGTTTCTCACAATGCTGATATTGTATAGTCTATCCTCCTCATTTCCTTTGTTTTACTTGGTACCAGCACTCCACGCATTTGAAAAAATACCCAGCTGATTTAAATTCCAGAATGACCTCATAAGTGTTCCTGCTGTTGCTTGTGCTCTCAGTTGGCCACTGGGGGTGCATGGCAAGGTGAGCTCATTCCATCTGTTCACATGTTGTGGTGCTGTATGGTGGTGTCTGTTGCTGTAGTGCTGCACTTGTGGGGGGACGTGGCCCAGAGCCAAGGAGGCTTGGCACGGTCTGAAGGCATGGGTGCTTTTGGGCCCCTGGGTTGCTCCCTCTGCAGGAGCGGTGCTGCGGTGGCGGTAGCCGCCATGCGGTGCTGCAACTGCTAGAGTAGGGACCCACTTTAAAGAGGTCGCCGTGAAGTGGCAAGTGGACTTATACAGTTTGATCAAAATGTTTACAAAGAACCTCATGTTCATGTTTCTAAATTATGCCTAGCGGCTCAGATCAACGTATATACTTTGGATTGTGCGGTCCATGTCTAGTTTCTCACAATGCTAACGTTTATATTTATTTCTTAATAAAATGGCTGCTGTGGCCACTTTATCCAAACCCTCGGTGTCGAGTCTTCTTGAGAGAAAGATGTGGGTTATGAATGGGGAACAGATATATAGGTAAGTGTAATTTGCATACACAAACATCACTCGACTTACCCCAAGTCAAGCACAGGCCGGATGGACCATACCACAGTGGAGGGTAGGCCAGACATGACGAGGATAGGAGGGAGGATCGTGTCACAGCCAAAGGGGAGGGTAAGTGGAGGGGGTGGGTCTAGGAGAGGGACGGGATCCGGTGAGGGTTAGCCGGAAGTGCGCTGACTTCCCGGTCTCTTGGTCGGGAGCAGCGCACGGAGTAAGACATCCCCGCCCGCCCTCCCCCTTTTTTGTTAGTATTTGATCATATGGTCAGGGAAGTATGAGAACAGGTGGGGTCTTTCAGTGGGTATTTTCGTTTTGTCATGGCAGCTGCTGGGGAGTCCTTGGAGTTAGACAAATAATTATGGGGGGGGGGATGCATCGTGGGTATGGATCTCCCCGGGTTTTAAAGATGAAAGGACAGTGTCTGGCGGTTGGATAGTGTTGTTTCCTTAGGGTGTTATCCCTTGGGAGAGGTGGAAGTTACCTTGCGGCATCTGCCAGGAATATTGGTGCCTCTGAGCCGGGTTTTTATGGCTGGGGGTAAAATGGTGGGGCAGATAGCCGGTAACATAAAAAGTTAATGATAGCTCCAAGGACTTCTCCTAGTCTATGTGTTAATGTTTGTTTGTCAGTGGTGTCTGACGTGTTTGGGTTATAATTTATGGTTCGTGCATTATTGATTTATTATTGTTTTTGTTAATAAATAATATGGATATTATTTATTTATGGTTAATTGAGTTAACTAACTTGAATATTTATTTCTTAATAAAATGGCTGCTGTGGCCACTTTATCCAAACCCTCAGTGTCGAGTCTTCTTGAGAGAAAGGTGTGGGTTATGAATGGGGAACAGATATATAGGTAAGTGTAATTTGCATACACATACATCACTCAACTTACCCCAAGTCATGCAAAATAAAGACACAAAACATTATAATTGGGTGTTAAATGGTCAAAACTTTTATTATATTATATGACCAAACCCAAAATGGAAAAAAAAACGCCTCACGAAGAGTCACCCTCCAGCACGCAGGAAAGGAAAAACCCCCTGTGGGGGAAACCTCTAGGGAAACCATGGCTGGAAGATGGCCCTTCCTCTGGGCTTAGAAGGTGCCAAAATAGAATTTGTAACAGAATTTGTACGTTTTCTCAGATTTTCAAGGAAAGACATTACAATGAACGAACGACATAAAACACATAAATCGGCTGATCTGGTTGGCTAGGCGGAAGTCTCTCTTCCTGTGCACCCATTAAAATGAATGGGCGATGCTTGGTTGAGACGGGTCCTCCAGAGGGGTCCTCCAGATGCCTCCTTGTAGCACCTGTCTCCGCTCTGGCTAATAGAGGGGAATCTCCTGCTGGAAACTCCCCTCTATTACAGACAACCCGTATGAAGAGGATGGCATCACTGTGATGAAGAAGTGGTCTTGGGTGAAGGGTTTCCCTGCTAGAACCTCCAAATCACATCAGGTCGGCATTGGTGGGGAAGTCAGGCTCAAGGTCCTCAGTCCCATCTAATATGGCGCTGAATGTGGCAGTAAAACCTTCTAATATGGAATCTTCTTTATGTCATAAACATTTGTATTTATGACATCAGCGCATTCATCATCATTACTGCAAGAGTTTATTAACACTGCTGCCTCATTCATTGTGACGTCACCCACAGTGGTCTGAAGTGTTAACCCTTTAATGACTGGCAGTGTACATACCACAGAGGCCATAAAGCTGAATAGAACATATCAGCGGCCATAAAGGAAAAGGGATAATGCAGGGAGCATCTCCGCACAAGAACAATCCATGACAAAGAGTTGTCCAGGATAAGATAACTTGTCTGCTTTCTCCAAAAACCAGCACCACACCTGTCCATAGGTTGTGTGTGGTACTACAGCTCATTACCATTCACTTCAATGGAGCAAACCTGCAATACCAGATACAACCTGTGGATAGGTGTGGTGCTGTTTTTGGAAGAAAGCAGCCATATTTTTCTAATCCTGCACAGCCCCTGTTAGAAATAGAAAAAAAAAAGGGGGGAGAAAAGAAATTAAAAAAAGGTAAAAAGAGGAACTCTGAGGTAAAAGAAATCAAACTAGACTGAAATTAGTCTGCTGGAGGTGCCAGATGGTAAGACATATTTCTGCCATGGGGACCAGATTAGTTGAAATGTATCTTGAAGGGGGGCTTCAGAGAGTGGGTTTTAACCCCTTCCCGCCCAATGAAGTGCTGTTGCATTGGAAAAACTATGCAGTTCATCTTCGAATGCAGCGTCACAAAAACAAATTATTTTGTAAAAAATAAAACTATATAAATTTGGTATCACCATAATCGTAACGAACCGCAGAATCAAGTTATCATGCAATTCATGCCGCCCGATGAACATTGTAAAATCAAAACAGAAAAGGCGTAATTACAGTTTTTTTTTCAATTCACCCCACAAAATGTAGGTTTTTTTTAAAAAAAATGTGAAAACATTATATGGTACATTATGCCGCAGGGTAAATTCCACATAAACATCGCCATTCATCGGTTAACTGTTTAAATGATACCAGTTCAAGTGACCTTTATCGAAAAACACCATAAGAAATTTTTTCACAATTAACCTTCTAATTGGGCCTAGCATGTGTGGTACTGTCTGCTAAGCCTTTGTATCTAAGCATATTATATGTGATACTGTCTGCAAAGCCGCTGTCTCCTATCAAGTAGCAGAGCTATCAGGTGCCATAGTGTAATGAAACGGGGTAGGGAGACGGACAGGTGAGCCCTAATCTACCAGAAACTCAGTCCCTGCCTACTTGCACGGCTCGTCCTAGACGACGGCGTACAACTGGTTGACGGTCCCTAAGCTCAATATGTGCACAACAGACAAACAGACAAGGGTACACAGAAGCTAAGAGTAATGGGGCAGTTGCCCACGGCAACACCGTGAGCAACAAGAGTAGTGAACGAGTCGAGTCAAACCAGGAGTGTACGTGGTGCCAAACGCAGAGCAGGAGAGTAGTCAGTAAAGCCAGGGTCAATATGAAGCAGAGGTCAAAAGGAAAAGCAGGAACAGCAGAGCCAGGAAGGAAGAGAATCACAGGCAAAGGACAAGCAGCAAGTGAAGGTATAAGTAGACAAAGGGCGGTATCTAGGACCGTCTGGCAAGGCTGTGATAGGTTCTCCCACTCCTCAGCCTACCAGCCTGAGTGGTAGCAGAACGAGTCACTCTAGCAGACCTAGGCACAGATGCAGGCTGATTACCCACGGGCATTGACACAAACGCTGTGTCTGGCAAATCCTTTACACTTAGCCATTAAATGGGCCTTTGAAGAGTGGTGCCACTTCCTGGAGGGGGCTGGGCACCAGGTAACGGTCCTTACTGACCACAAGAATCTGGTTTTCCTAGAATCTGCCCGGAGGCTAAACCCGAGACAAGCTCGATGGGCGTTGTTTTTTTACGAGATTCAACTTTGTGGTTACCTATAGGGCTGGGTCAAAAAATATTAAAGCTGATGCTCTGTCGCGTAGCCTCATGGCCAGCCCTCCTCCTGAGGAGGATCCCGCTTGTATTTTGCCCCCAGGTATACTCATATCCTCTGTGGATTCAGACTTAGTCTCCAAAATTGCGGCTGATCAAGCTTCTGCTCCCCAGAACCTTCCTGAGAACAAGCTATTTGTTCCCCTGCAAATCCGGCTAAGGTTGCTCAGGGAGAACCATGACTTCGCACTATCTGGCCATCCAGGCATCCTGGGTACCAAGCACCTCATTTCTAGAACCTATTGGTGGTCTAGCTTGCTTAAAGACGTTAAGGCCTACGTCGCCGCTTGTGAAATTTGTGCTAGGTCCAAGACTCCCAGGTCCCGACCTGCGTACTTACTATGTTCTTTGCCCATTCCCCATAGACCTTGGACCCATATCTCCATGGATCTTAGTCCCTGCCTACTTGCAAGGCTCGTCCTAAGTGATGGCGTACAACTGGGCAACATTCCCTATGCTCAATAAGTGCAAGACAGACAACACAAGACAAGGGCACACAGAAGAAAAAGGGGGAGGTAGGGGCATTTGCCCACGGAAACACTGTGAGCAACAGGCAGTGGTAAACGAGCCGAGACAAAAAAGGAGAGTACAAAGTAGCAAATCAGAGCAGGAGAATAGTCAGTTAAGCCAGGGTCAATAGGTAACAACGGTTAATAAGGTAAATAGCAAGAATCGCAGAGTCAGGAAACCAGACAATCACAGGCAAGGAATATGCTGCAAGTGAGGGTAAAAATAGACCAAGGGCGGGAGCTATAACCGTCAGGCCAGGCTGTGATAGGTTCTCCCTCTCCTCAGCCTGCCAGCCTGAAGAGGATCCCTCTTGAATTTTGCCCCCAGGTATAATCATATCCTCTGTGTATTCAGACTTAGTCTCCGAAATTGCGGCTGATCAAGGTTCAGCTCCCAAGAATCTTCCTGAGAACAAGATGTTTGTTCCCCTGCAATTCCGGCTAAGGTTGCTCAGGGAGAATCATGACTCGGCACTATCTGGCCATCCAGGCATCCTGGGTACCAAGCACCTAATTTCTAGAACCTATTGGTGGCCTGGATTGCCTAAAGACTTTAAGGCCTACGTCGCCGCTTGTGAAATTTGTGCTAGGTCCAAGACTCCCAGGTCCTGACCAGCGGGCTTACTAAGTTCCTTGCCCATTCCCCAGAGACCTTGGACACATATCTCCATGGATTTTATCACTGATCTGCCTCCATCCGAAGGTAAGTCGGTGGTGTGGGTTGTAGTAGACCGCTTCAGTAAGATGTGCCACTTTGTACCCCTCAAGAAACAATCCAATGCCAAGACGTTAGCTACCTTGTTTGTCAAACACATTCTGCGTCTCCATGGGGTTCCTGTCAATATTGTTTCTGACAGAGGGGTACAATTTGTTTCATTGTTTTGGAGAGCCTTCTGTAAAAAGTTGGAGATTGATCTGTCCTTCTCCTCTGCCTTCCATCCTGAAACTAATGGCCAAACTGAGAGGACTAATCAGTCTCTAGAACAATATTTAAGGTGTTTTATCTCTGACTGTCAAGATGATTGGGTCTCCTTCATTCCCCTCACCGAATTTTCCCTTAATAACCGGGTCAGTAACTCGTCAGGGGTCTCCCCCTTTTTCTGTAATTTTGGGTTTAACCCATGGTTCTCCTCCGTTTCTCCTGGTGGGTCCAACAATCCCGAGGTAGATGTCGTTCATCGGGAACTGTGCACAGTCTGGGCCCAGGTTCAGAAGAACCTTGAGGCGTCCCAGCACACAAAAGACTCAGGCACATAAAAGGCGTTCTACTAAACCCTTGTTTGTGGTCGGGGATCTGGTGTGGTTGTCTTCAAAAAATGTGCGCCTTAAAGTTCCGTCCAAAAAATTTGCTCCCCAGTATATAGGGCCGTACAAGGTCAGTGAGGTCCTTAACCCTGTCTCCTTCCGGCTGAGGTTAGCCCCATCTTTTCAAATACACAACGTGTTACATGCCTCCCTCCTGAAACGCTGCTCCCCATCCTTGGCTACCTCGAGGAAACCTCCGGTCCCTGTTCTGACCCCTGAAGGGGTAGAATTCGAGGTGGCCAAGATTGTGGACAGCAGAATGGTCCAAGGCTCCCTGCAGTACCTGGTCCATTGGAGAGGATACGGGCCTGAGGAGAGGACTTGGGTCCCCCCCGGATGTTCACGCCGGGTTATTGCTTAGGAAGTTCCATCTTCGGTTCCCCAACAAGCCAGGTCCACCTAGGAAGGGTCCAGTGGTCTCTCATAAAAGAGGGGGTACTGCAAAGAATTTGTCAGACACAGCGTCTGTGTCAACGCCCGTGGTTAATCAGCCTGCATCTGTGCCTAGGTCTGCTAGAGTGACTTGTTATGCTACCACTCAGGCTGGTAGGCTGAGGAGTGGGAGAACCTATCACAGCCTGGCCAGACGGTCCTAGCTCACGCCCTTTGTCTGCTTATACCTTCATTTCCTGCTTGTCCTTTGCCTGTGATTCTCTTGCTTCCTGGCTCTGCTGTTCCTGCTTTTCCTATTGACCTCTGCTTCATATTGACCCTGGCTTTACTGACTACTCTCCTGCTCTGCGTTTGGCACCACGTACACTCCTGGTTTGACTCGACTCGTTCACTACTCTTGTTGCTCACGGTGTTGCCGTTGGCAACTGCCCCATTTCCCTTAGCTTCTGTGTACCCTTGTCTGTTTGTCTGTCGTGCACATATTGAGAGTAGGGACCGTCGCCCAGTTGTACGCCGTCGCCTAGGATGGGCCGTGCAAGTAGGCAGGGACTGAGTTGCGGGTAGATTAGGGCTCACCTGTCTGTCTCCCTACCCCGACATTACACTAAGAGTTTGCGGTTGCCAACGTCATAGTTTCTCTCAGTGGAGGAGAACTTCCTGGAGAAGTAGGCACAGGGACGGAGATGGGTGAGAGACCTAGTACCCTGGGACAAGACAACACCCACTCCCACCTTGGAGGCGTCAACCTCCACGATAAATGGCTCCATTTGGTTAGCACCTCTTAAGGACCTCAAAAGCCTGGACCGCCTCTGGAGGCCAGTGGAGATCAGCACCTTTACGAGTAAGGTCCGTAAGAGGCTTAGCGATAACCAACAAGTTAGCAATAAATCTCCTGTAATAATTAGCAAACCCCAGGAAAAACTGTAAGGCCTTCAGGGAGGCAGGGCAGACCCATTCTGCCACGGCCTGAACCTTGGCAGGGTCCATGCGGAATTCATTAGGAGTGAGGATTTGTCCCAAAAATGGTATCTCCTGCACACCAGCTGCTTCAAAGGCCAGCAAAATATTGTCGTGTATCAAAAGAGGCATGGACTCGCGGGACAGGGAGGTAATATTACCACTTTACAAGGCATTAGTGAGGCCTCATCTAGAATATGCAGTCCAGTTCTGGGCTCCAGTTCATAGAAAGGATGCCCTGGAGTTGGAAAAAATACAAAGAAGAGCAACGAAGCTAATAAGGGGCATGGAGAATCTAAGTTATGAGGAAAGATTAAAAGAACTAAACCTATTTAGCCTTGAGAAAAGATGACTAAGGGGGGACATGATTAACTTATATAAATATATGAATGGCGCATACTAAAAATATGGTGAAATCCTGTTCCATGTAAAACCCCCTCAAAAAACAAGGGGGCACTCCCTCCGTCTGGAGAAAAAAAGGTTCAACCTGCAGAGGCGACAAGCCTTCTTTACTGTGAGAACTGTGAATCTATGGAATAGCCTACCGCAGGAGCTGGTCACAGCAGGGACAGTAGATGGCTTTAAAAAAGGCTTAGATAATTTCCTAGAACAAAAAAATATTAACTGCTATGTGTAGAAATTTGTACTTCCCCTTTCCTATCCCACTTCCCCTTTCCCATCCCTTGGTTGAACTTGATGGACATGTGTCTTTTTTCAACCGTACAAACTATGTAACTATGTACTATGTAACTATGTAACACCAAACACAAATTTTTCGGTTTTTGCAAAGAGTTTGTTTTTCCGAAGGGCCTGGAGCACCATCCTGACATGCTCAATGTGGGAGGACCAGTCCTTAGAAAACACAAGTAAATCATCAAGGTACACTACAAGAAATACCCACAGATAGTCTCCTAAAATCTCATTTATGAAATTCTGTAAGACCGCGGGAGCATTACACAACCCAAAGGGCATGACGAGATATTCAAAATGACCTTCGGGTGTATTAAACGCAGTCTTCCACTCATCCCCCTCTCTGATCCGGATAAGGTTATAAGCCCCCCGAAGATCGAACTTCAGAACCATTGGACCTCCTGAACCTGATTGAAGAGATCAGGAAACAAAGGAAGGGGATATTGGTTAGTTACAGTGATCTTATTTAAATTTAGGTAATCGATGCACGGCCTAAGACCACCATCCTTGTTCCCCACGAAGAAGAAGCCAGCACCTACCGGAGAAGTAGAGGGGCGAATGTAACCCTTGGCCAGGCTTTCTTGGATATATTCTCTCATGGCTTCACGTTCAGGACAAGAGAGATTAAATATCCTACCTTTAGGGAGCTTAGCTCCTGGTACCAATCGTACTCTCTATGAGGAGGTAACTGTTCGGAGGCCCTTTTAGAAAAGACATCAGCGAAGTCCTGACTAAACTCAGGTAGAGTGTTCACCTCCTCAACGAGAGAAACCAATTATTAGAAAAACATGACGTCATGCATTCATTACCCCATTTAGTAAGATCACCAGTATTCCAGTTAAAAGTGGGATTATGCGTCTGCAACCAAGGAAGGCCTAAAATCAAATCGGACAATAACCCCTGCATCACTAACACAGAACACTGCTCCAAATGAATGGAGCCAACATTGAGTTCAAAAACAGGGGTATGCTGCTTAAAATAACCATTAGCAAGCAGAGTGGAATCAATACCCACTACCGCGACAGGTTTAGGCAAATCAATTAATGGCATAGCTAGAGACATAGCAAATTCCACAGACATAATATTAGTAGCAGACCCTGAATCCACAAAGGCACTGTCAGTGGCAGACCTTCCATCAAAAGAGACCTGAGAGGGAAGCAAGATTTTATTAGGCTTCATGTTTGCGGGAAATACCTGTGCGCCCAAGCAAGGGTAAAAATAGACCAAGGGCGGGAGCTAGAACTGTCAGGCCAGGCTGTGATAGGTTCTCCTTCTCCTTAGCCTGACAGACTGAGTGGTAAGAGATCGCGTCACTCTAGCAGACCTTGGAGCTGATGAAGGCTGATTAACCCCGGGCGTCGGCACTGAACCTGTGTCTGGCAAACCCTTTACACATAGTCTTAGGGTTCACACGCAAAGTCAAAAATGGCTGAAAATTTCAGAGCTGTTTTCAGAGAACAGATATCAGTCCTACACAGGCATTCTGCAGACCATATACACTGCCGTTGAAAAGTTTAGGGTCACTAAGAAATTTCCTTATTTTTGAAAGAAAAGCACAGTTTTTTTTCAATGAAGATAACATTAAATTAATTAGAAATACACTCTATACATTGTTAATGTGGTAAATGACTATTCTAGTTGCAAACGTCTCGTTTTTAATGCAATATCTACATAGGTGTATAGAGGCCCATTTCCAGCAACCATCACTCCAGTGTTCTAATGGTACATTGTGTTTGCTAACTGTGTTAGAAGGCTAATGGATGATTAGAAAACACTTGAAAACCCTTGTTCAATTATGTTAGCACCGCTGTAAACAGTTTTGCTGTTTAGAGGAGCTATAAAACTGACCTTCCTTTGAGCTAGTTGAGAATCTGGAGCATTACATTTGTGGGTTCGATTAAACTCTCCAAATGGCTAGAAAAAGAGAGCTTTCATGTGAAACTCGACAGTCTATTCTTGTTCTTAGAAATGAAGGCTATTCCATGCGAGAAATTGCCAAGAAACTGAAGATTTCCTACAACGGTGGGTATTACTCCCTTCAGAGGACAGCACAAACAGGCTCTAACCAGAGTAGAAAGACAAGTGGGAGGCCCCGCTGCACAACTGAGCAACAAGACAAGTACATTAGAGTCTCTACTTTGAGAAATAGATGCCTCACAGGTCCTCAACTGGCAGCTTCATTAAATAGTACCCGCAAAACGCCAGTGTCAACGTCTACAGTCAAGAGGCGACTCCGGGATGCTGGTCTTCAGGGCAGAGTGGCAAAGAAAAAGCCATATCTGAGACTGGCTAATAAAAGGAAAAGATTAATATGGGCAAAAGCACACATACATTGGACAGAGGAAGATTAGAAAAAAGTGTTATGGACAGACGAATCGAAGTTTGAGGTGTTTGGATCACACAGAAGAACATTTGTGAGACGCAGAACAACTGAAAAGATGCTGGAAGAGTGCCTGACGCCATCTGTCAAGCATGGTGGAGGTAATGTGATGGTCTGGGGTTGCTTTGGTGCTGGTAAAGTGGGAGATTTGTACAAGGTAAAAGGGATTTTGAATAAGAAAGGCTATCACTCATATCACTATCGCACATTTTGCATATCACTATCGCACATTTTGCAACGCCATGCCATACCCTGTGGACAGCGCTTGATTGGAGCCAATTTCATCCTACAACAGGACAATGACCCAAAGCACACCTCCAAATTATGCAAGAACTATTTAGGGAAGAAGCAGGCAGCTGGTATTCTATCTGTAATGGAGTGGCCAGCGCAGTCATCAGATCTCAACCCCATAGAGCTGTTGTGGGAGCAGCTTGACCGTATGGTACGCAAGAAGTGCCCATCAAGCTAATCCAACTTGTGGGAGGGACTTCTGGAAGCATGGGGTGAAATTTCTCCCGAATACCTCAGCAAATTAACAGCTAGAATGCCAAAGGTCTGCAATGCTGTAATTGCTGCAAATGGAGCATTCTTTGACGAAAGCAAAGTTTGAAGGAGAAAATTATTATTTCAAATAAAAAACAACATTATTTCTAATCTTGTCAATGTCTTGACTATATTTTCTAGCCATTTTGCAACTCATTTGATAAATATAAGTGTGAGTTTTCATGGAAAACACAAAATTGTCTGGGTGACCCCAAACTTTTGAACGGTAGTGTAAGTGAATACAGTGCAGTGAAATTCAGTGACTCACACGTGACATCTTCTCAGAATGGAGTCGTTCATGTTCTCTTTTCTTCTTCATCCGGCCCAGAACACCATGTTGACTTCCAGTCTTCTTCATCTCCAATGCCCAAGCGCAAACCACAAGATATGTCATGAAAGTGTTGATGTAACCTGTATACCACGTTCACGTGACCCAATGTGCCACGTCACAGCTTATTCAAATCATGGAAGCGTTCAGTCTACATGACTACCGCCCGTCACGGTGCGCATACCTTAGATCAAAATTTCGACATATAACTAACTCTAAACCTCATAAGCTAATTTTCTTTAGCTATTATACTAGGATGTACAATTCTATATTAAAATATTATCATATTAGTCATGTGTCCTAGTATACCCACATCCAGCGATGGGTGGGATGGGTGAAACATAAAATAGTTTTCCATGAGTTTTGGACTGCGATGTGCTGCTGATCTCCCCTTTTGGGGGTAATATACAGGGAATATGGGGGATATATAAGGGACTCCAATCATCCCTGTATATACCAGCCATCATCCCCATATATAACCATCATTATCCGTGTATGTACCAGCCCACCATTATCTCAGTATAAAATCTCCATCACCCCTGTATATACCATTAGGGCGGGCACTGTCAGCTTGCTGTGGCGTGCAGGCATTGTGCTAAAGAAGAAGTAAATGGGGTGGGCATTTAGGACACCGTGGACCAATAGAATGTCTGAAATGCCGGTATATGGGAGAAGTCCAGCAGAATCTGAAAATATGCCTCCTGATTGCTGGGTTCACACGACCTATTTTCAGACGTAAACGAGGCGTATTATGCCTCGTTTTACGTCTGAAAATAAGGCTACAATACATCGGCAAACATCTGCCCATTCATTTGAATGGGTTTGCCGACGTACTGTGCAGACGACCTGTAATTTACGCGTCGTCGTTTGACAGCTGTCAAACGGCGAAGCGTAAAAATACAGCCTCGTCAAAAGAAGTGCAGGGCACTACTTTCAGACGTAATTTGAGCCGTTTCTTCATTGAACTCAATGAACCACAGCTCAAAATTTACGGCTGTCAGAGAAGCCTCGCAAAATGCGAGGAGGAGCATTTACGTCTGAAACGAGGCAGCTGTTTTCTCCTGAAAACAGTCTGTCTTTTCAGACATAAAAGCCTGCTACCGTGTGCACATACCCTTAAAGGCTATGTACACCTTTGCACTGTTTTTTTTTTAATTGCCTTGTATGTATTTTGTAAAATAAATCACATTTCTAATTGGTCTACCATTTGTCTTCTGTACCTGCAGTGTATTTCAGTTCATGGCCAGCTGCTGTATTCAGTTATCTCTCTAGGCCCTGTTCACACCTGCATTGGTGTGTTTCGTTGTTCTGCTCCATCAGTGGTGCAGAACAAAGGATTAAATGCGGCTCGCATCCATGTAAAATCTGTTCATATGCTAAGCCTACTAAGACCTTCAGAGATTCAGATAACAATACAAATTTTTCAATTCAAACTTACATTAATTGCAACAGTGAGGCAGTAATATACATTGTGGAGTGTTTGGAATGCAATCTAATGTATGTAGGTTGCACCAGCCGCAAATTTAAAGCTAGGATACTAGAACATTTGGGCTATATAAGAAATCCTAACCTCACTAACATCTCTAATGTTGCAAAACATTTCATAACCTTCAATTACAAGTCTGAGATGTTATGCCATAAAAAAAGTCAAAACTCCAACCAGAGGGGGGAACATCAAACATAAAATCTTATCACGTGAAGCATACTGGATATTTACACTAAAAACCAGGTTTCCTAAAGGTCTGAACCTAAAAAAAGAATTAATGTTCCACTAATAGTAAAAGAATCTATGAAATGATCGGTAGAATCTAATATGGCCTAATAATCAATAATACCTGTTAATGTTCATGGCTTTTACAGATGACACCTAATTATCCATATTAACGGGTCCTTCCCCCATCAGATTTCCCGTTTGACGGTCTAGTATACAAAGGAAAACACATTTTCCAATACTAATTATCCTTGAAGACCAATACATAATTCCCCTTCTTTCCAGTTCATGTATTGTTTTAAACTGTTTAAATGATGTATTTTTTAGCGTCTATTTATGTTTTAATTTTTCGATGTGAGTATTTCAGAGGTTTATATCCGACAGCCTAATAAACAGAAATTAGCATTAATACTCTATCCACTACTCAAGGATAGATTTGGGTCATTGTTATCCCTCATTTTATTATTTATAAATATTCATCAATCAACGCTATAAGCACATAACTTACTAGTGGAGCAGTGATGTTCTATCACCGGCTCTCTGTTTCAGCACCACTTCTGCTGGACAGCTCCACCGTGCTGGATAGCTTTTATTCATAGAATACTGATGCCCTATAGGCGTCTGCCTAGTTCAGCACTACTATGCTGGACAGCACCACTTTTCTGTGACATCACTAATTTTCACCTGTTGGCAACCAGATATAGACTTCGTTCTGACATTTAGTTGTTAGCATTAAAGCCATGAGGAAGGACGTGGTATACGTCTGAAACGCGTAGGCACCTTACCTACATTTTCACCCTTGCATTCGGGAATGATATTGTTTTAACCATCCAAATAAAATTGGAACTACGTTCTGTTTTAAACCTGACTGCGCTGGACCATCGACTTTTGTCTACTTAGGTCTACTTAGATAGAACGGCTTAGCAGACAGTATCACACATGCTAGGCCCAATTAGAAGGTTAATTGTGAAAAAATTCTTATGGTGTTTTTTCGATAAAGATCACTTAAACAGTTAACCGATGAATGGCGCTGTTTATGTGGAATTTAACCTGCGGCCTAATTTACCATATAATGTATTTAAAAAAATGTAAAAAACAACTACATTTTGAGGGGTGAATTGAAAAAAAACCTGTAATTCCACCATTTCTGTTTTGATTTTACAATGTTCATCGGGCGGCATGAATTGCATGATAACTTGATTCTGCGGGTCGTTCCGATTATGGTGATACCAAATTTATATAGTTTTATTTTTTACAAAATAATTTGTTTTTGTGACGCTGCATTCGAAGATGAACTGCATAGTTTTTCAATGCAACAGCACTTCATAGGGCTATAAGGGGTTAAAACCCACTCTCTGAAGCCCCCCTTCAAGATACATTTCAACTAATCTGGTCCCCATGGCAGAAATATGTCTTTCCATCTGGCACCTCCAGCAGACTCCTTTCAGTCTAGTTTGATTTATTTTACCTCAGAGTTCCTCTTTTTACCTTTTTTTAATTTATTTTCTCCCCCCCCCCTTTTTTTTAACTATTTCTAACAGGGGCTGTGCAGGATTAGAAAAATATGGCTGCTTTCTTTCAAAAACAGCACCACACCTATCCACAGGTTGTATCTGGTATTGCAGGTTTGCTCCATTGAAGTGAATGGTAATGAGCTGTAATACCACACACAACCTATGGACAGGTGTGGTGCTGGTTTTTGGAGAAAGCAGACAAGTTATCTTATCCTGGACAACCCTTTGTCATGCATTGTTCTTGTGCGGAGATGCTCCCTGCAATATCCCTTTTCCTTTATGGCCGTTCTATTCAGCTTTATGGCCTCTGTGGTAAGTACACTGCCAGTCAGTAAAGGGTTAACACTTCAGACCACTGTGGGTGACGTCACAATGAATGAGGCGGCAGTGTTAATAAACTCCTGCAGTAATGATGATGAATGCGCTGATGTCATAAATACAAATGTTTATGACATAAAGAAGATTCCATATTAGAAGGTTTTACTGCCACATTCAGCGCCATATTGGATGGTACTGAGGACCTTGAGCTTGACTTCCCCACCAATGCCGACCTGATGTAATTTGGAGATTCTAGCAGGGAAACCCTTCACCCCAGACCACTTCTTCATCACAGTGATGCCATCCTCTTCATACGGGTTGTCTGTAATAGAGGGGGATTTCCAGCAGGAGATCCCCTTCTATTGGCCGGAGCGGAGACAGATGCTACAAGGAGGCATCTGGAGGACCCGTCTCATCCGTGGATCACCCATTCATTTTAATGGGTGCCCAGAAAGAGAGACACCCGCCTAGCCAACCAGATCAGCCGATTTATGTGTTTTATGTTGTTCGTTCATTGTATTGTCTTTCCTAGAAAATCTGAGAAAACTTACAAATTCTGTTACAAATTCTATTTTGGCACCTTCTAAGCCCAGAGGAAGGGCCATCCTCCAGCCATGCTTTCCCTAGAGGTTTCCCCCACAGGGGGTTTTTCCTTTCCTGCGTGCTGGAGGGTGACTCTTCGTGAGTCGGAGGTTTGCCATTTTGGGTTTGGTCATATAATATAATAAAAGTTTTGACCATTTAACACCCAATTATAATGTTTTGTGTCTTTATTTTGCATTCTTTGGTTTGGTGATTGGGATTCTGGGTCTATCACATATCACAAAATCATAAGGCCAGACATCTACTTCCCACACTGACATAGAATGGAGACAACAAGCGTTGCTGCACAATTAAGTGTACACATCCTTACATGAACCCCTTCCCGACATTTGCCGTATGGGTACGCCATGGAAAGCTATGACTTCCCGCAAATTGCCGTATCCATACGCCAAATGTTTGGCAACGGCCCAGAAGCTGAGTCAGTGAATAACTGACAGATCTGACTTGCTGTTAGTGAATAACTGACAGATCTAATACATTGCAATACGTAGGTAGTGCAAAGTATTAGAAAAAAAACATCAGACAGTTGGAACTTCAAGTCCCCTAGTGGGACTTGAAAGAAAGTGTCAAAGAAAGTATAAAAAAAAAATGAAAAAAATTGAAGTTTGAAAACAATAAGGCTGGGTTCACACGACCTATTTTCTGACATAAACGAGGCGTATTATGCCTCGTTTTACGTCTGAAAAAAGGGCTAAAATACGTCGGCAAACATCTGCCCATTCATTTGAATGGGTTTGCCGACGTATTGTGCAGACGACCTGTAATTTACGCGTCGTCGTTTGACAGCTGTCAAACGACGACGCGTAAATGGACTGCCTCGGCAAAGAAGTGCAAGGCACTTCTTTGCCACGTAATTTGAGCTGTTCTTCATTGAACTCAATGAAGCACAGCTCAAGATTTACGAGCGTCTCAGACGCCTCGCAAAATGCGAGGAGGAGCATTTACGTGTGAAACGAGGCAGCTGTTAACAGTCTGTCTTTTCACACGTAAATGCCTCTCATCGTGTGAACATACCCTAAAACTTTCAAGTAATAAAATAAAACACAATCGCCCTATTTCGATTATTAAGTCCTTTATTATTAAAAAAATAAATAAACCATACGTATTTGGTATTGCCGCGAACGTAACGACCTGAGGTATCAAAATATTATATTATTTATTGCACATGGTGAACAGCGTAAAAAAAAACCGTAAAAAACTATACCCGAGTTTCTGTTTTTTGGTCACTTTGCCCTACAAATATTGGAATAAAAAGTGATTAAAAAGTTGCACGTATCCAAAAATGGTACCTATAAAAACTATAGCTTGTCTCCCCAAAAACAAGCCCTCATACAGCTCCGTCGACAAAAAAAATTGGAAAGATATGGTTCTCACAACTTGGCTACAGAAAAAATACATTCTTTTTACAAAAGTAATTTTAATGTGCAAAATGTTGTCAAACATAAAAAAGTGCTATAAATTAGTTATCACCGGAATCGTACGGATCCACATAATAAAGTTAACAGGTAATTTATAACGCATGGTGAAAACTGTATAAAAAAAACTAAAAAAGCTGTGCCAGAAATGCGTTTTTTTGTTTACCTGGCCTCCCAAAAAATAGGATAAAAGGTGATCAAAAAGTTGCATGTACCCCAAAATGGTACCAATAATCGCTACAGCGCGTCCCGCAAAAAAACAGCCCTCATACCACTACGTCTATGAAAAAATAAAATCAGTTATGGCTCCAATAAGTCAGGAAATAAAAAGTATGCAGTTGTGCCCGAGGGGAACATTTCCTCTGTTTCAAGAGGCGATTTATCAAGAATCTAAAATTAGGGAACCAGGAAGGGGAGAGCCCAAACATATCTGCTGGAAGCGAGGGTGCCCGTATTATACCAGGACAACATTTCACAGCAAAATTCCCCAAACTACAAATATGCGGACCAAAAGGGGCATAAGAAAGGACGACATATATCAGTGCGACACTGGCCTGTGCATAAATGGATTATTTCATTGTTTTTATACCCCAATATTATACCCCCTGACTATGCCCCTGATGTACTCTGCCCAGCTCACATATGCCCCACGTTATAAACGGAAACACTCCAAACAAAACTATTACCAAGCAAATTCCACGCTCCAAAAGCCAAATGACGCTCCCACCCATCTGAACCCTACAGTGTGCCCAAACAGCAGTTTCCTTACACACATCGTCATACCCGGGAGAACCCTTTTAACAATTTTTGGGGTGTGTGTCTCCAGTGACATAAGCTGGGTATGACATATTTGCCATTGAAATGGCATTTCTAGGGAAAAATATCAATTTTTACTTTGCACCATCCGCAGCGCAATCATTTATGGAAAATACCTGTGGGTGAAAATGCTCATTACACCCCTTAATAGATGCCTTGAGGGGTGCAGTTTCCAAATGAGGTCACTTCTCAGGGCTTTCTTTTTATTATTTCACATCTGAGCCTCTGCAATTGTGATCCAATACTTTATAAATCGCCAAATTAAGCCTCGATTTTTCATGGTACACTTTCACTCCTGAGCCTGGTCGAATGTTCGGCAAAAGATTAGGGCCACATGAAGTGTGTTTCTAAAACCAGGAAACCCAGCATAATAATTAGAGAGCTGTCTTGTTATGGTGGCACAAGCTGGGCACCACATATTGGTATATATATGGAAAAAAAATCCCATTTTCACTCTGCATATATTTGAATAAAAATAAGGCCCCAAAATCCACTAGGTGCTCCTTTGCTTCTGAGGCCGGTGCTTCAGTCCAGTAGCACGCTACGGCCACATGTGGGATATTTCCTAAAACTGCAGAATCTGGGCAATAAATATTGAATTGCATTTCTATGGTAAAAGTTTCTGTGTTATAAAGAAAATTGGATTAAAAATTTATTTCTGCAAAAAAATATGAAATTTGTAAATTTCACCCCTACTTTGCATTAATTCCTGTGAAAAGTTTAAAGGGTTAAGAAATTTTTAAATGCTGTTTTGAATACTTTGAGGAGTGAAGTTTTCAAAATGGGGTGACTTTTTTTGGGTTTCTAATATATAAGGCCCTCAAAGCCACTTCACAACTGAACTGGCCCCTGTAAAAACAGCCTTTTGAAATTTTCTTGAAAATATGAGAAATTGCTGCTAAAGTTCAAAGCCTTGTAACGTCCTAGAAAAATAAAAGGATGTTCAAAAAATGATGCCAATCTAAAGTAGACATATGGGGGATGTTAGTCAGCAACAATTGTGTGTGTTAGAACTGCCTGCCTTACAAGCAGATACATTTAAGTTGAGAAAAATGCAAATGTTTGCAATTTTTCACTAAATTTTGGTGTTTTTCACAATTAAATACTGAACATATCGAGCAAATTTTGCCAGTAACATCAAGTCCAATGTGTCATGAGAAAACAATCTCAGAATCGCTTGGATAGCTAAAAGCAATCCGACGTTATTACCACATAAAGTGACACATGTCAGATTTGAAAAATGAGGCTCTGTCAGGAAGGTCAAAAGTGACTAAAGAGGGAAGGGGTTAAGATATTGTATTACAGTCTGTAGCCTTTGGGGGGAATATATTAACCTTTCTACAACAGTTTACTAAAATACACAAATGTTGACATTTTTGGGGTGCAAAAAATGGGCGGGGCTTAGCAGAAATGGCCAACAATTTTACTATAATTTACACCAGTAACTGATGTAAATTATAGCAGAAATCTATATGTATAGTGCGGCCCAGATTTATCTCTGGGGAGCGTGACAAGGCAAAGTTCCGTGCCAGACCCATACCTCCCCCCCATTCATACTGTTTGCCCCCCAATCAGACAATAAAATACATTTAAAAAATGTACTTACCTCACTACTCCGATTCTCCCTCCCGGATCCCCTCAGGCTCTTACAGCAGGCCGCAGCATGTAGAAAGTACTGATGACAGGCCGCGTTGCAGCTAAAAGATGCGACACATTTAATAAGAGTCTTTCGCCTGTTAATAAATGTGTTGCATCTTACTCCAGCAAACTGATTAATAGGACTGGTGTATGAAACGCCAGTATTAAAGGGAATGTGTCGCTAGAAATGTTATTTTATTTTTTTCAGTTAAACAGTTAGTATATAAATGATTACACATTGTTTTAATTTTTTTAATTTTTGCACAAGTCAGGAAATATTATAAATTAGATTCTAATTTATAACATTTCCATGTGCTGGTCACTAGAGGGAGCAATTCCCAAAATTGCCGCATTGGCATGTGGTAAAGCAACCTCATTGCCTTATGCTGCAAATTTGTAGTAGACACACTCACTCTAGTGTCCTCACAGAATCCCCCCTCCTTTCTCCTGGCTAGTGCCAGGAGAAAGGAGGGGGTTGAATGTTCAAACCTCCTACACTGTGTGCCGCCATTTTCTGAGCGAATTCACAGTGTAGGAGGATTAGATACAGTGCTCAGCAGACAGTATAACACTAACATACACACACATCACATACACAAACATAACTTACCTGTTCCTGCCGCCGCCTCCGCCCTGCCGCTCCTAGTCCTTGCGTCTGCGCTGCCTTCAACATATGGCCGGAAGCCGCGACCGGAAGTCGTTATCTTACTGTCTGACCGTGGCTTCCGGTCCACATGAAAATGGCGCTGGATGTCGCTCTACTAAAGACCTTCCTTTTGATCTGTGTGGGAGTGGCGCATGTGCCGTTCCCACGCAGACGGCATACGCTATAGTGAATGGAACGGCTCCCGTTCGCATTCTCTATGGGAATGTATGTGCCGTATTCCATCTCTGTATGTGTCGTTAATGGACAGATACAGAGATGAAAAAAAAAATGGCAGCCCCCATAGAGAAGTAAAAGAAGGAAAAAAGTAAAAAGTACAACAAAAAAACACAAATAAATACAATTTATTTTAATAACATACTAAAAGCAATATTATATATATATATATATAAAAAAATAATTTCCGTGACACCTTCCCTTTAAAAGGGTTTTCCACGTTCTGACAACTGATGACCTATCCACTGGATAGGTCATCAGTATATGATCGGTGCGTGTCCGACACCTGGACCCCGCACCGATCCGCCACTCCAGCTGCCTCTGGGCACCGGACAACACTGCCGGAAGTAGATGGCTCCGGTCAAAGAATAGAGGCCGAGCTGCAGTTCTGCCGAACGGCCGCTATGCAGTGATCTGAGCAATCTGCTTCCAGCAGTGTTGTCCAGTGCCCGGAGGCAGCTGGACTGGCAGATCGGTGCGGGGTCTGGTGTAGTAACGATTGTTTGCCCCATACATTAACGATGATTGCTCCTTGTGACACGCTGTATCGTCAATTGGCGCTGGTTTTCATGGTCAGTATCGGGACATCTAAAAGGACCTTTATTTCCTCAGACACCACCATAACTAGGCATTGGAACCAACCCTTCCACCTTAGCGGGTAAAGATTAACCTTCTAAAAGGTTCACTATGTACACAGGGGCTCACCATATATCCAGCATATAACTGTGTCCTCCAAATCTTACGGGGCAGGAGTTGTTCTAGATTCCTCTTTATATCACAGACACGTTAATACCATTTTAGACAATTAATCGACATATCGCAAACTTGTGGCGAAACCAAGCACCGCATGTAAGGAATCTTTAAAAAATCTGCTAGAAGAAGGAATTGGATTAGGAGTATTAGCCAACAAACAGGCAGAATACTTACTGATAGAATTCCCTATTGTTCCCATATTCCATGGGATGCCGAAAATCCATAAATTTGCATGGTCTTGAAACTTGGGTTATCTGTGACGTAGTTGGCTAGTACTCCTGCAAACAGGCCTGCCATCAGCCGCCGCTCATCAAGGTTATGATTAGCGGTGATTGGTTTGTAGAAAGGAATGGGACCCTTGCAGGGGCCAGCTACGCAACTTGGTGAGTGACTGTTTTAAAGCAGTAGATTCAGTTTAATAATTTTTTTTATGTTGCCCCTCTGCTCCCACCTTCTCACCTGTCTCTCTCCCCTTCCCCTCCCCAGACCCCAGTCAAGCGTCATATTCACTCTGGCCCAACTCCCGCCTCGGCCACTTTCCGTTCTCTTAGCCTACTCCTCCGCCTACATCCTGGTATAATAGCTAAAGAAAATTACCCTATGAGGTTTAGAGTCAGTTAGTTATATGTCAAAATTTTGATCTAAGGTTTGCACACCATGACAGTCGGTAGTCATGTAGACCGGACACTTCCATGATTTGAATACGCTGTGACGTGGCACATTAGGTCACGGGAACGTGGTGTAAAGAATCTGCCAGACACAGCTTCTGTGTCGGCGCCCGTGGTTAATCAGTCTGCACCTGCTCCTAGGTCTGATAGAGTGACTCGATCTGCTACCACTCAGGCTGGTAGGCTCAGGAGTGGAAGAACCTATTACAGCCTGGCCAGACGGTTCTAGCTCCCAGCCTCGGTCTATTTATACCTTCTTTTCCTGCATGTCTTTGCCTGTGATTCTTTCCTGTTTTCTGGCTCTGCTGCTCCTGCTATTATTATTGACCTTGCTTCATTTTGACCCTGGCTTTACTGACTACGCTCCTGCTCTGCGTTTGGTACCTGGTACACTCCTGGTTTGACTCGACTCGTTCACTACGCCTGTTGCTCACTGTGTTGCCGTGGGCAACTGCCCCATTTCCCTTAGCTTCTGTGTACCCTTGTCTGTCTGTCTGTCGTGCACATATTGAGCGTAGGGACCGTCGCCCAGTTGTACGCCGTCGCCTAGGACGGGCCGTGCAAGTAGGCAGGGACTGAGAGGCAGGTAGATTAGGGCTCACCTGTCTGTCTCCCTACCCCATCATTACACGTGGTATCTAGGTTACATCAACACTTTCATGACGTATCTTGTGGTTCGCGCTTGGGCATTGGAGATGAAGAAGACTGGAAGAAGTCATCATGGCGTTCTGGGCCGGATGAAGAAGAAAAGAGAACGTGTAAAGGATCTGCCAGACACAACTTCTGTGTCGACGCCCATAGGTAATCAGTCTGCACCTGCTTCTATGTCTGTGAGACTGACTCCATCTTCCACCACCCAGGATGGCAGGCTTAGGAGTGGGAGAGCCTATCACAGTCTGGCCATACGGAGCTAGCTCCTGCTCTCTGTCTATTTATACCTGCCTTTCCTGTTCCTCCTTTGCTTGTGATTCTTCTCTGTTGGTTTCCTGGCCCTGCTGCAGCTTCTTAAACTACTGATCCTCTGCTTGTGATTGACCTTGGCTTTTCTGACCACTCTTCTGCTCTGCGTTTTTGTACCTCGCTCATCTCCTGGTTTGACTCGGCTCGTTCACCTCGCTTGTTGCTTACGGTGTTCCCGTGGGCAACATCCACATTTCCCTGGCTTCTTTGTACCCTTGTCTGTTTGTCTGTTGTGCACCTATTGAGTGTAGGGTCCGTCGCCCAGTTGTACCCCGTCGCCTAGGGCGGGTCTTTGCAAGTAGGCAGGGACTGAGTGGCGGGTAGATTAGGGCTCACTTGTCTGTTTCCCTACCCCGACATTACATAATCACAAGCCCATATACCTAGTCTACCTGGTCCCTGACACTACTATGGACCCCCTTGAGACCCTGGCTCAGCAAATGCAAGGCCTCTCCCTACAGGTCCAGGCCCTGGCTCAGAGGGACAACCAGCCTGATGCTGCCCTGGTAGGGCCCCTCACCAAACCTCTTGAACCCCACCTCAAGTTGCCTGACCGGTTCTCAGGGGACCGGAAGACTTTTTTCTCCTTTCGGGAGAGTTGTAGATTCTATTTTCGCTTAAAGCCCCACTCCTCTGGTTCTGAGAGCCAGCGGGTGGGTATAATTATGTCCCGGCTCCAGGACGGGCCCCAAGAATGCCTTCTCCTTGGCTCCTGACGCCCCTGAACTTTCCTCCGTTGATCTTTTCTTTTCTGCTCTCGGGCTCATTTATGACGAGACTGACAAGATTGCCTTTGCCGAGAGTCAGCTGGTGACCTTACAACAGGGTAAGAGACCTGTTGAGGAATATTGTTCTGACTTTAGGAAGTGGTGTGTAGCTTCTCGGTGGAATGACCCTGCCTTAAGGTGCTAATTTAGATTGGGTCTGTCGAACGCCCTGAAAGACCTGCTAGTTAGCTAACCCTATTCTGACTCCCTAGATCAGGTTATGGCTTTAGCAGTATGACTTGACCGACGTCTCAGGGAACGACGACTTGAACGTGTTTGTGTTTTCTCCTCTGACTCCCCCATGATGCCTCCACGGAAGACTCGGAGGTATCTATGCAACTCGGGGCCTCCGTGTCCCCCCAACAACGTAGAGAGTTACGCAGGAAGAATGGTCTCTGCTTCTACTGTGGGGATGACAAGCATCAAGTGAACAACTGTCCTAGGCGTAAGAATAAGCAGCCGGAAGAACTTCCGCGCCTAAGTGACCATCGGGGAGGTCACTTGGGCGCACAGGTATTTCCCGTAAATATGAAACCTAATAAAATCTTGCTTCCCTTTCAGGTCTCTTTTGGTGGTATGTCTGCTACCGGCAGTGCCTTCGTGGATTCAGGGTCTTCTGCTAATATTATGTCTGTGGAATTTGCTATGTCTCTAGCTATGCCATTGATTGATTTGCCTAAACCTGTCCCGGTAGTGGGTATCGACTCCACTACTCTTGCTAATGGCTATTTTACACAGCATACCCCTGTTTTTGAACTCCTTGTGGGCTCCATGCATTTGGAGCAGTGCTCTGTACAGGTGATGCAGGGATTATCGTCCGATTTGGTTTTAGGCCTTCCCTGGTTGCAGTTGCATAATCCCACTTTTGACTGGAATACTGGGGAACTTACCAAATTGGGTAATGAATGCATGACGTCATGTTTTCCTGTTAATTCTATTTCTCTCCCTGAGGAGGTGAACACTCTACCTGAGTTTGTTCAGGACTTCGCTGATGTTTTCTCTAAAGAGGCCTCCAAAGTGTTACCCCCTCATAGAGAATATGATTGCGCAATTGATTTGGTACCAGGAGCTAAGCTCCCTAAGGGTAGGATATTTAATCTCTCTTGTCCCGAACGTGAAGCCATGAGAGAGTATATCCAGGAATGCCTCGCCAAGGGTTACATTCGCCCCTCTACTTCTCCGGTAGGTGCTGGCTTCTTCTTCGTAGGGAAGAAGGATGGTGGTCTTAGCCCATGCATTGACTACCGAAACTTGAATAAGGTCACCAGTATCCCCTTCCTTTGATTCCTGATCTCTTCAATCAGGTTCAGGGGGCCCAATGGTTCTCTAAGTTTGATCTACGGGGGGCTTATAACCTTATCCGCATCAAAGAGGGGGATGAGTGGAAGACTGCGTTTAACACGCCCGAAGGTCATTTCGATTACCTCGTCATGCCCTTTGGGTTGTGTAATGCTCCCGCGGTCTTCCAGAATTTCATAAATGAGGTTTTAAGAGACTACCTGGGGGTATTTCTTGTAGTGTACCTTGATGACATACTTGTGTTTTCCAAGGACTGGTCCTCCCACATTGAGCATGTCAGGAATGTGCTCCAGGCCCTTCGGGAAAACAAACTGTTTGCTAAGACCGAAAAATGTGTGTTTGGGGTGCCCGAGATACCGTTTTTGGGTCAAATCCTCACTCCTCATGAATTCCGCATGAACCCCGCCAAGGTCCAGGCTAAGGCGGAATGGGTCAAACCTGCCTCCCTGAAGGCGTTACAGTGCTTCCTGGGGTTCGCTAATTATTACAGGAGATTTATTGCTAAGTACTCGGTAATCGCTAAGCCTTTTACGGATCTCACTCGCAAAGGTGCTGATCTCCTCCACCTGCCTCCTGAGGCTGTCCAGGCTTTTGAGGTCCTTAAGAAGTGCTTTATCTCGGCCCCAGTGCTGGTTCAGCCCAAACAAATGGAGCCATTTATCGTGGAGGTTGACGCGTCCGAGGTGGGAGTGGGGGCTGTCTTGTCCCAGGGTACCAGGTTCCTCACCCATCTTCGCCCCTGTGCCTACTTCTCCAGGAAGTTTTCACCCACTGAGAGTAACTATGATATTGGCAACCGCAAACTCATAGCCATTAAATGGGCATTTGAAGAGTGGCGCCACTTCCTGGAGGGGGCTAGGCACCAGGTTACGGTCCTTACCGACCACAAGAATCTGCCCGGAGGCTAAACTCGAGACAAGCTCGATGGGCGTTATTTTTTACCAGATTCAACTTTTTGGTCACCTATAGGGCTGGGTCTAAAAATATTAAGGCTGATGCACTGTCGCGTAGCTTCATGGCCAGCCCTCCATCGGAGGAAGATCCTGCTTGTGTTTTGCCTCCAGGTATAATCATTTCCTCTATTGATTCTGATTTAGTCTCTGAAATTGCGGCTGATCAAGGTTCAGCTCCCGGGAACCTTCCTGAGAACAAGCTGTTTGTTCCCCTGCAATTCCGGCTAAGGGTACTTAGGGAAAATCATGACTCTGCACTATCTGGCCATCCAGGCATCCGGGGTACCAAGCACCTCATTGCCAGAAACTATTGGTGGCCTGGGTTGCTCAAAGGCGTTAAGGCCTACGTCGCCGCTTGTGAAGTTTGTGCTAGGTCCAAGACTCCCAGGTCCCGACCAGCGGGCTTACTATGTTCTTTGCCCATTCCCCAGAGACCTTGGACCCATATCTCCATGGATTTCATCACCGATTTGCCTCCATCTCAAGGCAAGTCGGTGGTGTGGGTTGTAGTAGACCGCTTCAGTAAGATGTGCCACTTTGTGCCCCTCAAGAAACTACCCAATGCTAAGACGTTAGCTACCTTGTTTGTCAAACACATCCTGCGTCTCCATGGGGTCCCTGTCAATATTGTTTCTGACAGAGGGGTTTCTGACAGAGGGGTACAATTTGTTTCATTGTTTTGGAGAGCCTTCTGTAAAAAGTTGGAGATTGATCTGTCCTTCTCCTCTGCCTTCCATCCTGAAACTAATGGCCAAACTGAGAGGACTAATCAGTCTCTAGAACAATATTTAAGGTGTTTTATTTCTGACTGTCAATATGATTGGGTCTCATTCATTCAACACGCCGAATTTTCCCTTAGTAACTGGGTCAGTAACTCGTCAGGGGTCTCCCCCTTTTTCTGTAATTTTGGGTTTAATCCACGGTTCTCCTCCGTTTCACCTGGTAGTTCCAACAATGCCGAGGTAGATGTCGTTCATCGGGAACTGTGCACAGTCTGGGCACAGCTTCAGAAGAACCTAGAGGAGTCCCAGAGCATACAAAAGACACAGGCAGATAGAAGACGTTCTGCTAACCCCTTGTTTGTGGTCGGGGATCTGGTGTGGCTATCGTCAAAAAATGGGCGCCTTAAAGTCCCGTCCAAGAAGTTTGCTCCCCGGTTTATAGAGCCATACAAGGTCATTGAAGTCCTTAACCCTGTCTCCTTCCGACTGGTGTTGCCCCCGCCTTTTCGAGTACACAACGTGTTTCATTCCTCCCTCCTTAAACACTGCATCCTTGGCTCCCTCGAGGAAACCTCCGGTCCCTGTTCTCACCCCTGAGGGGGTAGAATTCGTGGTGGCCAAGATTGTGGACAGCAGGATGGTCCAAGGTTCCCTCCAGTACCTGGTCCATTGGAGGGGATACGGGCCTGAGGAGAGGACTTGGGTACCCGCCCGGGATGTTCACGCTGGGGTATTGCTCAGGAGGTTCCACCTTCGTTTCCCCAATAAACCAGGTCCACCTAGAAAGGGTCCGGTGGCCCCTCATAAAAGGGGGGGTACTGTAAAGGATCTGCCAGACACAACTTATGTGTTGACGCCCATAGGTAATCAGTCTGCACCTGCTTCTATGTCTGTGAGACTGACTCCATCTTCCACCACCCAGGATGGCAGGCTTAGGAGTGGGAGAGCCTATCACAGCCTGGCCAGACGGAGCTAGCTCCCGCTCTCTGTCTATTTATACCTGCCTTTCCTGTTCCTCCTTTGCTTGTGATTCTTCTCTGTTGGTTTCCTGGCCCTGCTGCAGCTTCTTGAACTACTGATCCTCTGCTTGTGATTGACCTTGGCTTTTCTGACCACTCTTCTGCTCTGCTGTTATGGCAGGAAGGAGGTGAAGAGAACATGTGAGCCCTAATCTACCTACCGCCCTGTCCCTGCCTACTTGCAACGACCCGCCCTAGGCGACGGGGTACAACTTGGCGGCGGTCCCTACGCTGACTAAGTGCAAGGGGATACAAACAGGGAACAAGCAAGGGAAAGGGCAGTAGCACACGGAACACAGTGAGGAAACAGAGTGGTGAACGAGCCAGTCAGGATCAGGATGTAGTGGAGTATACAAACGCGGAGCAGGAAGCAAGCCAGGGGCAGAGCGAAGCAGGATAAGTGGGAACTGAAGCAAGGCAGAAGCACGGCAGAAGCAGGCTGGAGCAAGGCAGCAGTGGGGCCAGGAATCCAAGAAGAATCACAAGCAATGAGGAAGAGAAAACGGCAGGTATAAATGGACAGGGGGCGGAGCTAACTCTGACTGACCAGGCCGCGATAGGCTCTCCCACTCCTGAGCCTGCCACCCTGATTGGTGGGAGCCGGTGTCAGTCTAAGAGGTCTGGCCTCAGGTGTCGACTGATTAATCCTGGGAATATCCACAGACGTAGTGCCTGGCAGATCCTTTACACCTGCGTTTTTGTACCTCGCTCATCTCCTGGTTTGACTCGGCTCGTTCACCTCGCTTGTTGCTCACGGTGTTCCCGTGGGCAACTTCCCCATTTCCCTGGCTTCTTTGTACCCTTGTCTGTTTGTCTGTCGTGCACCTATTGAGTGTAGGGACCGTCGCCCAGTTGTACCCCGTCGCCTAGGGCGGGTCGTTGCAAGTAGGAAGGGACTGAGTGGTGGGTAGATTAGGGCTCACTTGTCTGTTTCCCTACCCCGACATTACAGAACGTGAACGACTCCAATCTAAGAAGATGTCACATGTGAGTCACTGAATTTCACTGCACTGTATTCCCTTATATGGTCTGCAGAATGCCTATGTAGGACTGATACCTGTCACAATATGGTGGGAATATTGGTCTTTGTTTTACAACACACGTTTTTAGTACACATTTAAGAGTGTTTGAATTATTTCTATATAGTTGAAGGGTAGACCCCCAAGAATTATTTCCTTTGGTGGGTCCAAGGTACCTTAGTCAGACACTGAGTGTACAGATCCTTGCATTAAGATATTGTATTATTGTCTGTAGCCTTAGAGGAGAATTTATTAACCTTGCTAAGCCTCTTATCTGGCATAGAAAAATCCCAAAAGTGCGGGAAAGTTTACGGTCAGTTTACGCTGCCTGTGGCACTTTTTTGAAAAGTGTGTGGCGCTTTGCTGAAAGGGCCTACAATTTTACTATCATTTACGCCAGTAACGGGCGTAATGTAAAGCAGAAATCAACGCCAGCTCCGAGTTAGTGTACAATTTTACATTGAGTGTGCAACAAAAGGCCTAAGCCAGACCCTGTATCTCCCCCACTAATCAGACTGTTTTGTGACACAAGACATGTGTTTTGCCCATACCCCTAAAAAAAAAAAAAGATATATATATCTGAGACAGCGTATCTATAAGGGTATATTCACACGCTGTGTTTTAAGGCGTATTTCGGAGCGTAAACACCTTCAAGTACGCCTGAAAAATCGGTAGCCCAATGCCTACAAACATCTGCCTATTGTATTTTAAAACGGCACGTAAAAAGAAGGAGCATGTCACTTCTTGAGCCGTTTTTGGAGATGTTTTTCATTGTGTCAATGGAAAAAAAGCTCCAAAAACAGCTAGAAAAAAACACCTCAAAAAACATTTCCAGCTTCAAAAACGGCTGTAAATCAAAGGCTGTTTTCTCTGAAAACAGCTCTGTAATTTTCAGCCATTTTTGACGTTGCGTGTGAACCCTAAGACTATGACACCTGATAGCTCTGCTACTTGATAGGAGACAGCGGCTCAGCAGACAGTATCACATATAATTTGCTTAGATACAACGGCTTAGCAGACAGTATCACACATGCTAGCCCCAATTAAAAAGTTAATTGGGAAAAAATGTCTTATAGTGTTTTTCGATAAAGGTCACTTGAACTGGTATCATTTAAACAGTTAACCGATGAATGGCGCTGTTTACATGGAATTTACCCTGCGGCCTAATGTACCATATAATGTATTAAAAAAACAATATAAAAAAACCTACATTTTGTGGGGTGAATTAAAAAAAACAAACAGTAATTCCGCCATTACTGTTTTGATTTTACAGTGTTCATCGGGTGGCATGAATTGCATGATAACTTGATTCTGCGTGTCGTTACGATTATGGCGATACCACATTTATATAGTTTTATTTTTTACTAAATAATTAGTTTTTGTGACGCTGCATTCGAGGATGAACTGCATAGTTTTTCAATGCAACAGCACTTCATAGGGCAGGAATGTGCTTAAACCCACTCTCTGAAGCCCCCCTTCAAGATACATTTCAACTAATCTGGTAACAATGGCAGAAATATGTCTTTCCATCTGGCACCTCCAGCAGACTCCTTTCAGTCTAGTTTGATATCTTTTACCTCAGAGTTCCTCTTTTTCCCTTTTTTTAATTTCTTCTTTCCCTCTCCCCTTCTTCTCCTTCTCCCCCCACTTTATTTGAACTATTTCTAACAGGAGCTGTGCAGGATTAGAAAAATATGGCTGCTTTCTTCCAAAAACAGCACCACACCTATCCACAGGTTGTATCTGGTATTGCAGGTTAGCTCCATTGAAGTGAATGGTAATGAGCTGTAATACCACACACAACCTATGGACAGGTGTGGTGCTGGTTTTTGGAAAAAGCAGATAAGTTATCTCATCCTGGACAACCCTTTGTCATGGATTGTTGCTGTGCGGAGATGCTCCCTGCATTATCCCTTTTCCTTTATGGCCGCTGATATGTTCTATTCAGGTTTATGACATCTGTACTAAGTACATTTCCAGTAATTAAAGGGTTAACACTTCAGACCACTGTGGGTGACGACACAATGTATGAGGTGTGCAGTGGTAATAAATTCCTGTAGTAATGATGATGAATGCGCTGATGTCATAAATACAAATATTTATGACATAAAGAAGATTCCATATTAGAAAGTTTTACTGCCACATTCAGCGCCATATTGGATGGGACTGAGGACCTTGAGCTTGACTTCCCCACCAATACCGACCTGATGTAATTTGGAGGTTCTAGCAGGGAAACCCTTCACCCCAGACCACTTCTTCATCACATCCTCTTCATATGGGTTGTCTGTAATAGAGGGGGGTTTCCAGCAGGAGATCCCCCTCTATTAGCCAGAGCGGAGACAGATGCTACAAGGAGGCATCTGGAGGACCCGTCTCATCCGTGGATAGCCCATTAATTTTAATGGGTGCCCAGGAAGAGAGACACCCGCCTAGCCAACCAGATCAGCCGATTTATGTGTTTTATGTCGTTCGTTCATTGTATTGTCTTTCCTTAAAAATCTGAGAAAACGTACAAATTCTGTTACAAATTATATTTTGGCACCTTCTAAGCCTAGAGGAAGGGCAATCCTCCAGCCATGGTTTCCCTAGAGGTTTCCCCCACAGGGGGTTTTTCCTTTCCTGCGTGCTGGAGGGTGACTCTTCGTGAGTCGGAGGTTTGCCATTTTGGGTTTGGTCATATAGTATAATAAAAGTTTTGACCATTTAACACCCAATTATAATGTTTTGTGTCTTTATTTTGCATTCTTTGGTTTGGTGATTGGGATTCTGGGTCTATCACATATCACAAAATCATAAGGCCGGGCATCTACTTCCCACACTGACATAGAATGGAGACAACAAGCGTTGCAGCACTATTAAGTGTACACATCCTTACATTAAGATATTGTATTACGGTCTGTAGCCTTTGGGGGGGAATATATTAACCTTTCTACAACAGTTTATTAGCGTAGAAAATTCACAAAATACGCAAATGTCAGAATTTTTCGGGGCAAAAAATGTGCGGGGCTTAGCAGAAATGGCCAACAATTTTACTATAATTTACGCCAGTAACTGATGTAAATTATAGCAGAAATCTATATGTATAATGCGGCACAGATTTATCTCTGGGGGGCGTAACAAGGCAAAGGCCGTGCCAGACCCATACCTCCCTTCCCCAATCAGACTGTATGCCCCCCCAATCAGACAATAAAATACATTTAAAAAATGTACTTTAAATGTACAGCAGGCCGCAGCACATAGAAAGTACTGATGACAGGCCGCGTTGCAGCTAAAAGATGCGACACATTTATAAAGAGTCGTTCGCCTGTTAATAAATGTGTTGCATCTTACTCCAGCAAACTGTTTAATAGGGCTGGTGTATGAAACGCCAGTATTAAAGGGAATGTGTCGCTAGAATTTTTTTTTTTTTCAGTTAAACAGTTAGTATATAAGTGATTAAACATTGTTTTAATTTTTTTATTTTTCACAAGTCAGGAAATATTATAAATCAGATTCTAATTTATAACATTTCCATGTGCTGGTCACTAGAGGGAGCAATTCCCAAAATTGCAGCATTGGCATGTGGTAAAGCAACCTCATTGCCTTATGCTGCAAATTTGGAGTAGGCACACTCGCTCTGCCCCAGCACACACCAGTAAACATACCTACCAACTTTCAAGTATCTAATCTAAGTATTCTCCGCCCACACATACCCGGTTCAGCCCACTCATTATTATGTTCCCATAGGACCCCCCACACAGTATAATGACAAATAGCTGTCCCCATACAGTTTAATTCCCCCTTAGCTACCCCTAGTACCAGTGCGCACATATAAAGCGCCAGTGCCCATATAGATAGTGTCACACACAGTGCCCATGTAGATGGTGCCACCCCCCCAGAGATTTTACTCCAGGAGGAGCCCCTGCCGTCACTGTCCATATATGGACAGTGACGTAAGGCATTCCCTATAGGAGCAGAATCTCTGGCCACGCTGTGGCCAAGGATTGCTCTCCAGGAGGAGCCCTTGATGTAATTGTACATATATGGACAGTGACATCAGGGGTTCCGCCTAGGAGCGGAATCCCCGGCCAGACCATCGGCAATGCAAAGGCAGTGGATTCCGTTCCAGGAGTAGTCCCCGACGTCTATGTTTATATATGGATAGTGAGACAAGGGGTTCCGCACTTAAAGTAGCGCTGTGCCCGGGAATTCCTCGGCGAGTGGTACTAATACAGAATCAGGGAGCTGACGATCCCTTTCATTAGCATTGGATTAAACTGTAAAATAGTGGGTGAAGATTGTGAGGAGGTTGAAACCTTGTGGGTGGAACTAGAAAGGGAGGTAAACACTGAAAAAATTACTTTTGGTGTAATCTATAGACCCCCCCAATATAACTGAGGAGATGGAAGGTCAGCTATATAAACAGATGGAGTGGGCTGCACAGGCGGGTACTGTAGTGATAATGGGAGATTTTAATTTCCGGGATATTAATTGGTGTCATGGTTCAGCTTCAACTGCAAAGGGGAGACATTTCCTCAACCTGTTGCAGGAAAATTTTATGGGCCAGTTTGTGGAAGACCCGACTAGAGGTGAAGCTCTGTTGGATCTGGTCATTTCTAATAATGCAGATCTTGTTGGGAATGTCAATGTTCGTGAAAACCTCGGTAACAGTGATCACAATATAGTTACATTTTACCTATACTGTAAAAAACAAACGCAGGCTGGGAGGGCAAAAACATTTAATGTTAAGAAAGCCAAATTCCCCAGGATGAGGGCGGCAATTCAGGATATAGACTGGGAAGAACTAATGTCAAATAATGGGACAAATGATAAATGGGAGATTTTCAAATCTACTTTGAGTTATTATAGTGCAAAATTTATTCCTATAGGTAACAAGTATAAACGACTCAAATTAAACCCCACATGGCTTACACCTTCCGTGATAGGGGTAATACATGACAAAAAAAGGGCATTTAAAAAATACAAATCTGAGGGTACAGCTGTAGCCTTTGTAAAATATAAAGAGCTTAATAAAACCAGCAAAAATACAAAATGAAAGGCAGGTGGCCAAGGATAGTAAAACAAATCCCCAAAAAGTCTTCAAGTATATAAATGCTAAAAAGCCAAGGTCTGAACATGTAGGACCCCTAGATAATGGTAATGGGAAGTTGGTCACAGGGGATCAAGAGAAGGCAGAGTTACTAAATGGGTTCTTTAGCTCTGTATATACAACTGAAGAAAGAGCAGCTGATGTAGCCGGTGCCAGTGCTGTTAATATATCAGTTTATATACTAAATTTGATGAATGTAGATATGGTCCAAGCTAAATAAAATAAAATAAATGTGCACAAGGCCCCGGGACCAGATGGGATACACCCTAGAATTCTTAAAGAGCTTAGTTCAGTTATTTCTGTCCCCCTTTTCATAATATTCAGAGAATCTCTAGTGACTGGTATAGTGCCAAGAGACTGGCGCAGGGCAAATGTGGTGCCTATTTTCAAAAAGGGCTCTAGGTCTTCCCCGGGTAATTATAGACCAGTAAGCTTAACATCCATCGTGGGGAAAATGTTTGAGGGGCTATTGAGGGACTATATACAGGATTATGTGACAAAAAATTGTATTATAAGTGACAGCCAGCACGGTTTTACTAAGGACAGAAGTTGTCAAACTAACCTAATCTGTTTTTATGTAGAGGTGAGCAGAAGCCTAGACACAGGGGCCGCTGTGGATTTAGTGTTTTTGGACTTTGCAAAGGCATTTGACACTGTCCCCCATAGACGCCTAATGGGTAAATTAAGGACTATAGGTTTAGAAAATATAATTTGTAATTGGATTGAGAATTGGCTCAAGGACCGTATCCAGAGAGTTGTGGTCAATGATTCCTACTCTGAATGGTCCCCGGTAATAAGTGGTGTACCCCAGGGTTCAGTGCTGGGACCCCTATTATTCAACTTATTTATTAATAATATAGAGGATGGGATTAATAGCACTATTTCTATTTTTGCAGATGACACCAAACTATGTAATATAGTTCAGTCTATGGAAGATGTTCATGAATTGCAAGCGGATTTAAACAAACTAAGTGTTTGGGCATCCACTTGGCAGATGAAGTTTAATGTAGATAAATGTAAAGTTATGCATCTGGGTACCAAGAACCTGCATGCATCATATGTCCTAGGGGGAGCTACACTGGCGGATTCACTTGTTGAGAAGGATCTGGGTGTACTTGTAAATCATAAACTAAATAACAGCATGCAGTGTCAATTAGCTGCTAAAAAGGCCAGCAGGATATTGTCGTGTATTAAAAGAGGCATGGACTCACGGGACAGGGATGTAATATTGCCACTTTACAAAGCATTAGTGAGGCCTCATCTAGAATATGCAGTTCAGTTCTGGGCTCCAGTTCATAGAAAGGATGCCCTGGAGTTGGAAAAAATACAAAGAAGAGCAACTAAGCTAATTAGGGCATGGAGAATTTAAGTTATGAGGAAAGATTAAAAGAATTAAACCTATTTAGTCTTGAAAAAAGACGACTAAGGGGGGACATGATTAACTTATATAAATATATTAATGGCACATACAAAAAATATGGTGAAATCCTGTTCCTTGTAAAACCCCCTCAAAAAACAAGGGGGCACTCCCTCCGTCTGGAGAAAAAAAGGTTCAACCTGCAGAGGCGACAAGCCTTCTTTACTGTGAGAACTGTGAATCTATGGAATAGCCTACCGCAGGAGCTGGTCACAGCAGGGACAGTAGATGGCTTTAAAAAAGGGTTAGATAATTTCCTAGAACAAAAAAGTATTAGCTCCTATGTATAGAAATGTTTCCTTCCCTTTTCCCGTCCCTTGGTTGAACCTGATGGACATGTGTCTTTTTTCAGCCATACTAACTATGTAACTATGTAACTATGTAACTATGTATCTGCATCATGAGGACACAGATACAGTTGACACCAAGACATACCACCGGCCGCTTGGGACAGCGTAACAGCGCCCGGAATCCTGGACTGCCCCCCTATATCCGGGACGGTTAGGAGGTATGCAGTAATTAAGACCATGCACATGCGCAGATTCCACAGTAAATGCTTGTTCATGAGCCTGCAAAGGAGGAGCTGCTCAGTTTGCCATTAGGGTGATGACTGACGGATAAGGCCTCGTTCATATCTGCACTATTGTCTCTGGTAAAATCATGGCCCCCCGCCTGACGGAAAGCCAATGGAACTCACTAAAGTCAATGGGTTCTGTCGGCAGGTGGCGGTGTCCGTTGTGCGACGGAACAGTTGCTTCCGTTAACCGGTTAAGGACTAGGCTGTTTTACAGCTAAATGACCAGAGCACATTTCACAATTTTGCTATGCGCTTCTTTAGATGACTATAACTCTGCAGGTGAATAAAGTTCATCTTTGAATTTTACACTCTTTTTAAAGGACAGATAGGGCTTTGTTTTAGTGGCATTTGTCAGTATATATCATTTTTATTTTTTTCTCTAAAGTGGGCAAAATTGGAAAAAAATGCAAGAATTTAGCAATTGCGCCAGTTTATGATAGCATTTTTCACACACGGTATGGACCACGGACAAAATTAATCTCCTTTCATATTCTTCCACTTCTCCCGTGCATGGGGATACCAAATATGTGTGCATTATTCACTGTGCGGGCATGTGCCAGGGCTTGGCATAAAAGGAGGCTTTTCGGCCTTTTCGGTCCAGGAATTTAGCATTTGATTTTATAGCCGCATACTGTTTTCTGGGGGGCGTAATGCTGCTGAAACATTAGAATCACCCCATAAATGACTTCATTCACACAAGTAGACCCCACAAGGTTTCCTTCAAGGGGTTTATCATATTTTTAGCAAGTCCAGTTTTCTTCTGAAAGTTTCTTGAATAAGATGGATCAAAATAAAATTACCTTTTGTTTTAACAAATGCGTAAGTTTATACCAGCATTATTCACACACAAAATGGACCACGGACAAAATTCATCTCCTTTCACATTCTTCCACTTCTCCCGTGCATGGGGATACCAAATATGTGGGCCTTATTTATCACATAGAGAAGTAGGAGGGCGGACGATAGAAGAAGCTTATTTCACAAATCGCTTTTTTTAAAAGCTGGTTTTACAAATCTCAACAGAGTTTCTATAACACGTCCAAAAAATCTGCTCTTGAAGCAGAAATCCCAAAATATTCATCTAGGGGTATAATGGGAATTTATTTTTTTGGGTTTTCTAAAATAAGAAATTGCAGGTTTATGCAAATGGAGCTCTCCAGCAAATGATCTTTAGAAAACATCAAACATGACATAGACCCCCCACCCCCCACCCATTCACTCCCTCACCCTTGGAGTAAAATCAGGGGAAAAATAAAAAAGTAATGTAGGGCAAATATATTTTCAACGAATTAACTAAAATCTAATAATTCAGAACAGTGTGGTATTTTTTAAAACATGGCTCAATGCACAGGCCTGGTTGCGAGGGACATGAGGGACATGAGGGACATAAATATCGGGAATCTTTGCGGCGCCCGTCTTTTCTGCAGACGCGGCACTTTTTCTGGGGGTTGCTTCTGGTTGGTGTTGGGGGAATCCGACTGATGAAGTGTCTTTCAGTCAGTCGCGTGACATCCTCAGACTGGGGGCATTCTCGGGTGTCCTGAACATCAAAAATGAGGCCTTCAATAATTTTTTCCTGGAAATCCAGGTATGTGTCTCTGCCTCTGTTTTTTTTGTAGAGCACAAATGAGTTGTGGATGGCCACGTGTAACAAATAAATGGCCACTTTTTTGTACCAGGTTTTAGTTTTGCGTTTTACTAAATAGGGCTGTAAAACTTGGTCGCTTAAATCCACCCCCCCCATGTACTTGTTATATTCGGACACGCTCACTGGTTTGTGCTTGTCCGATGTTGCCCCCCTTTCCCTCACTGCCACTGTTCCTGCGGTATGAATCGTGCTTAGCACATACACGTCTTTGCGATCCCTGAACTTGACCGCCAGCAATTCTTCAGATGCATAAGCACAGGAGTCCCCCTTTACCATGCGCTTCCCCACTAATTGCTGTGGAAAACCAATTCTGTTTTTGCGCATGGTACCACATGCCCCAGTCCTTGCAGCATGCAAATGCCTAAACAGGGGCACACTGGAATAAAAATTATCACAGTACAGGTGGTACCCCTTGTGAAGCAGAGGCTGCATTATCTCCCACACGATCTTACTGCTGGTGGAAAGATCAGGGGGGCATCCAGGAACATTTATTGTGCGGTCCCGCCCTTCATAAATCCTGTAGGCGGTGGTATATCCTGACCCGCTTTCACACAATTTGTAGAGCTTAATGCCATATCTTGCCCTTTTGGAAGGCAGATATTGGCGAAAGCTAAGTCTGCCATGAAAGTTGAGGAGGGATTCGTCCACACTTACATTCTGCTCAGGGGTGTATAGTTGCAGAAATAAATTATTCAGGGAATTTATTAGCAGTCTTATTTTGAACAACCGATCCCGGTTTGCATCGGTACTTGGGGGGGCCTGTGCGTTGTCATTGAAGTGGAGGAACCTCATTATTGTCTCATAACGAGACCTGGGCATTACTGCAGAATATACTGGGGTGGCTTGGGCGGGTCTTGTTGACCAGTAAGACCTAATGGAGGGCTTTTTGACAATACCCATATTTAGGGTGAGCCCCAATTTTTTTTTTAATTCCTGCAAATTGGTGGGCGTACAATCTCTGGCATGGGTGGATGAAGGTTTCTGCCTTATATATTGAGTGGCATATAAATTTGTTTCATGGACAATCTGATTTAGTATGTCGTCCGTTATAAATAAATGGAAGTAATCCATTTGGACAAAATTTGTATTGTCCACGGTTATGCCAGGAGTGGCAGTAAATCCGTGGATTCTAGGCCCAAAACATGGGGCAGGTGCCCATACAAGAGCCTGGACTGAAGGGACCAGGCTGTCCCGTGCTACAGCGCTACTTGGCCCTGCGCTTTCAAGTTCTGCAGTTTCAACTGCATCAGGGACAACGTCCCCTGAAGATGAACCTGAAGTGACGCTGTCATCGTCACTACCTAAAACAGGTTCCATCTCTGACGCCATCTCTGATGCGGTCTCCGACTCAGACCACAGCATGGCGTATGCCTCCTCGGCGCTAAACAACTTCCTCGCCATAACGTTACTAACACTAGCACTAACTAAACAATTTTTTGTTTATTTTTTTTTATAAAACACACAAACTAACTGGTATATATATCTACACTACCGCTAACAAAAAAATAAACCGCTATTGCTATATATATTATATATATGTGGATATATATATATAATTATATACTCCCTACCTGCCTATTCTAATAGAATAAAAGAAAGAAAGGTAGATAGATAGAAAAAAAGATAGATAGATAGATTGTATAGATAGATAGAAATCTATCTATACAGAGAATGTTTTAGAGTGTAACTGTATTGTTTGTGTAACTGTAATCTTCTGGCAGCAATTCTCCCGAGTCTCTTATTCTCCTCAAACTGAAACAATGTTTGAGGAGAAGAAAAGAGGCAGGAGATTTACTGCCAGAAAAGTCAAAATAAAACAAATGTGGTCGCTGTGATAGGTTTTCACAGCGACCACATGTTCAGATTGGTCCCTGATACTCTGCCCACTGCCCAGAGCTGTTGGTAACAGCGTGGGCACAGGGCTGTGTGCACGCGATCGCGTGCACACTGTTTTCTATGCAGAAATGCATGTGATCGCTGTGATTGGTTGTCACAGCGATCACATGTTCAGGGGCCAAAAGATTGACCCCTGACATTCTGCCCAGTGCCCATGGCTGTTAGCAACAGCCAGGGCATAGAGCTGTGTGCACGCGATCGCGCGTGCACAGTCTCTGAAGTGCCGCCGTAAATAGTCTATACGGCGGACTTCAGAGACCCTGACCCTGTCGGGAACCTGTTAAACTGACTACTGTGTTGTAACACCAAAGTAGGTACGTTTAGACCGGTATCTTTTTGTTATTAGGTTTTGGCTCTAGAAGTAGATCTCGGGGCTTTTTTTCTACAATGGAGGTTGCTCTTTTGAGGGTCCATTCTGCATACCCACTTTTGCGTAGTCTCCTACAAATTTTCTGTTGTTCCACCCGGTAATTGGGGTCGTTACTACAATTTATTTTTGCTCTGTACATTTCTCGCACTGGGATTGATGAGATGGTTTGTCTAGGGTTACCGCTTGTTGCATGCAAGATAGTGTTCCCTGAAATCGGCTTACGGTATGTTTTAGTGTTGATTATTTCCCCTGCATGTCCTTTGAGTTCTAGGTCCAGAAACTGGATAGTATCTTTTTGTGAAGAATAGGTAAATTTCAAGTTGAATTTGTTGTCATTAAGATAATTGATGACATTTGGGATATCTGATATATTGCCTTCCCATATAAATAGCAGGTCGTCTAATATACCTTGCATACCAGTTAATAGATCTGCCAAAAGGATTATCACTAGAAAAAATGAAAAGTTCCTCCCACCAAGCCATCACAAGATTAGCCAAAGAAGGGGAGAATTTAGCTCCCATTGATACTCCCTTAAGTTGTAGGTAAAACAACCCATCGAACTGGAAGAAATTGTGTGTCATCAGGAAGACAAGGACCTCTAGTGTATATGATTGTAGCTCAAAGCTGTAGTTGCTGTGTTTAAAAAGATGATATTCTAGTGCCCTATGGGCTATTTCGTGTGGAATGCTGGTATAAAGTGAGGTCACATCACAGCTCAGCCATGCAAATTTATTTTCCCATCTTTTTTTGTGAAATGAGCATAAAACATCTCTGGTGTCACGTAAATGGCCTGGGGTTCTTAGTGCAAGGGGTTGTAACAACGAGTCTAGCCATTCAGATCGTTTTTCTGTTAGTGATCCTATCCCTGACACTATGGGGCGCATAGGTGGGGGTTTATGCCTTTATGAGTCTTGGGCAATGCGTTCATGATTGTAATTGTGGGACATTGGACCATAATATATTCTGCTTGTTTACTTGTTAATACGCCACTACCTAAACCATCGTTTATCAGTTTGTTGAGTTTTTTTTGGAACATGGATGTTGGATTACATGTTAGTTTTTATATGTGTCTGTGTCTGCTAGAAGTTTCAAAATTTGGGTTTTGTACATTTCCCTATCTAGCACAGTGATACTGCCCCCTTTATCCGACATCTTAATAATAATATCCTTGTTATTTTTGAACAATTTTTTGCCATATTCAGCTCATTAGAGATATTAAAGTTCTTATTGCAACACTTCGAATTTTCAGATAGTTGCTGGAGATCCTTTTCAATTGCCCATTGAAATCTGTCCATAGAGTCTGTCCTAGATGCCAGAGGATGGAAGCTTGGATTTTTTGTGACAAAGTCCGGGGAAAAATGAATATTTCTTGTAGGAAGTTCTGGGTTCAGACTCTCTAAGCATTGGATTGCCCTATGTTCCTCAAACGATAGTGATCTATGGTCGTGGATGTTTGTATTGGATTCTCTGAGATAAAAATCTTCGGAGTCTGTTGTCATTGAGAGCGTATTATAAAAATGCCTCTTTACTGTTAAATTCCTTATAAGTCGATTAATGTCCAGTTGTGTGTTGAAAGTATCGAACATGCGATTAGGGGCAAAATTGAGGCCCAACGACAGAACTTTGACTTGTGCTGGAGTCAGTTCGGATGAGGAAAGGTTGATCACATTAATGCTGAGTGTGGATTCCTGCGGTTCCGTAGGTGGCGGTTTTGTTCCTGGTCTGTTTGGGTGATGTTTCCTACCGCCCCTCCTTCCCCGTTTTTTTACTTCCTTGGTTTGCTGACTGGTTGGTATCTCTGGGAGTATAGGTTCCTAGAGTTATCCTAGAGTCCCCCCCATTTTTATAACCAGCCCGATACAACACAGCAGCAGCAGCCTAGCATTACAAGGGTGGGAAGGGCCACTGTTTTTGGCCCTTCCCAGCCTCATAATACCAGACTACGGCCGCCCCAGTACCCGACCATCACAACAGATGGTCGCGTACTGGATCGTACCAAGCTCTTCCCGGCACCCCTGGTGGTGGTGGGTACCGGGGTAATAATGGGTGGTTAGTGCTAGCCTCTGTACCGGCTAACACTAAGTACCGCCTTAATAATGGACGCTGTCAATCAGCCAACTGCCATTATCTAGGCACTAATAAAGTTTAAAAAAAAACACAAAGACAATTTTTTTTTATTGAAATAAGAAATCCCCACCAAAACCCTCGTTAACCATTTTATTAAAATTTGAAAAAACGTAGATCTACGCAGTAGTCCAACGAATCGAAGATGTAGTCCAATCGGTACATCAAAATCTGCAACAACATAAAAAAACTGTTATCAATGTGAACAATACCAATACTTCTACTCACCTACACACATATATACACGCACACACAAACAACCATACACAAACACACACATATATACACAAACACAACAAGATATACACACACACATAAACAGACAAACACTCACACATATACACGAACTCACACATATACAAACAAAAACACACATATCCAAGCACACACATATACACGAACACACACATATACACAAACACACACACACACACACATATACACAGTTATACACAAACACAACAAGATATACACAAACACACACACATATACACACACATATACACTAACTAACACATATACATTGGAGATATTGGTGAGGTTAGGATTTCTTATTGTAAAGGGAAGTTTCCCTATATATATATAATATATATGTGTGTATATAATACATATAATGTATCATGAGCCAGGGCTGTGACAACAACAGCCCTGGTCATGAATGCGGTTCTAAGCGAAGCAGGACAATTAGCATGGCCCTGCTTTGTTTGGAAACCATGGAGACAAGGGATAGTTATCCCCTGTCTCCATTTCAAGTCTCCCGCGTGCACGGACTGTCTCGTGCGGGCGCTCATTAGTTGGCTGGTGATACATTATCACCATGCCGACCCATACTAGCCAGGGGCAAGCGCCACATCCCCCGCTACGAGCGTACCGACAGGGTTAAATAGCCCTGCGTAGGTACGCTCAGGAGCCGAAGCTAGCTGAAGATGACCTCACCACCAGCTGGGACCTGCCTGCCTGCCTCCCACACCACCAGGAACTGGCTCACCTCCCCTGTCCTGTCTCTCTCGACCAATGACCTGCTATGGCTCCTGCTACACTTAACCCTGTCTCTCCCTGTCTCCTGCTGTAATCCTTGCTCCCCCTGAGTACTGTCCCTACTCTCCCTGAGTCCCTGAGTTAACCCTTGCTGTCCCAGAGTCCCTGAGTTAACCCTTGCTGTCCCAGAGTCCCTGAGTTAACCCTTGCTGTCCCAGAGTCCCTAAGTTAACCCTTGTTGTCCCAGAGTCCCTGAGTTAACGCTTGCTGTCCCAGAGTCCCTGAGTTAACCCTTGCTGTCCCAGAGTCCCTGAGTTAACCCTTGCTGTTCCAGAGTCCCTGAGTTAACCCTTGCTGTTCCAGAGTCCCTGAGTTAACCCTTGCTGTCCCAGAGTCCCTGAGTTAACCCTTGCTGTCTGTTTTACACAGTAACCCATTACCCTTGTTCCTCCTTATCCCATATTAACCCTTAGTGTATAGGGAAAGTTATATTAGGAGGGAGTGGGATAGAGATAGAGAGCGTGTGAGAATCACAAGTAACTTATGTGTATTGTGTTGTAACGTAACTGTATTCTATGTATGTTTAGGTAAGTGGGTGGCGGTATAATATTGTGATACCGTGTTTATACTGTACTGTGATTAGTTACTGTATTATATATATGAGAGTGATTAATGTATGTTAATAAATATTACCTTTATTTACTATACGGTCTTATTCCCTTGAGTAGCCGCTAAAGCAATTAGATCGACGTTCGTATAAGGAAAAGGTAGGGGAACTAGGCATAACCCTAGTGACACTGATTATAAAGGCGGTAGTAATAGTGGGTGCCACTAACCAGTGAATCCCTCTATTACCCCACCCCCTTTAACACTTATATAGCCCAAATGTTCTAGTATTCTAGCTTTGAACTTGCGGTTGGTGCAACCCACATACATTAGGTTGCATTCAATGCACTCCACAATATATATTACTGCCTCGGTATTGCAATTAATGTAAGTTTGAATTAAAAAAATTGTATTGTTGTCTGAATCTCTAAAGGTCTTAGTAGGCTTGACAAATGAACAGATTTTACATGGATGCGAGCCGCATTTAAAGAAACCCGTATATTGAAGCCATGTCAGTTTGGGAATGTTTGAGGAAAATATAGAAGAAGACAACAGGTCACCTAGGGAAGGAGCTATTCTGGACACCACATGACAACCATACTTCAAAATATCTGACAGAGCCTCGTCTTCCATTAGAATAGCTAAATTTTGCATGCTCCTCTCCTGAAATATTCTGTGCTGCTGTGAACTCTGCTCTTACCATTACGTAGCTCAGTCTGTTACCTCTCCTCCACTCCTGTCCTCAAGAACACCTTCACATGATTGGCAAGTCACCACCCCGCACAAGATCCGCACGCTCATCTCCTGAAATACTCTGTGCTGCGGTGAACTCTGCTCTTACCATTACGTGGTGACTTGCCAATCATGTGAAGGTGTTATTGAGGACAGGAGTGGAGGAGAGGTAACAGACTGAGAGCTACGTAATGGTAAGAGCAGAGTTCACAGCAGCACTGAATCTGCATGCTCCTCTCCTGAAATACTCTGTGCTGCTGTGAACTCTGTTCTTACCATTACGTAGCTCAGTCTGTTACCTCTCCTCCACTCCTGTCCTCAATAACACCTTCACATGATTGGCAAGTCACCACCGCGCACAAGATCCGCACGCTCATCTCCTGAAATACTCTGTGCTGCTGTGAACTCTGCTCTTACCATTACGTGGTGACTTGCCAATCATGTGAAGGTGTTATTGAGGACAGGAGTGGAGGAGAGGTAACAGACTGAGAGCTACATAATGGTAAGAGCAGAGTTCACAGCAGCACTGAATCTGCACGCTCCTCTCCTGAAATACTCTGTGCTGCTGTGAACTCTATTCTTACCATTACGTAGCTCAGTCAGTTACCTCTCCTCCACTCCTGTCCTCAATAACACCCTCACATGATTGGCAAGTCACCACCGCGCACAAGATCCGCACGCTCATCTCCTGAAATACTCTGTGCTGCTGTGAACTCTGCTCTTACCATTACGTGGTGACTTGCCAATCATGAAGGTGTTATTGAGGACAGTAGTGGAGGAGAGGTAACAGACTGAGAGCTACGTAATGGTAAGAGCAGAGTTCACAGCAGCACTGAATCTGCACGCTCATCTCCTGAAATACTCTGTGCTGCCTTAAACTCTGTGGACAGGTCAGGATCCTGTTTCTTTTAGATGTTGCACTGTAGCGCAGCCTTATATAGTGGATCGAGTGGGTTCCCTAGCAGCATTTAAAAGAAACAGGATCCTGACCTGTCCACAGAGTTTAAGGCAGCACAGAGTATTTCAGGAGATGAGCACGGCCGGCCACGGGCAGCCGGTCGTTTTTCCGAGCCGTGCTCCCATTATGCACACGACAGTAAAAAAACACCCGTTATTGCGTGTTGTAATTACGACCCGCAATAACGGGCTCATAGACTTCTGTTACCCACGGGTACCTTCCCGTTTTCTCATGGGAATGTGCCCGTGCCATTAAAAAAATAGAACATGTTCTATTTTTCTATTTTACGGGCCATGCTGCTATACTTTATAATGACAGCACGGCTCGCAAAAGCGGCCGGCTGCCCGTGGCTGGCCGTGCCCGGCCGTGCTCGTAATTACGAATCGTAATTACGAGCACGGCCCGTAAAATACAAAAATAGAACATGTTCTATCTTTTTAACGGCACGGGCACCTTCCCGTGAGAAAACGGGAAGGTACCCGTGGCTAACAGAAGTCTATGGGCCCGCTATTTTGGGTCGTAATTACGACCCGTAATAACGGGTGTTTTTACGGTCGTGTGCATGAGGCCCCGTAATGACGGGTGGCTACATGTGTGCACTCGTCATTACGGCAGCGTTGCTTGGCGACGTCAGTAAATAGTCACTGTCCAGGGTGCTGAAAGAGTTAACTGATCGGCAGTAACTGTTTCAGCACCCTGGACAGTGACTACCGATCACAATATAGAGTAACCTGTAAAAAAAAAACACGTTCATACTTACCGAGAACTTTCTGCTTCCTCCAGTCCGGTCTCCTGGCCGTTGCCTTGGTGACGCGTCCCTCTCGACATCCGGCCCGACATTCCTTGATGACGATGCAGCCCATGTGAGCGCTGCAGCCAATCACAGGCTGCAGAGGCCTCTGCAGCCAATCACAGGCTGCAGAGGCCTCTGCAGCCAATCACAGGCTGCCGCGTCAGAAAAGAAGGTCGGACTGGAGGAAGAAGAGGGACTCGTCCCCAAGACAACGACCAGGTACGTATGAAATGCTTTTTATTTTATTTTAATCAGCAGCCTCTTTTCTCTATCAGTGATTGATAGAGACAAGTGGCTGCCGATTTTTATAATACTTTTTGACCGGGTTCGGTCAAAACGGGTTCGGCCGAAAGCAGTGAAGTTCGGATTCGCTGCGAACCGAACTTTTCCAGAAGTTCGGACCGAAATCGGGTTCGGTTGTCCCGGTTCGCTCATCTCTAGTTTTAACTATCCAAATAAAATTGGAACTACGTTCTGTTTTAAACTTGACTGCGCTGGACCATCGACTTTTGTCCCCTTTTTTCCAGACCCATATATACCCAGTACAGATATTGTTGCAGATTTCACGTGCAGCCCTATGTAACACCTCTGATAACACAGTGATATCTCTCTCAGTACAGATAATGCAGTAGATGTTACCTGCAGTCCTATGTAACACCACAGATAACACAGTGATAACTCTCTGAGTACAGATAATGTAGTAGATGTAAGAGACAAACACATGCAGAGACACAGAGACAGACAGACAGACACACACACACACACACACACACACACACACACACTGTAACATATACACATACAAACACAGAGACACATACTGTATACACACTACACACACATATACACACAGACACTCACCATGTATCCTTGCTGACAGGATCACAAGTTTCTTTCAGGACAGGAGCTTCCTCCTCTGCTTCTCGGCTGTTATTTGCTCTGTGTGTGTAACAGCAGAGCACAGAGTAGAGGCAGAGCCCAGTGGCACCCCCTACATGCTGGGAGGGTGCAGCAAGGGAGTGGACCAGTCCAGTCCCCTGACCTGAGTCATCTGACCTCATGTCACTGACATGAGGTCAAGTGACAGGTAGGGTGATTGGACTGGTCCACTCCCTGGCCGTCACAGACCTCAGTCAGAACGATGCTGCGTGATTTCCTGGCTCTTCCTAAAGCTGCTGCAGGTGTCCGACATACAGGGCGGCTATCAGCAGCGATCAGCTGCTCTGCGGCGCCCCCCCTTCCCTACCACCTAGTTGCGCCTGGGGCACATGCCTCACCTGCCCCCCCTAGCTACGCCCCTGCACATAGGATACCTGCTGCACACACCACTCACACATAGGATACATGCTGTACATGCCACTCACCCATAGGATACATGCAGTACATGCCACTCACACATAGGAAACATGCTATACACGCCACTCAAACATAGGACACATGCTGTACACGTCACTCACACATAGGATACATGCTGTACATGTCACTCACACATAAGATACCTGCTGCACACGCCACTCACACATAGGACACATGCTGTACACGCCACTCACACATAGGATACATGCTGTACACGCCACTCACCCATAGGATACATGCAGTACATGCCACTCACACATAGGAAACATGCTATACACGCCACTCAAACATAGGACACATGCTGTACACGTCACTCACACATAGGATACATGCTGTACATGTCACTCACACATAAGATACCTGCTGCACACGCCACTCACACATAGGACACATGCTGTACACGCCACTCACACATAGGACACATGCTGTACACGCCACTCACACATAGGATACATGCTGTACAGGCCACTCACACATAGGATACATGCTGCACACACCACTCATACATAGAATACATGCTGTACACGCCACTCACACATAGGATAAATGCTGTACATGCCACTCACACATAGTACACATGCTGTACACGCCACTCACACCACTCGCCACTCACACATAGGATAAATGCTGTACACACCACTTACATATAGGACACATGCTGTACACACCACTCACACAGGATACATGCTGCACACATCACTCACACATAGTATACATGCTGCACACGCCACTCACACATAGGATACATGCTGTACACGCCACTCACACAGGATACATGCTGCACACATCACTCACACATAGTATACATGCTGCACACGCCACTCACACATAGGATACATGCTGCACACGCCACTCACACATAGGATACATGCTGTACATGCCACTCACACATAGGATACATGCAGTACATGCCACTCACACATAGGAAACATGCTATACACGCCACTCAAACATAGGACACATGCTGTACACGCCACTCACACATAGGATACATGCTGTACACGCCACTCACACATAGGATACATGCTGTACATGTCACTCACACATAAGATACCTGCTGCACACACCACTCACACATAGGACACATGCTGTACATGCCACTCACACATAGGATACATGCTGTACAAGCCACTCAAACATAGAATACATGCTGTACAGGCCACTCACACATAGGATACATGCTGCACACACCACTCACACATAGGATAAATGCTGTACATGCCACTCACACATAGAACACATGCTGTACACGCCACTCACACCACACGCCACTCACACATAGGATAAATGCTGTACACACCACTTACATATAGGACACATGCTGCACACGCCACTCACACATAGGATACATGCTGTACACGCCACTCACACATAGGACACATGGTGTACACGTCACTCACACATAGGATACATGCTGCACACGCCACTAACAAATAGGATACATGCTGCACACACCACTCACACATAGGATACATGATGCACACACCACTCACACATAAGATACATGCTGCACACGCCACTCACACATAGGACACATGCTGCACACGCCACTCACACATAGGATAAATGCTGCACACATCACTCACACATAGGACACATGCTGTACATGCCACTCACACATAGGATACATGCTGCACAAGCCACTCACACATAGGATACATGCTGTACACGCCACTCACACATAGGATACATGCTGCACACACCACTCACACATAGGATACATGCTGCACACACCACTCACACATAGGACACATACTATACACGCCACTCACACATAGGATACATGCTGTACAGCCCACTCACACATAGGATACATGCTGTACACGCCACTCACACGTAGGATACATGCTGTATACGCCAATCACACATATGATACATGCTGCACACGCCACTCACACATAGAATACATGCTGTACACACCACTCACACATAGGATACATGCTGTACACGCCACTCACACATAGGATACATGCTGCACACGCCACTCACACATAGGATACATGCTGTACAGGCCAATCACACATATGATACATGCTGCACACACTACTCACACATAGGACACATGCTGTACACGCCACTCACACATAGGATACATGCTGCACATGCCACTCACACATAGGATACATGCTGCACACGCCACGAACACATAAGATACATACTGCACACGCCACTCACACATAGGATACATGCTGCACATGCCACTCACACATAGGATACATGCTGTACAGGCCACTCACACATAGGATACATGCTGCACACGAAACTCACACATAGGATACATGCTGCAAACGCCACTCACACATAGGATACACACAGCACACGCCACTCACACATAGGATACATGCTGCACACGCCACTCACACATAGGATACGTGCTGTACAGGCCACTCACACATAGGATACATGCTGCACACACCACTCACACATAGGATACATGCTGTACACGCCACTCACACATAGGATACATGCTGTACATGCCACTCACATATAGGATACATGCTGCACACGCCACTCACACATAGGACACATGCTGTACACGTCACTCACACATAGGACACATGCTGCACACACCACTCACACACAGGATAAATGCTGTACACGCCACTCACACATAGGATACATGCTGCAAACGCCACTCACACATAGGATACATGCTGCACATGCCACTCACACATAGGATACATGCTGCACGCGCCACTCACACATAGGATACATGCTGCATGCGCCACTCACACATAGGATACAAGCTGCACACGCCACTCACACATAGGATACATGCTGCACACGCCACTCACACATAGGATACATGCTGTATACACCACTCACACATAGGATACATGCTGTGCACACCACTCACACATAAGATACCTGCTGCACACGCCACTCACACATAGGATACATGCTGCATGCGCCACTCACACATAGGATACATGCTGCACATGCCACTCACACATAGGATAAATGCTGTACATGCCACTCATACATAGGATACATGCTGAACACGCCACTCACACATAGGATACATGCTGTACACACCACTCACACATAGGATACATGCTGTACACGCCACTCACACATAGGATACATGCTGTACACGCCACTCACACATAGGATACATGCTGTACACGCCACTCACACATAGGACATATGCTGTACATCCACAAGACCACTGCAGCCAGTCATTGACCTCAGCAGTGACGCTAGCATGTACAGCACATGACCGCTGAGACCAGTGATTGGCTGCAGTGTTCACATGGATGTACGGCATGTTTTCACTAGGTTCAGTAATGGAAAGAATTGGGTCTAGCAGAGGTTGACCATTCACAGAAGCGACAGCTGGAGGTTTCTCCAAAGGCATCGTGGGCAAATAGAGACGGTCTACTAAGGCCTGTTGGATGAAATTCGCAGCCGCTCCAGAATCCAGATAAGCGGAAACAGAGTGCGATTCTGGTTTTTTTTTTATTCTCATTCCAATAAGATATTAATACATATAACAAAAAACAATCCCGACCCCTCCCCCAACCTAATCCTAATACAAAAACCTTACTTATACATAACAAAGTGCATTTTAAGCGTATACATATGTATTATTAGTTTAAAAAAAGCAAAAACCTTCAACTCTCTCCCATACGTAGCTCTCCGAGCGCCCTCACATCTTTACCCAATTGTCATCCTTGAGTTGAACATAACCCTTTGTTCATCTGTCATGCTCTTGATCCATGGTTCCCATAGTTGTTCAAATGTAAAGTTTCTATTTTTGCTATTATAATATCCAAACTCCATGTTTATATTCCTTAGTATTATTCTGTGCCAAGCTTACCCAGAATTGGTGAACCATAGGACAATTCCAAAACAAGTGCGAGAAATCTGCCTCTGATATCCCACATCTGACGCATTTCCCGCAATTTTTTCCCGTAAACCTTTTCATTTTCTTTGGCGTTAAATACAAACAGTGTATAATAAAATATTATGTCATTCTATGGGATCTATTCAATTAAAATTTACCAGTGCATCTGCTTATTTTTCTCCATTCATTGTCATCTATTATCCCAAAAAGATATTCCCACTCCCCCCTTCCTCTTTGATTCCCCTCCCCTCTAGACTCGCATTTTAATTTCTTATAAATCCGTTCTAGTAAACCTTTTCCCCTCCCAAATTGATATAAGTTCCATAACGAGTCAGAAGACTCCAAATGGAATAAAGTTTTATCCCGAGTCGCACTCACCGCGTGATGTATTTGCAAATATTTACATCTCATATGTGAAGGAATATTCAATTCTGTACTCAGTGTATCCCAATCTTTCAGATTGTCATTAGAAAAAATAAAATGTCTAACCAACCTGAGTCCATATTTGGACCATCCACTCCAATCAGTTATTTTATTAACCTCTAATATATTAAAGTTGACAAATAATGTTGTGAAGCTCAATGCTCCATTTAAATGAAAGATTTTTCTTAATTTAACCCCAATTTCATGCATCATATATATTGTTGGATAGGGAAAACGAAAGAATAGAGGATCCAGTGCAATTAGTTATAATAGAAAATTGTTCCAATTTTATTTTGGGTATTTAAAACAAGATCAGTCCCGAGTGTAATATTTAGAGATAGATAGGTAGGTGCCTACGCGTTTCAGACGCACACCACGTCCTTCCTCATGGTATTTTGTTAAATGACAAACTATCAGGGGGAGGTTTATATCCGGTTACCTACAGGTGGTAATTAAACCTAGTAGCTGCAACTAGTTCAGCAAAGTAATGCTGTTGGTTCAGCAAAGTGATGCTGTCCAGCATATTGGTTTTTGAACACAAGAGGGCGCACAACTAGCTTGAGCAATTTATGAATGGGAGCTATGTATCGTAATGGAGCTGTCCAGCAGAATGGTGCTGAACTGAAACGCCGGTGAAGTGTTATGTTGTTATTCTATAGTAGTTGTCATGTTTATCATATTATTGACACTGAAAATGTCCAAAATGATGGGGATACCAAATGTTCTAGTTGTAGCTTAATGAAATGGTATTTCATTTGTAAGGCTGACGGATATAAACCTCTTTTATGCTCACATCGAGAAATTAAAAATATGTATTATAGGCTAAAAAATACAATATTTCAAACAATTTAAAATAAGTTCTGAAACTTGATAAACTTATAAGTGATGGGCTAAATAGTGGTGTACTGACAAAAAAAAAAACAATCAGAATATATTACTGTACAATGCCCTACTATCCCAATCATGCACGCATTACCCAAAACACATAAAGGTATAGTTCCTCCTCCCATGCGTCCCATAGTGTCAGGGATAGGTTCAATGACAGACAAACTCTCTGAATGGTTAGACTCCCTGCTACAACCTCTAGCAGTAAAAACCCCGGGTCATCTACGTGATACAAGAGATGTTTTATGCTCATTTGTAGATAAAAAGTGGAAAGATGAATTTACATGGTTGAGTTGTGACGTGACCTCTCTTTATACCAGTATCCCTCACCATATAGCCAGGGGTGAACCTAGCCCGTCTGCCGCCTGAGGCGAACTATAAAAAGGCGCCCCCCCCCCAAATCTATCAGAGTTTTCTCATTCCTAGCTGTACACATCAAACACGCAATATATAAATTTTTTAAATAGGAAAGCATTTGATGTTTATTTGTTAGGCCCTGTTCACACAGAGTATTTTGACGAGTTTTTGGGCATGGAAACCGCTTCGCAAAACTCGTCAAAAACCGGCCGAAAATGCCTCCCGAGAAAGAAGGGACATGCCCTATCTTCGCACGTTTATGCCTCTGACCTCCTATTGACATCAATGGGAGGCAGAGAAAGGGTATTTCGCAGAGTTTTTTGCCCGTAGCACTCAATAGCCGTGAGCGAAAAACGCGATGAAAATCGCGGCACACGACGTGCAGGAAGGACAAAATCTGCCTCAAAATCCCAAACAGAATTTTGAGGCAGAATTTTCCTCCTGCAAAAAACTCAGTGTGAACATAGCCTTAGGCTATGTTCACACAGAGTATTTTGCCGAGTTTTTTGACACGAAAACCGCGTCGCAAAACTCGGCAAAAACGGCCCGAAAATGCCTCCCATTGATTTCAATGGGAGGCGTCGTCGTCTTTTTCCCGCGAGCAGTAAAACTGCCTCGCGGGAAAAAGAAGCGACATGCCCTATCTTCGGGAGCTTCCGCCTCTGACCTCCCATTGACTTCAATGGGAGGCAGAGAAAGCGTATTTCACTGTGTTTTATGCCCGCGGCGCTCAATGGCCGCGGGCGAAAAACTCTGCGAAAATCGGCGTGCTGGGAGAGGAAAATCTGCCTGAAACTTCCAAACGCAATTTTGAGGCAGATATTCCTCCTGCAAAATACTCCGTGTGAACATAGCCTTAACCCCTTAACGACCAAGGACGAAAATGAACGTCATGGTCGGGTGCTAGTTCCCGCACCATGACGTTCATTTTCGTCCGCATTTCAAACTGTCACTCTGTGTAAACACAGAGTGACAGATCCGCGCTGACAGTTGTCCCCAACAGCTGAGACATCAGTCTTGCCGGACAGCGGACCATCGCCGCTGATTTCGGCACTTAACCCCTTAAGTGCGGCGACGGATTGCCGTCACCGCATTTAAGTGGTTTGAAGCACATCAGCAGCCCCCACGAAGTGATCGTGGGGGCTACTGATGCTTGTCACGGCAATCGGAGGTCAGATAATGACCTCCGGGTTGCCATGCACGGAAGCCTCGGAGGAACAGCGTCCGGCCGTTCCTCCTCTGCTTCCTGTCAGTGTGACAGTCACGTCACAATGACAGTTAGAGTACATCACACTATGTGTGTAGTGTAATGTACTCTAGCAGCGATCAAAGCTGCAAGACTAAGTGTCCCCTAGTGGGACAAGTTAAAAAAGTAAAAAAAAGTAATAAAAATGTAAGTGTAAAAATAAAAGTTATAAGTTCTATAAACACAAAATGCTTTTTTTCCTATAATAAGACTTTTATTCTAGAAAAAAAATGAACACGTTAAAAAAGTACACATATTTTGTATCACCGCGTTCGTAATGACCCCAACTATAAAACTATAATGTTGTTTTTCCCGCACGATGAACACCCCAAAAAAAATCAATAAAAACTACGACAGAATCGCAATTTTTTGGGTCACCACCGCTCCCTAAATAAAGAATAAAAAGTGATCAAAAAGTCGCATGTACCCGAAAATAGTACCAATAAAAACTTCTATCCGTCCCGCAAAAAACAAGCCCTTACACAGATTTTTTGACTAAAAAATTAAAAAATTACGGCTCTCAGAATATGGTGACACAGAATTTTTTTTTTTATAAATAAGTCATTTTATTGCGCAAACGCTAAAAAAAAGGACCAAACCTATATACATATGGTATCGCCGTAACCGTACCAACCCGCAGAATAAAGTAAAAATGTCATTTATAGCGTACGGTGAGCGCCACAAAAAGAAAACATAAAAAACGGTGTCAGAATTCCTGTTTTTTGCTCAGGATTGCAAAAAAATTGAATAAAAAGTGATAAAAAAAAATCGCATGTACCCCAAAATGGTACCAATGAAAACTACAGATTGTCCCGCAACAAATAAGCCTTCACACCACTCTATTGATGGAAAAATAAAAAAGTTATGGCTCTTGGAAAGCGGGGAGTGAAAATCTAAAATATGAAAGCAAAAAATGGATCAGTCCTGAAAGGGTTAATTCATTTCTAATGAAAAACCGTATGACAACAGGTTGGGTATTTCCGTACTCGGGAGAAATTGCTTTATAAAAAAATGGTTGTTTTTTTCCTCCTTTATCCCTTGTGAAAATGAGAAAATGCAACATTTTAGTGGAAAAAATGTTGATATTAATTTTCGCGCCCTAATTCTAATAAACTCTGCAAAAGACCCGTGGGGTCTAAATGCTCACTATACCCCTAGAAAAATTCCTTGAAGGTTTTTCCAAAATGGGGTCACTTTTGGTGGGTTTCCACTGTTTTGGTCCCTACAGTGCATTGCAAATGCGACATGGCACCGAAAACCATTCCAGCAAAATCATAAATCCAAATGGCGCTCCTTCCCTTCTGAGCCCTGCTGTGGGTCCAAACAGCAGTTTATTACCACATATGGGGTATTGTCGTAATCGGGAGACATTGCTTTACAAATGTTGGGGTGCATTTTCTTCGTTATTCCTTGTAAATAATAAAAATTTCTATGTTGAAAAAAAGTACATTTTAATTCTTACAGACTAATTTCACTATATTTAGCGAAAAACCTGTGTGGTCAAAATGCTAACTATACCCCTAGATAAATACCTTAAGGGGTCTAGTTTTCGAAATGGGGTCGTTTATGGGGAGTTTCTATCATTCTGGCAGCTCAAAGCTTCTCCAAATGTACATTGGGGCCTAAAACATTTTCAAGCAAAATATGAGTCCTGAAAGCCTCCGGGTGTTCCCTTCCTTTGGGGCCCTGCCGTGTGTCCAAACAACGCATTAGGGCCACAATGTGGGTATTTTTGAAAACAGGAGAAAGAGGGTGATTGATTTTGAGGTGTGTTTCTTCATTTTCATGGTCGCTTTACAAAGAAATCGGTCTTCAAACAAATACTTTTATGAAAAAAGTGAAATTATTATTTTTTTCACCTGATATGCATTAAATTTAGCAAAGAACTGTGGTGTCAAAATAATTACTATACCCCTAAATAAATACCTTATGGGGTCTAGTTTTCTAAATGGGGTCGTTTATGGGGAGTTTCTATCGTTCTGGCAGCTCAAAGCCTCTCCAAATGTACAGTGGGGCCTAAAACATTTTCAAGCAAAATATGAGTCCTGAAAGCTTCCGGGTGCTCCCTTGCTTTTGGGTCCTGCCGTGTGTCCAGGCAGCGCATTAGGGCCACAATGTTGGTATTTTTGAAAACAGGAGAAAGAGGGTGATAGATTTTGGGGTGTGTTTCTTTATTTTCATGTTCGCTTTACAAAGAAATCGGTCTTCAAACTAATACTTTTATGAAAAAAGTGAAATTATTATTTTTTTCACCTGATATGCATTAAATTTAGCAAAGAACTGTGGGGTCAAAACACTTACTATACACCTAAATAATTACGTTATGGGGTCTAGTTTTCTAAATGGGGTCGTTTATGGGGAGTTTCTATCGTTCTGGCAGCTCAAAGACTCTCCAAATGTACAGTGGGACCTAAAACATTTTCAAGCAAAATATGAGTCCTGAAAGCCTCCGGGTGCTCCCTTCCTTTTGGGTCCTGCCGTGTGTCCAGGCAGCGCATTAGGGCCACAATATGGGTATTTTTGAAAACAGGAGAAACAGGGTGATAGATTTTGTGGTGTGTTTCTTCATTCTCATGGTCGCTTTACAAAGAAATTGGTCTTTAAACTGATACTTTTATGAAAAAAAGTGAATTTTTTTTTTTCACCTGCTATGTATTAAATTTAGCAAAAAACTGTGGAGTCAAAATACTTACTATACCCTTAGGTAAATACCTTAAGGGGTCTAGTTTTCTAAATGGGGTCATTTGTGGGGGTTTCCACCATTCTGACACCTATGAGCCTCTGAAAACCTGGCTTGGTGCAGGAAAACAAAATGTACTTCAAAATTTATAAAATTATTATTCAATTTGTAAGTCCTCTAAATTGCTTAAAATGTATTTTATTTTTTCAAAAGTGCTGCCAAAATGGAGTAAAGAGATAGAAATATATATTTAATTCAAAAAATTGTACAGTATGTGTGTACATATGTGACATATTGCAGTTAAAATAGGGGAAAATGGTAATTTTTACAAAATTTCTTCCATTTTTCTATTTTTTAATTAATTTCCGCAAATTGTATCAGTCTACTTTTACCACTAAAATAAAGTACAACATGTGACGAAAAAACAATGTCAGAATTACTTGGATATTCAAAAATTTCACAGAGTTATTCTCTGATAAAGTCAGACATACCAGATTTGACAAATCTGGCTTGGTCATTAACCCCTTAAGGACGCAGCCTAGTTTGGGCCTTAAGGCTCAGAGCCCATTTTTCAAATCTGACATATTTCACTTTATGTGGTAATAACGTCGGAATGCTTAAACCTATCCAAGCGATTCTGAGATTGTTTTCTCGTGACACATTGGGCTTCATGTTCGTGGTAAAATTTGGTCGATATATTCAGTCTTTATTTGTGAAAAATTGCAAAATTTAGAGAAAATTTACAAAAAATAGCATTTTTTAGAATTTAAATGCATCTGCTTGTAAAACAGACGGTTATACCACCCAAAATAGTTACTAGTTCACATTTCCCATATGTCTACTTTAGATTGGCATCGTTTTTTGAACATTATTTTATTTTTCTTGGACGTTACAAGGCTTAGAACATAAACAGAAATTTCTCATATTCTTAAGAAAATTTCAAAAGCCTTTTTTTGAAGGTGCCAGTTCAGTTCTGAAGTGGATTTGAGGGGCCTATGTATTAGAAACCCCCATAAAACACCCCATTTTAAAAACTAGACCCCTCAAAGTATTCAAAACAGCATATAGAAAGTTTTTTAACCCTTCAGGCATTTCACAGGAATTAAAGCAAAGTGGAAATGAAATTTGCAAATTTCATTTTTTCTGCTGAATTTCAATTTTATTCAATTTTTTTTTAGTAACAGAGAAGGTTTTACCAGAGAAACACTACTAAATATGTATTGTCCAGATTCTGCAGTTTTTAGAAATGTCCCACATGTGGCCCTACTGCGCTCGTGGACTAAAACACAAGCCCTAGAAGCAAAGAAGCACCTAGTGCATTTTGAGGCCTCTTTTTTATTAGAATATATTTTAGGCAGCATGCCAGGTTTGAAGAGGCGTTGAGGTATCAAAACAATGGAAACCCACCAGAAGTGACCCCATTTTGGAAATTACACCCCTCAAGGAATTCATTTATGGTTTTTGTTATCATTTTGACCGCACAGTTTTTTCACAGCACCTATTTGAATTGGGCTGTGAAATGAAAAAAATGATATTTTTTCCAATAAAATGTCATTTTTGATAAAATTTTCTTATTTTCACAGGGAACAACATACCCCATTTTGTTGCCCAATTTGTCCTTAGTGCGGCAATACCCCATTTGTGGTGATAAACTGCCGTTTGGGCCCATGGGAGGGCTCAGACGGAAAGGAGCGCTATGTGTTTGTTGGAGTCCCGATTTTGCTGGATTGGTTTTCGGGTGCCATGTCGCATTTGCAGAGCCCCAGAGGTATCAAAGCAATGGAAACCCACCAGAAGTGACCCCATTTTGGAAACTACACCCCTCAAGGAATTCATTTATGGTTTTTGTTATCATTTTGACCGCACAGTGTTTTCACAGCACCTATTTGAATTGGGCTGTGAAATGAAAAAAATTATATTTTTTCCAATAAGATGTCATTTTTGATCAAAATTTCTTATTTTCACAAGGAACAACATACCCCATTTTGTTGCCCAATTTGTCCTTAGTGCGGCAATACCCCATTTGTGGTGATAAACTGCCCTTTGGGCCCATGGGAGGGCTCAGAAGGAAAGGACCACCATTTGGCCTACTGGAGCTTTTCTGGTGCTAAGTCATGTGTGCAGAAGCCCCTGAGGTACCAGTACAGTTGAAACCCCCGAGAAGTGACCCCATTTTAAAAACTACACCCCTTAAGACATTCATCTAGAGGTGTAGTGAGCATTTTGACCCCACAGGTACTGTGTAAAAGATAATGCGCAGCAGATGGTGCAGTGTGAGATTTGCAATTTTATATATGTATATGCCATTTCAGTGTCCAATATAGTGTGCCCAGCATGCGCCACCGGAGATATACACCCCTTAAATTGTAATGTGGGTTCTCCTGGGTACGACAATACCCTACATGTGGCTGTTATCAGCTGCCTGGGCATACGGCAGGGCTCAGAAGGGAAAGATGAGGGGGGTAAGCTGTGCGGAGTGCATCAGGGTAAATTAAAAATCAAGGGATGTATGATACATTTTAAAACAATCTTTTATACAGAGCCCTGGTTTTTCGGGACACGTGTCACATTGGTATATTGTGTTCTTCCTTATCCCCCTCTTATAGCAGACTCTGCACCTCTTTTGACTCTTTCCCTTTCCACCGGTTTGGGGACCTTCTCCTGGAAAGTGTTGCCCTGGTACGATGCGTGTGGCCTCGCTTCCAGAAGTACTGGGTGCCCCCCCTTCCTGGTCCCTAAAGATTAGATCTTGAAATTCCAGGAAAGTTCCCCTCTGGCCTGCACATCGACGTAGCACATACGCATTGTACAAAGCCATCTGTATGATGTGCCCGGCCAGCTTCTTATACCACACCGCATGGCGCTGTAGGGCTTCAGGACTTGATTTGACAAGTCCATCCCTCCCATGTACCTATTGTAGTCCAGGATGCAGTCTGGTTTGGGGGTGGCCTTTCCTTCATATATCCTAAACCTGTAGGTATACTCTGATGCACTCTCGCACAGCTTATACATCTTCACGCCATACCTTGCCCTCTTACCTGGCAGGTACTGGCGGAATTGAACCCTCCCTTTAAAATGTACCAGGGACTCATCAATAGAAAAACACTTCTCGGGGGTGTATGCTTGGGAAAACCGGGCACTGGAACGGTCTAATAGGGGTCTCCGTTTATACAAACGGTCAAAACTGGGGTCATCTCGGAGTGGGCACGGCTCATTATCAGTATAATGTAAGAAGCGAAGTATTGCCTCATTTATTTATTTTTTTAGGTTCCAGTTCATTTCTGAAGTTGCTTTGAGGGGCCCATATATTAGAAACCCCTATCAAACACCCCATTTTAGAAACTAGACCCCTCAAAGTATTCACAACAGCATTTAGAAAGTTTATGAACCCTTTAGGTGTTTCACAGAAATTTAGAGCAAAGTAGAGGTGAAATTTACTCTTTTTATACAATTTTTTTTATAACACAAAAGGATTTATCAGAGAAACGCAACTCAATACTTATTGCCCAGATTCTGCAGTTTAGAGAAATATCCCACATGTGGCCCTCGGGCGGTAATGGACTGAAGCACCGGCCTCCGAAGCAAAGGAGCACCTAGCGGATTTTTAGCCCTCTTTTTTATTAGGCACCATGTCCGGTTTGAAGAGGTCTTGTGGTGCCAAAACATTGGAAACCCCCCAAAAGTGACCCCAATTTGGAAACCAGACCCCTTGAGGAATCCATTGTAGTTTTCTTGGGGTGCATGCGGCTTTTTGATCAGTTTTTATTCCATTTTTAGGTGGCGTGGTGACTAATAAACAGCAATTCTACTATTGTTTTTGTATACTTTTTTTTTTACAGCGTTCACCGTGCGCTATAAATGACATATTCACTTTATTCTGCGGGGCGATACGATCACGGCGATACCAGATGTTTATAGTTTTTTTTTATGTCTTATGGCGTTTGCACAATAAAATACGTTTTGTAAACAATCATTCACTTTTTGTGTTACCTTATTCTAAGAGCCATAACGTTTTTATTTTTCAATCAATAAAGCCGTGCGAGGACTTATTTTTTGCGTAACGAACTGTATTTTCCATCAGTACCATTTCTAGGTACATGCGACTTTTTGATCTCTTTTTATTCCATTTTTTGGGAGGTGAAGTGACCAAACAATTGTGATTGTGGTACGGTTTATTAATATTTTTTTTTACGGCGTTCACCGTGCGGGATAAATAACAAAATAATTTTGTAGCTCAGGCCGTTACGGACGCGGCGATACCAATTATGTATAGTTTATTTGTTTGTTTATATATTTTTATTAATAATAAAGGACTGATAAGGGAAAAAGTGGGACTTTTACTTTTATTACTTTTAAAACTTTTATTTTCTTATTTTTACACATCTTTTTTTAACTTTTTTTTTACTTTATTACTTTGTCCCACTAGGGGACATGAGGGCAGGAGGCCCTGATCGCTATTCTAATACAATGCACTACATGCGTAGTGCAGTGTATTAGAACTGTCAGCTACTCACTGACAGCAAGCATACTGGGTCCTGACGTTGTCAGGACCCACTAGGCTTCCGTCTATGGCATAGCCGGACGCCATTGTTTGGTGTCCGGTTGCCATAGTCACCATCGCTGGCCGCTATCGCGTAGCAGGCCGGCGATGGCAGCTTAACCCCTAAAAAGCCGCGATCTCTATAGAACGCGGCTTTTAAGGGGTTAATCAGCGGGGACACAGCGATCGGTCCCCGCTGTAGGAGCTGTGACAGCTGCTGAACAAGACAGCAGTGTCACAGCTCCTGTATGTGTCGGGAGGACGGCCGAAACGGCCGTTACTCCCGAGACGTACTATTACGGCATGGAGCGCGAACGATACAGCTGCCATGACGTAATAGTACGTCAAGGAGCGGGAAGGGGTTAAGGTACAAACATGCCCGGTCATTAAGGGGTTAAAGTGCTGTTTGAAGTATGGAAAATATTTAAAGAATTATTCTTACTGCCAATCAGTGCAGTGCAAATAGTACAGTCTGCCCTGCACTGCCCCATATCTTTCCTCGGCAGCCAGTCTCATTTGTGCCGTCACTCTCTGCAATTACATTCAGGCCAGTCCAGGACGGATCGCGCTTAGTGCTGTTTTGAAGTGGCACATCCTGGGCCGGTTTCTTTTCTCTACCTGCTGTATTGTTGTGGTCTGCCTGTGCTGGCTCGATGCCAGTGGTGGATTAATATCATCTTAGGCCCTGGGCTGTACACAAGTTATGTGCCCACAACCTACACGTAAGTATCACCTACATGTCAAAGTACATCACATGCCACTCTGCAGACTGTCTCTTAGCCTGATCATCTGCTGCCACTCACACTTCCCCACAGCCCCCACCACAGTAATGTACATAGATTGTAAGACCTACATTACCAATAATACCCCATACTGTTACTGAATAATACCCCCATATTCTTACTAAATAATACCCCATACTGTTACTGAATAATACCCCCATACTGTTACTGAATAATACCTCCATATTGTTACTGAATAATACCTCCATACTGTTACTGAATAATACCCCCATACTGATACTGAATAATACCCCCATACTGTTACTGAATAATACCCCCATACTGTTACTGAATACTATCCCCATACTGTTACTGAATACTATCCCCATACTGTTACTGAATAATACCCCCATACAGTTACTGAATAATACCTCCATACTGTTACTGAATAATACCCCCATACTGTTACTGAATAATACCTCCATACTCTTACTGAATAATACCTCCATACTGTTACTGAATAATACCCCCATACTGTTACTGAATAATACCCCCATACTGTTACTGAATAATACCTCCATACTGTTACTGAATAATACCTCCATACTGTTACTGAATAATACCCCCATTCTGATACTGAATAATACCCCATACTGTTACTGAATTATACCTCCATACTGTTACTGAATAATACCGCCACACCATAACCACATAGTGACTGAATAATACCGCCACACCATAACCACATAGTGACTGAATAATATCCACATACTGTTACTGAATAATACCTCCATACTGTTACTGAATAATACCCCCATACTGTTACTGAATAATACCCCCATACAGTTACTGAATAATACCCCCATACAGTTACTGAATAATACCCCCAATACTGTTACTGAATAATACCCCCATACTGTTACTGAATAATACCCCCATACTGTTACTGAATAATACCCCCATACTGTTACTGAATAATACCCCCATACTGTTACTGAATAATACCTCCATACTGTTACTGAATAATACCTCCATACTGTTACTGAATAATACCCCCATTCTGATACTGAATAATACCCCATACTGTTACTGAATTATACCTCCATACTGTTACTGAATAATACCGCCACACCATAACCACATAGTGACTGAATAATACCGCCACACCATAACCACATAGTGACTGAATAATATCCACATACTGTTACTGAATAATACCTCCATACTGTTACTGAATAATACCCCCATACTGTTACTGAATAATACCCCCATACAGTTACTGAATAATACCCCCATACAGTTACTGAATAATACCCCCATACTGTTACTGAATAATACCCCCATACTGTTACTGAATAATACCCCCATACTGTTACTGAATAATACCCCCATACTGTTACTGAATAATACCCCCATACTGTTACTGAATAATACCCCCATACTGTTACTGAATAATACCCCCATACTGTTACTGAATAATACCTCCATACTGTTACTGAATAATACCTCCATACTGTTACTGAATAATACCCCCATACTGTTACTGAATAATACCTCAATACTGTTACTGAATAATACCTCCATACAGTTACTGAATAATACCTCCATACCGTTACTGAATAATACCCCCATACCGTTACTGAATAATACCTCCATACCGTTACTGAATAATACCTCCATACAGTTACTGAATAATACTTCCATAATGTTACTGAATAATACCTCCATACTGTTACTGAATAATACTCCCATACTGTTACTGAATGATACCTCCATACCAATACTGAATAATACCTCCATACCGTTACTGAATAATACCCCCATACCGTTACTGAATAATACCTCCATACTGTTACTGAATAATACCCCCATACTGTTACTGAATAATACCCCTATACTGTTACTGAATAATACTTCCATACTGTTACTGAATAATACTTCCATACTGTTACTGAATAATATCCCCATACAGTTACTGAATAATACTTCCATACTGTTACTGAATAATACCTCCATACTGTTACTGAATAATACCTCCATACTGTTACTGAATAATACCTCCATACTGTTACTGAATAATACCCCCATACTTTTACTGAATAATACCTGCATACGGTTTCTGAATAATACTTCCGTACTTTTACTGAATAATACCTCCATACAGTTACTGAATAATACTTCCATACTGTTACTGAATAATACCCCCATATTGTTACTGAATAATACCCCCATACTGTTACTGAATAATACTTCCATACTGTTACTGAATAATACCTCCATACAGTTACTGAATAATACCCCCATACTGTTACTGAATAACACCCCGATACTGTTACTGAATAATACCTCCATACTGTTACTGAATAATACCTCCATACAGTTACTGAATAATACCCCCATACTTTTACTGAATCTTACCCCATACTGTTACTGAATAATACCTCCATACTGTTACTGAATAATACCTCCATACTGTTACTGAATAATATCCCCATACAGTTACTGAATAATATCCCCATACAGTTACTGAATAATACCCCCATACTGTTACTGAATAATACCTCCATACTGTTACTGAATATTACCTCCATACAGTTACTGAATAATACCCCCATACTGTTACTGAATAATACCCCCATACTGTTACTAAATAATACCTCCATACTGTTACTGAATAAAACCTCCATACTGTTACTGAATAATAGCCCCATACTGTTACTGAATAATACCCCCATACTGTTACTGAATAATACCCCCATACTGTTACTGAATAATACCTCCATACTGTTACTGAATAATACCTCCATACTGTTACTGAATAATACCCCCATTCTGATACTGAATAATACCCCATACTGTTACTGAATTATACCTCCATACTGTTACTGAATAATACCGCCACACCATAACCACATAGTGACTGAATAATACCGCCACACCATAACCACATAGTGACTGAATAATATCCACATACTGTTACTGAATAATACCTCCATACTGTTACTGAATAATACCCCCATACTGTTACTGAATAATACCCCCATACAGTTACTGAATAATACCCCCATACAGTTACTGAATAATACCCCCAATACTGTTACTGAATAATACCCCCATACTGTTACTGAATAATACCCCCATACTGTTACTGAATAATACCCCCATACTGTTACTGAATAATACCCCCATACTGTTACTGAATAATACCTCCATACTGTTACTGAATAATACCTCCATACTGTTACTGAATAATACCCCCATTCTGATACTGAATAATACCCCATACTGTTACTGAATTATACCTCCATACTGTTACTGAATAATACCGCCACACCATAACCACATAGTGACTGAATAATACCGCCACACCATAACCACATAGTGACTGAATAATATCCACATACTGTTACTGAATAATACCTCCATACTGTTACTGAATAATACCCCCATACTGTTACTGAATAATACCCCCATACAGTTACTGAATAATACCCCCATACAGTTACTGAATAATACCCCCATACTGTTACTGAATAATACCCCCATACTGTTACTGAATAATACCCCCATACTGTTACTGAATAATACCCCCATACTGTTACTGAATAATACCCCCATACTGTTACTGAATAATACCCCCATACTGTTACTGAATAATACCCCCATACTGTTACTGAATAATACCCCCATACTGTTACTGAATAATACCTCCATACTGTTACTGAATAATACCTCCATACTGTTACTGAATAATACCCCCATACTGTTACTGAATAATACCTCAATACTGTTACTGAATAATACCTCCATACAGTTACTGAATAATACCTCCATACCGTTACTGAATAATACCCCCATACCGTTACTGAATAATACCTCCATACCGTTACTGAATAATACCTCCATACCGTTACTGAATAATACTTCCATAATGTTACTGAATAATACCTCCATACTGTTACTGAATAATACTCCCATACTGTTACTGAATGATACCTCCATACCAATACTGAATAATACCTCCATACCGTTACTGAATAATACCCCCATACCGTTACTGAATAATACCTCCATACTGTTACTGAATAATACCCCCATACTGTTACTGAATAATACCCCTATACTGTTACTGAATAATACTTCCATACTGTTACTGAATAATACTTCCATACTGTTACTGAATAATATCCCCATACAGTTACTGAATAATACTTCCATACTGTTACTGAATAATACCTCCATACTGTTACTGTATAATACCTCCATACTGTTACTGAATAATACCTCCATACTGTTACTGAATAATACCCCCATACTTTTACTGAATAATACCTGCATACGGTTTCTGAATAATACTTCCGTACTTTTACTGAATAATACCTCCATACAGTTACTGAATAATACTTCCATACTGTTACTGAATAATACCCCCATATTGTTACTGAATAATACCCCCATACTGTTACTGAATAATACTTCCATACTGTTACTGAATAATACCTCCATACAGTTACTGAATAATACCCCCATACTGTTACTGAATAACACCCCGATACTGTTACTGAATAATACCTCCATACTGTTACTGAATAATACCTCCATACAGTTACTGAATAATACCCCCATACTTTTACTGAATCTTACCCCATACTGTTACTGAATAATACCTCCATACTGTTACTGAATAATACCTCCATACTGTTACTGAATAATATCCCCATACAGTTACTGAATAATATCCCCATACAGTTACTGAATAATACCCCCATACTGTTACTGAATAATACCTCCATACTGTTACTGAATATTACCTCCATACAGTTACTGAATAATACCCCCATACTGTTACTGAATAATACCCCCATACTGTTACTAAATAATACCTCCATACTGTTACTGAATAAAACCTCCATACTGTTACTGAATAATAGCCCCATACTGTTACTGAATAATACCTCCATACTGTTACTGAATAATACCTCCATACTGTTACTGAATAATACCCCCATACTGTTACTGAATAATACCTCCATACTGTTACTGAATAATACCTCCATACTGTTACTGAATAATACCCCCATACTGTTACTAAATAATACCCCATACCGTTACTGAATAATACCTCCATACCGTTACTGAATAATACCTCCATACCGTTACTGAATAATACTTCCATAATGTTACTGAATAATACCTCCATACTGTTACTGAATAATACTCCCATACTGTTACTGAATAATACCTCCATACTGTTACTGAATAATACCCCCATACTGTTACTGAATAATACCCCCATACTGTTACTGAATAATACTTCCATACTGTTACTGAATAATACTTCCATACTTTTACTGAATAATATCCCCATACAGTTACTGAATAATACTTCCATACTGTTACTGAATAATACCTCCATACTGTTACTGAATAATACCTCCATACTGTTACTGAATAATACCCCCATACTGTTACTGAATAATACCTGCATACGGTTACTGAATAATACTTCCATACTGTTACTGAATAATACCTCCATACAGTTACTGAATAATACTTCCATACTGTTACTGAATAATATCCCCATACAGTTACTGAATAATACTTCCATACTGTTACTGAATAATACCTCCATACAGTTACTGAATAATACCTCCATACTGTTACTGAATAATACCCCCATACTGTTACTGAATAATACCTGCATACGGTTACTGAATAATACTTCCATACTGTTACTGAATAATACCTCCATACAGTTACTGAATAATACTTCCATACTGTTACTGAATAATACCCCCATACTGTTACTGAATAATACCCCCATATTGTTAATGAATAATACCCCCATATTGTTACTGAATAATACCCCCATACTGTTACTGAATAATACTTCCATACTGTTACTGAATAATACCTCCATACAGTTACTGAATAATACCCCCATACTGTTACTGAATAACACCCCCATACTGTTACTGAATAATACCTCCATACTGTTACTGAATAATACCTCCATACAGTTACTGAATAATACCCCCATACTGTTACTGAATCTTACCCCATACTGTTACTGAATAATACCTCCATACTGTTACTGAATAATACCTCCATACTGTTACTGAATAATATCCCCATACAGTTACTGAATAATATCCCCATACAGTTACTGAATAATACCCCCATACTGTTACTGAATAATACCTCCATACAGTTACTGAATAATACCTCCATACTGTTACTGAATAATACCTCCATACAGTTACTGAATAATACCCCCATACTGTTACTGAATAATACCCCCATACTGTTACTAAATAATACCTCCATACTGTTACTGAATAAAACCTCCATACTGTTACTGAATAATAGCCCCATACTGTTACTGAATAATACCTCCATAATGTTACTGAATAATACCTCCATACTGTTACTGAATAATACCCCCATACTGTTACTGAATAATACCTCCATACTGTTACTGAATAATACCTCCATACTGTTACTGAATAATACCCCCATACTGTTACTAAATAATACCCCCATACTGTTACTGAATAATACCTCCATACCGTTACTGAATAATACCTCCATACCGTTACTGAATAATACTTCCATAATGTTACTGAATAATACCTCCATACTGTTACTGAATAATACTCCCATACTGTTACTGAATAATACCTCCATACTGTTACTGAATAATACCCCCATACTGTTACTGAATAATATCCCCATACAGTTACTGAATAATACTTCCATACTGTTACTGAATAATACCTCCATACTGTTACTGAATAATACCTCCATACTGTTACTAAATAATACCCCCATACTGTTACTGAATAATACCTGCAAACGGTTACTGAATAATACTTCCATACTGTTACTGAATAATACCTCCATACAGTTACTGAATAATACTTCCATACTGTTACTGAATAATATCCCCATACAGTTACTGAATAATACTTCCATACTGTTACTGAATAATACCTCCATACAGTTACTGAATAATACCTCCATACTGTTACTGAATAATACCCCCATACTGTTACTGAATAATACCTGCATACGGTTACTGAATAATACTTCCATACTGTTACTGAATAATACCTCCATACAGTTACTGAATAATACTTCCATACAGTTACTGAATAATACCTCCATACTGTTACTGAATAATATCCCCATACAGTTACTGAATAATACCCCCATACTGTTACTGAATAATACCTCCATACAGTTACTGAATAATACCCCCATACTGTTACTGAATAATACCTCCATACTGTTACTGAATAATACCTCCATACAGTTACTGAATAATACCCCCATACTGTTACTGAATAATACCTCCATACAGTTACTGAATAATACTTCCATACTGTTACTGAATAATACCCCCATACTGTTACTGAATAATACCCCCATATTGTTACTGAATAATACCCCCATACTGTTACTGAATAATACCTTCATACTGTTACTGAATAATACCTCCATACTGTTACTGAATAATACCTCCATACAGTTACTGAATAATACCCCATACTGTTACTGAATAATACCTCCATACTGTTACTGAATAATACCCCCATACTGTTACTGAATAATACCTCCATACTGTTACTGAGTAATACCTCCTTACTGTTACTGAATAATACCTCCATACTGTTACTGAATAATACCTCCATACTGTTACTGAATAATACCCCCATACTGTTACTGAATAATACCTGCATACGGTTACTGAATAATACTTCCATACTGTTACTGAATAATACCTCCATACAGTTACTGAATAATACTTCCATACTGTTACTGAATAATACCCCCATATTGTTACTGAATAATACCCCATACTGTTACTGAATAATACCTCCATACTGTTACTGAATAATACCCCCATACTGTTACTGAATAATACCTGTATACGGTTACTGAATAATACTTCCATACTGTTACTGAATAATACCTCCATACAGTTACTTAATAATACCTCCATACTGTTACTGAATAATACCACCATACTGTTACTGAATAATACCCCATACTGTTACTGAGTAATACCCCCATACTGTTACTGAATAATACCTCCATACTGTTACTGAATAATACCTCCATACAGTTACTGAATAATACCCCCATACTGTTACTGAATAATACCCCCATACTGTTACTGAATAATACCTCCATACTGTTACTGAATAATACATCCATACTGTTACTGAATAATACTCCCATACTGTTACGGAATAATACCTCCGTACTGTTACTGAATAATAGCCCCATACTGTTACTGAATAATACCCCCATACTGTTACTGAATAATACTTCCATACTGTTACTGAATAATACTTCCATACTGTTACTGAATAATATCCCCATACAGTTACTGAATAATACTTCCATACTGTTACTGAATAATACCTCCATACAGTTACTGAATAATACCTCCATACTGTTACTGAATAATACCTCCATACTGTTACTGAATAATACCCCCATACTGTTACTGAATAATACCTGCATATGGTTACTGAATAATACTTCCACACTGTTACTGAATAATACCTCCATACAGTTACTGAATAATACTTCCATACTGTTACTGAATAATACCCCCATACTGTTACTGAATAATACCCCCATTTTGTTACTGAATAATACCCCCATACTGTTACTGAATAATACATCCATACTGTTACTGAATAATACCTCCATACAGTTACTGAATAATACCCCCATACTGTTACTGAATAATACCCCCATACTGTTACTGAATAATACCTCCATACTGTTACTGAATAATATCCCCATACAGTTACTGAATAATACCTCCATACTGTTACTGAATAATATCCCCATACAGTTACTGAATAATACCCCCATACTGTTACTGAATAATACCTCCATACTGTTACTGAATAATACCTCCATACAGTTACTGAATAATACCCCCATACTGTTACTGAATAATACCTCCATACTGTTACTGAATAATACCTCCATACTGTTACTGAATAATACCTCCATATAGTTACTGAATAATACCTCCATACTTTTACTGAATAATACCCCCATACTGTTACTGAATAATACCTCCATACTGTTACTGAATAAAACTACCAAACCATGATCACATATTACTACAACATAGTGTCATAAAAAACCCACCATACTGTTAGTGAATAAATCACACTATATATAGACCAATATTACCACCATATAGTGACCTTATAGAGGTAGTTGCCAGTTATACACAAGATATCTGCAAACCATATAAGTGATTACAGTATAGTTATATTGAGTGACTATTGTGGCAAATTTTTAAGTTTTTAAAATTTGTATACTTCTTTTTTTTGGTAGGTTCCGCTGGAGCATTTGGACTACGTCGTAGATACATTGGACTACTCCGATGATCTACTTTTAAAAAAAAAAAAAAAAAAAAATGGTGAAAGAGGGTTGCATGGGGGAATTTAGATTTCAATATAAGTTTTTCTTGTCTGTTTTTTTTAATACTTTATTATGTCCTTAGTAATGGCTGCTGTCTGATTGAGAGCGTCCATTACTAAGAAGGGGCTTAGTGTTAGCCAGTAAGAAGGCTATCACTAACCCCTATTATTACCCCAGTTCTCACTGCCGCGAGGGGAGTACGATCCAGTACCCGACCATCTGAAGCGACGGTAAGGCAGCAGGGCGGTCACAGGCTGGTTTTACCAGGCTGGGAAGGGATAAAAAACATGGCCCTTCCCACCCTGGGGATGCTCGGCTGCAGCTGCTTTATTGTATCTGGCTGGTTGTTAAAAATAGCGGGAACCCCACGTCTTTTAAAAAAACTAAATAGAAAAAAAATTACGTGAGATCCCCTCCATTTTTCATAACCAGCCAGATACAATAAAGCAGCAGCAGCCTAGCATTACCAGGGTGGAAAGGGCTATGGTTTTTGGCCATTCCGAGCCTGATAGTACCAGCCTGCAGCCATGCCAGTACCCGCCCTTCTCTTCAGACAGTCGGGTGCTGGATCGTACCCAGCTCTTCCCGGTACTCCTGGTGTCGGTGGGTACCGGGGTAATAATAGGGGTTAGTGATAGCCTTATTACTGGCTAACACTAAGCCCCTTCTTAGTAATGGACGCTCTCAATCAGACAAGCAGCCATTACTAAGGCGGTAATGAAGTATTAAAAAACAGAGACATAAAGACATTTATTTTATTGAAATGACAACTCTTAAAGAAAAAAAGCTTACATCAGCGAAGTAGTCCAACGAATCTACGACATAGCCCAAATGGTCCAGCGGAACCTGCAAAACAAAAATTAGCAGTATGAAAAATAAAAATAAAGATGGCTGCCCCCACAGACGTACAAACACATGAATAAATAGCTACCTTCGGAAAAATATTAAAATAATTAGAAAAATTAGGCCCATAAAATAAAACATATCAAATAAAAAAAAAAATTATTAGAACACCTTTCTTTTAAAGAGAACCTTTCACCTCCCCATACATGTGCAGCTGAGTTCAGCATGTAATGGGGAGGGCCGCACAAACTCTGGGGCACTTTAGATTTTTTTCTTAGCCTCCTTCGCTATTTAGATATCAGTGCTGTAATATTTGGCGCCCGATATTTAAATAACCCCATGAACTGTCAATGGGGAGGTAATTGGCAAGGGGGCGTGTAACATCGCTGTGACACTGTCCAATCAGCTACGGTCAGCGTTACAGCAAGAGCTGGAGAGAGCGGGTGCGCGCAGCTCCGCCACCACTAAGGAACACAAGAGGAGACGAAGAGTGTGAATTCTTCTTCTTCTGTTCTATGGCATCGGAGCTGTGCGCGCACGCATGCTCTCACTCTTTAGCTCTCGGCAGACAAGGACGACAAGACTGATCTCTCACCTGAGATCACAGTCTTGTACTTGCCTGCCGAGAGCTGAAGAGTGAGAGCGTATGCGCGCACATGATCTCCTCTCTCCAGCTCTTGCTGTTGACATTGTCCGTAGTGGATTGTGTCACAGCGATGTTACACGTCCCCTTGCCAATTACCGCCCCATTTGCAGTTTATGGGGTTATTTAAATATCGGGCGTCAAGTATTACAGCACCGATATCTAAGTAAAGAAAGAGGGTAGGAAAAAAAATTTCAAGTGCCCCAGAGTTTGTGCAGCCCTGACCATTACATGCTGCACTCAAATGCAAATCTGTGGGCAGGTGAAAGATTCTCTTTAAAGTGTAACAACTTTTTAAAAAACTTTTGACATGTCAGAAGTTTTGATCAGTGGGGTCCGAACACTGAGACCCCCCACTAGTCGCTAAAACTAAGCAGCAGAAGAGCTCGGGTAAGCGGTGTGCCGCTTCAATTCTGTTTGGCTTTCCTTGGAGCAGTGTACGGGCTCAATAGAAAGTCTAGGAGTCCGTACACCGCTCACTCGGCTGAAAGTCGATCATAAATGAAGCGGCACAGCGCTCACCCGAGCACTTCTGCTGCTTAGTTTTAGGAATCGGTGGGGGCCTCAGTGCTCGGTCCCCCACCGATGAAAACTTCGGACATGTCAGTATGATATATAAAGATATCTATTACTGCGATTGGTGCAAGTTTTAATTACTTTTTATTGAAAATGATTTGCACTTTTTGAGATACAGCTGCTTTGTATCCTGTATACAGAGCAGCTGTATATAGCGCTCAGACCTGAATCCATTAGGTCGCCTATTACCGATCACATCTAAGTTATGAACTTAGATGTGATCGGTAACAGCTCGATCCTGCAGGACTCGCTGACACTGAATACAGGATACAGCGCTATATACATTATATAATATATTTATTTTAATTAGCGGGGGCAGGTTTATGGGGAAGGATTAGGGCCTGTTCACATCAGCGTTGGCTTTCCGTTCCGGGGTTCCGTGGGAGGTTTCCGTCGGGTGAACCCCGCAATGGAAAGTCAAACTGAAACCACAGCTTCCGTTTCAGTCACCATTGAAATCAATGGTGACGGAAACATTGCTAATGGTTTCCGTTCGTCACCATTCCGGCAGGTTTCCGTTTTTGTGACAGAATCAATAGCGCAGTTGACTACGCTAATGGTGACGGAAACGGAAGCTGTGGTTTCAGTTTGACTTTCCGTTGCGGGGTTACCTCCAACGGAACCCCAGAACGGAAAGCCAACGCTGATGTGAACAGGCCCTAAGGCTTCTTTCACACTAGCATTAATATACGTTTACCTCTCTTCCGTCAGAGGAAGGGAGGATCAATACGTTAAACGGAAAGCAACGGCTCCATTAGAATTACCATTGCTTTCAATGGTAATTCTAATGTATCAGTTGCTTTCCGTTTGTCTCCGTTCGCTAAGTTTCCGTTTTTTTAAAGGAAACAAAAGTGCAGTCTGCAGAACTTTTATTTCCGTTCAAAAGAACGAAAACCTAGCGAACGGAGACAAACGGAAAGCAACTGATACAAAAGAATTACCACTGAAAGCAATGGTAATTCTAAAGGAACCGTTGCTTTCCGTTTAACGTATCGATCCTCTCCCTCTGACGGAAAAGAGGTAAACGTATATTAATGCTAGTGTGAACAAAGCCCAATACAAGATATTAATATTAATAAAAAATAAAAAAACCCAGCTAGGATTTGAACCAGCAACCTTCATGTGTAAGGCAGACAAGCTAATCACTACTCTATAGAAGCTGTCATAATCAATGCCTGTGAAACTGTAGTAGTTGAGGGTTTACTATTAGTCTCTCCTCTTTCTGCTGTGTGTGGGTGGTGACTGGTCAGAGACTCACAGTCAGACTGGCTGCCGCAGCTGCTGCATGCAGTGTGCACTGTGAGTGACTGTGAGACTCACCAGTCACAGCTCTGATTGTAGCGTTCCCACGCTAATTGAGCACAGGAAAGCTACAAAGCCAGGAGTATACTGCAAGGGGGGGGGGGGGCGTTTTACTGACAGCAGAGGGCTCTATAGGGGGGAATTATCCCCCCACCATAGAGCCCTGACTAGTTACTATACTGAAATGTTAGGGGGGTCTGAGCATCTGACTGACTGCTCTAAAGGGGGGGCAGAATCCCCCCCTATAGAGCTCTCTGCAGTTAGACGCTCAGACCCTCCCCCACCTACACTAATCCTTCCATTATAGTGATGTGAGGGCTCTATGGGGTGGATTATTCTAGCCCCATAGAGCCCTCTGCTGTCGGTAAAATGCCCAGACCCCCCCCTTGCAGTATAGTCACGTCACGGGTCCCGGTCCCAGCAAGGCAGGAACTTACCTCGTGCTCCTCCTGCAGACTTGCTCCTCTCTGGCTGCATGTGCTGTGTGCAGCGTCAGAGAGGAGGAGGAGTGTTACAGACGTTCGGCACGTCTGCTATGTGTGTCTGCATGGCCCCTCCCCCGGTCCAGTCCGTCCCGGGCTGAAAATGCCGCTCCCCCCTATGGGTAGGTGGTGCCGCCTGAGGCCGTCGGCTCACCTGGCCTCATGGCAGATGCGGCACTGCATATAGCTCAGAGGGCATTAGAACATCATCTACTCAGACACAGTGCCTATAGCTATGAATTACAATCTTTCATACTTGAGGCACTTACTTTTCTTATGACACACAATTTTTTTAAATGTGATGGTACATTCTATTTACAACTGAAAGGAGTATCAATGGGAGCCAAGTTCTCCCCCTCCGTGGCAAATCTTGTAATGGCCTGGTGGGAAGAACTGTTTCTTTTTTCTACTGTTAATCCCTTTGGCAGATTCATCAATTGGTATTCAAGATACATTGATGACCTGCTATTTATATGGGAGGGTAATATATCAGACATCGCTAACTTTATATACTATCTGAATGACAACCAATTTAACTTAAAATTTACTCATTTGGTCCAAAAAAACACTATTCAGTTCTTAGATCTAGAACTCACAGGCCAATCAGGAGAAATAATTAACACTAAAACCTATCGCAAACCCATCTCAGGAAACACCATCCTGCATGCAACAAGCAGTCATCCCAAACAGACCATATCATCAATTCCTGTGGGTGAGATGTACCGGGCGAAAATAAATTGTAGTGACGATAGCAATTACCAAGTGGAACAACAACAAATAGAAAGGAGACTACGAAAGAGAGGGTACCCAGAATGGACCCTAAAAAGAGCATCCTCCATTGTAGAGAATAAATCTAGAAATTGACTTCTTGAACTAAAATGCTATAAAAATACCATTCGAAATATACCCACTCTGGTGTTGCAGTATAGTACCCAGTTCAATGCTATTAAGAAAATTGTCCAAAGAAATTTAGTTATCCTTATGGATGACGACATCTTGTCAGATATTCTGAAGGACGGTTGTCAAGTAGTACCCAGAAAAGCTCCCTCTTTAGGTGAGGTTCTCTCTCCCTCTGTTCTTCCGCTAAATACTTTAAAACCTACTTGGTTTCATTATGCGGGTTTCTTTAGATGTGGCTCACATCCCTGTAAAGTTTGCTCATATGCTAGACCAACAAAAACTTTCAGAGACTCAGATAATGTAACTAACTTTACAATCCAAAATCATATCAATTGCAATAGTGGAGCACTAATTTACATTATAGAGTGCAACACATGAAATATCATGTACATAGGATGTACCAGCCGTAAATTTAAAGTGAGAATATTGGAACATCTGGTTATATTAAAAATCCAAACATTGCAAACATTTCCAATGTTGCAAGACATTTTATAACCCAACATAATAGATCCACTACATAGCCTTCAATGTTATGCCATAGAGAAAGTAAAATCAGCAATTAGAGGGGGGAACATAAAACATAAAATCTTATCACGAGAAGCCTACTGGATATTCACTCTAAAAACGAGGATCCCCGATGGATTAAACTTCAGAAAAGAACTTATGTTCCATTTCTAATGAATAAAAATAATATAGACCCAGTAACACAAATTTAGGAACTTTAAAACATTGGTCAACAAAGTAATATTACAACGCTATCTAAACGACCATATGCGTTTGTCGGGATATATTATTCTTCATAATGTGTATCATTTCCTAATCGTGAGTAATGAACAAAAATAATGAACAAAAATAATATAGAATAATTAATACCAAACTAGAAATATCAAAAGCTTGGCTAATAAAGCAATACTGTAACTATAGTGCCATCTGATTGGCTTCATGTATTTGTCGGGTCATACTATTCTGTACGATGTACTTTATTTCCACCTGTCATAGTATCCATGAGTAATAAAATAATACTGATATCTGTCCCAAATACTTAATTATAGTAATCTTTTCAGTTCAGAACTTATTTTAAATTGTTTGAAATACTGTATTTTTTAGCCTATAATACATATTTTTAATTTCTCGATGTGAGCATAAAAGAGGTTTATATCCGTCAGCCTTACAAATTAAATACCATTTCATTAAGATACAACTAGAACATTTGGTATCCCCATCATTTTGGACATTTTCAGTGTCAATAATATGATAAACATGACAACTACTATAGAATAACAACATAACACTTCACCGGCGTTTCAGTTCAGCACCATTCTGCTGGACAGCTCCATTACGATACATAGCTCCCATTCATAAATTGCTCAAGCCAGTTGTGCGCCCTCTTGTGTTTAAAAACCAATATGCTGGACAGCATCACTGCTGAACCAACAGCATTACTTTGCTGAACTAGTTTCATCTACTAGGTTTAATTACCACCTGTAGGTAACCGGATATAAACCTCCCCCTGATAGTCTGTCATTTAACAAAAAGCCATGAGGAAGGACGTGGTGTGCGTCTGAAACGCGTAGGCACCTATCTATCTATCTATCTATCTATCTATCTATCTATCTATCTATCTATCCCTAAGCATTACACTCGGGACTGATCTTGTTTTAAATACCCAAAATAAAATTGGAACAATGTTCTATTTTAACTAATTGCGCTGGATCCTCTATTCTTTCGTTTTCCCTGTCTTCAACACCGTGAGCCGTCACGGAGATCCAGGCGCAGAGCGCAGAAAACCTGCATCAAAGGTGAGCTGGAGGATCCCTCCCACAGTTTCTGTTTATATTGTTGGATACTCCTTACAATTTCTCAATTGCCCGGACTCCATTACCTGAAGTATATTCAGAATATGGTCCCTACTAGACTTACTAATATTTTGTATAAACGGAGATTGTTTCCCACTCAAAATATTTCTCCACTGTCCTGACAAAAAATATATTCTCAAGTCAGGTACTGCCAGTCCACCCTCTTCTCCTCTATCCATCAAGTATTTTAACTTCATCCTGGGTTTCCTTCCTCTCCAAATTAGCTCCCTCATTAACCCCTTCCCTCTTTGGCCACTTTTGACCTTCCTGACAGAGCCTCATTTTTCAAATCTGACATGTTTCCCTTTATGTGGTAATAACGTCGGAATGCTTTCACCTATCCAAGCGATTCTGAGATTATTTTCTCGTGACACATTGGACTTTACGTTACTGGCAAAATTTGCTCTATATATTCAGTATTTAATTGTGTAAAATACCAAAATGTAGCGAAAAATTTCAAAAATTAGCATTTTTCTCAATTTAAATGTATCTGCTTGTAAGACAGGCAGTTATAACACACAGAATTTTTCCTAATTAACATCCCCCATATGTCTACTTTAGATCATCGTTTTTTGAACATCCTTTTATTTTTCTAGGACGTTACAAGGCTTTGAACTTTAGCAGCAATTTCTCACATTTTCAGGAAAATTTCAAAAGGATATTTTTACAGGGGCCAGTTAAAGAGGCTCTGTCACCAGATTATCAAATCTATCTCCTATTGCATGTGATGGGCGCTGCAATGTAGATAACAGTAACCTTTTTTTTAATTTTTTTTAAACGATTATTTTTGCCCAAGTTATGAGCAATTTTATATTTATGCAAATGAGCTTTTCAATGGACAACTGGGCGTGTTTTCTCGTATTTCCAACTGGGCGTGTATTGTGTTTTTACCAACTGTGCGTGTATTGTGTTTTTACCAACTGGGCATTGTGAATAGACGTGTATGACGCTGGCAAATCAGCATCATACACTACTCATCGTTCCCACTCAGCTTCGTTCACTGCAGAAATACAGCGTGACGTCACCCACAGATCCTTCAACCTTGTCGTCTGACAAAGAAGATACATCGGCTCCAGGCGTCCAAAAGGTTAATATGCTCGTCTCTAGGAAGTTTGCTATGCTTACCTGCACATGGTGATGCTGCTACAAATTCAACTGCACTCTGACGTCTGGAGCAGATGTGTCTTCTCTCTTCCGACGCCAAGGTTGAAGGACCTGTGGGTGACGTCACGCTGTGTCTGCAGTGAAGGGAAGCTGGCTGGGAATGATGACGTCACCCACAGGTCCTTCAACCTTGGCGTCGGAAGAGAGAAAACACATCAGCACCAGGCGTCAGGGAGTACAGTGCAGGGTATGTGCAGGTAAGCATAGCAAACTCCCTAGAGACAAGCATATTTGGACGCCTGGAGCCGATGTATCTTCTTTGTCCGACGACAAGGTTGAAGGCCCCCTTGGTGACGTCACGCTGTATTTCTGCAGTGAAAGAAGCTGAGTTGGAACAATGAGAACTGTATGATGCTGATTTGTCAGCGTCATACACTTCTATTCACAACACCCAGTTGGTGAAACAAGTAAACACGCCCAGTTGGAAATACGAGAAAACACGCCCAGTTGTCCATTGAAATGCTCATTTGCATAAATATACAATTGCTCATAACTTGGGCAAAAATGATCATTTTAAAAATAAAAATAAAACGTTACTGTTATCTACATTGCAGCGCCCATCACATTCAATAGGAGATAGGGATTTGATAATTTGGTGACAGAGCCTCTTTAAGTTGTGAAGTGGCTTTGAGAGCCTTATATATTAGAAACCCCCAAAAAGTCACCCCATTTTAAAAACTTCACCCCTCAAAGTATTCAAAACAGCATTTAGAAAATGTCTTAACCCTTTAGACATTTCACAGGAATTAAAGCAAAGTAGAGGTGAAATGTACAAATTTCATATTTTTTTGCAGAAATACATTTTTAATACAATTTTCTTTATAACACAGAAGGTTTTATCAGAGAAATGCAACTCAATATTTATTGCCCAGGTTCTACAGTTTTTGGAAATATCCCACATGTGGCCGTAGCGTGCTACTGGAATGAAGCACTGGCCTCAGAAGCATAAGGCCTAGAGGATTTTGGGGCCTTATTTTTATTAGAATATATTTTAGGCACCATGTCAGGTTTGAAGGGCTCTTGCGGTGCCAAAAGAGTAAAAATCCCCCAAAAGTGACCCCATTTGGGAAACTACACACCTCAAGGAAATTATCTAGGGGTATAGTAAGCATTTAGACCGCACAGGTTTTTTACAGAAATTATTGGAAGTAGGCCGTGAAAATTAAAATCTACATTTTTTCAAAGAAAATGTAGGTTTCCACAAGGACTAAAGGAGAAAAAGCACTGCAAAATTTGTAAAGCAATTTCTCCCGAATAAAACAATACCCCACATGTGGTAATAATTGGCTGTTTGGACACACGGCAGGGCTTAGAAGGGATGGAGCGCCATTTGGCTTTTGGAGCTCAAATTTAGCAGGTATAGTTTGCAGAGGCCATGTCACATTTACAAAGCCCCTGTGGGGACAAAACAGTGGAAACCCCCCACAAGTGACCCCATTTTGGAAACTACACCCATTGAGGAAATGATCTAGGGGTATAGTGAGCATTTTGACCACACAGTTTTTTTTGCAGAAATTATTGGAAGTAGGCCCTGAAAATAAAAATCTAAATTTAAAAAAAAAAAATGTAGGTTTAGCAAATATTTTCTCATTTCTACAAGGACTGAAGGAGAAAAAGCAACACAAAATTTGTAAGGCAATTTCTCCCGAGTAAAAAAATACCCCACATGTGTAATAACCGGCTGTTTGGACACACGGCAGGGCTTAGAAGGGAAAGAGCGCTATTTGGCTTTTGGAGATCACATTTAGCAGGAATGGTTTGCAGAGGCAATGTCACATTTGCAAAGCTCCTGAGGGGACAAAACAATGAAAACGCCCAAAAAGTGACCCCATTTTGGAAACTACACCCATTGAGGAAATGATCTAGGGGTATAGTGAGCATTTTGACCACACAGTTTTTTTTGCAGAAATTATTGGAAGTAGGCCCTGAAAATAAAAATCTACATTTTTTTCAAAAAAAATGTAGGTTTAGCAAATATTTTCTCATTTCCACAAGGACTGAAGGAGAAAAAGCACCACAAAATTTGTAAGGCAATTTCTCCCGAGTAAAAAAATACCCCACATGTGTAATAACCGGCTGTTTGGACACACGGCAGGGCTTAGAAGGGAAAGAGCGCTATTTGGCTTTTGGAGATCACATTTAGCAGGAATGGTTTGCAGAGGCAATGTCACATTTGCAAAGCTCCTGAGGGGACAAAACAATGAAAACGCCCAAAAAGTGACTTCATTTAGGAAACTACACCTCTTGAGGAATTAATCTAGGGGTGTAGTAAGCATTTTGACCCCACAGATGTTTCATAGAATTTTACTAGAATTGGGCAGTGAAAATAAAAACAATCCTTTTTCTTCAATAAGACGTAGCTTTAGCGCAACATTTTTCATTTTCCCAACAAATAAAGGAATTTAAGAACACAACATTTGTAATGAAATTTCTCCCGAGTACGGCAATATCCCATATGTGGTCATAAACTGCTGTTTGGGCACACGGCAGGGCTCAGAAGGGAAGGAGCGCCATTTGGAGTGCAAATGTTGCTGGATTGGTTTCTGGGCGCCTGTGGGCCCAAAACAGTGGAAACCCCCCGGAAGTGACTCAATTTTAGAAATTACACCCCTCAATGCATTTACCTAGGGGTGTTGAATTTAGTGTGCACTCGATGTTGCAGAGTGAAAATTGTATTTTTTCCATAGATATGCCAATATGTGGTGCCCAGCTTGTGCCACCATAACAAGACAGCTCTCTAATTATTATGCAGTGTTTCCCGGTTTTAGAAACACCCTACATGGGGCCCTAATCTTTTGCCTGGACATTCGACCAGGCTCAGGAGTGAAAGCGTACCATGTAAAATTGAGGCCTAATTTGTCGATTTACAAAGTATTGGTTCACAACTGCAGAGGCTCAGATGTGGAATAATAAAAAGAAACCCCTGAGAAGTGACCCCATTTGGAAACGACACCCCTCAAGGCATTTATTAAGGGGTGTAGTGAGCATTTTCACCCCACAGGTCTTTTCCATAAATGATTGCACTGCGGATGGTGCAAATTAAAAATTTATATTTTTCCCTAGATATGCCATTTCAGTGACAAATATGTCATGCCCAGCTTATGCCACTGGAGACACACACCCCAAAAATTGTTAAAAGGGTTCTCCCGGGTATGAAGATGCCATATATGTGGAAGTAAACTGCTGTTTGGGCACATTGTAGGGTTCAGAGCGGAGGAAGCGCCATTTGGCTTTTTGAGAGCGGATTTTGCTTGGTAGTAGATTTGTTTGATTATTGCTGGTGTTTCCATTTATAATGTGGGGGTACATGTAAGCTGGGCAGAGTACATCAGGGGCATAGTCAGGTGGCATAATAATGGGGTAAAAAAACAATAAAATGATCCATAGATGTGTGTTACGCTGTGAAGCCATCCTTTCTGCACAGGCCGGTGTCGCACTGATAAATGGCGTCCTTTCTTATCCCACTTTTGGTCCACACTCCGCACCTTTGCAGTTTGGGGAATTTTGCTGTGAAGTGTTGTCCTGGTATAATACGGGCACCCTCGCTTCCAGCAGATATGTTTGGGCCCTGCCCTTCCTGGTTCCCTAATTTTAGGTCCTTGGTAAATCGCCTCTTGAAACAGAAGAAATGTTCCCCTCGGGCACAAGTGCATATTTTTTCTTTCCTGACTTATTGGAGCCATAACTAATTTTATTTATTCATAGATGTAGTGGTATGAGGGCTGTTTCTTTGCTGGACGAGCTGTAGCGATTATTGGTACCATTTTGAGGTACATCCGACTTTTTGATCACCTTTTATCCTATTTTTTGGGAGGCCAGGTAAACAATAAAATACAATTCTGGCATAGCATTTTTTTTTGTTTTTTTTATACAGCGTTCACCATGCGTTATAAATTACATGTTAACTTTATTCTGCGGGTCCGTACGATTCCGGCAATACCTAATTTATGGCACTTTTTTATGTTTTACAACTTTTTGCACAATAAAATCACTTTTGTAAAAAGAATGTATTTTTTCTGTCTCCAAGTTGTGAGAACCATAACTTTTTTACTTTTTTGTCGACGGAGGTGTATGAGGGCTTGTTTTTTGCGAGACGAGCTATAGTTTTTCTAGGTACCATTTTTGGATACGTGCGACTTTTTTATCACTTTTTATTCCAATATATGTAGGTCAAAGTGACCAAAAAACAGAAACTCTGGTAAAGTTTTTTACGTTTTTTTTTTTACGTTGTTCACCGTGTGCAATAAATAATATAATATTTTGATACCTCAGGTCGTTACAGTCCCGGCGATACCAAATACGTATGGTTTATTATTATTTTTCAACAATAAAGGACTTGATAAGTGAAAAAGGGCGATTGTGTTTTATTTTATTACTTGAAACTTTTATTGTTTTCAAACTTTTATTTTTTTCACTTTTTTTTTACACTTTTTGATCCTTATTTTTACACTTTTTCTCATGTCCCACTTGGGGACTTGACGGTCCAACTGTCAGCTTTAGTTTTTTTTCTAATACATTGCACTACCTACTTAGTGCAATGTATTAGATCTGTCAGTTATTCACTGACAGCAAGCCGATTAGGCTTCGCTTCCGGCGGGGCCTAATCGGCTTCCGTAATGGCAGAGCATGAGGCCATTGTGTCTCCTGTTGCCATAGCAGCAGTCATAAGTCCTGATTGCCTGTCAGGGCTGGCGATCTGCTAGCAACCGCTAAGATGCAGCAATCACTTTCAATTGCTGCATCAAAGGGGTTAATGGCAGGGATCGGAGCTAGCTCCGGTTCCTGCCATTTCATGTGGATGTCAGCTGTAATATACAGGTGACCTCCACCGCTGATGACGCCGGATCAGCTCCTGAGTCGGCGCCATCTTGCCGGCGGCTACGGAAGCCGATCAGGCTCCGCCGCCGGGCGGATCTTGACCGGCTTCCGTGCTAGGCAGACTGGGAGGCCAATATTAGGCCTCCGGTTGCTATTGCAGCCACCGGAACCCCAGCAATTTCCTTGCTGTGCTTCCGATGAGCTGCAAACAGCTTAAATGTAGCGATCATGTTTGAATGCTGCATTGAAGGGGTTAATGGCGGGGATCGAAGCTAATTTTTGTTCCCGCCATTACAGCCGGATGTCAGCTGTCAGATACAGCTGAGATCCGGCGATGATGGCACCGACTGAGATTCTGAGCCGGTGCCAAACATTTGGCGTAAGTATATGACATTTTGCGGGAAGCACTGGCTTTCCATGTCGTATACTTACGACAAATGTCGGGAAGGGGTTAAACTTTTTATGCATTTAAACGTCTTTTCTCCTATCCATATGGGACTGTTAATCAGTGGATACAACAACTGGGGTAATACTATCATTTTAATTACGGCTATTCGATCTGCCATAGAAAGGGGTAACCTATTCCATATCTTAATTTTTGGGTGAGAATTTTGTAGCGGGTGTCTATCCATGTAGGGTAGTCTCTTCAATCAACCCATCGGGTTGACCACCAGATAATGGGCACAAGGGATTTAACAGGAGAGTAATGGCTGTTTTTTTCATTTCAAAACATTCCATGCAACAAGTTTAATTTCACGGACAATCCTTTTAAGGAAATATTTATCGGGGCACAATGCACCATTTCTGGGCGCTGTATCCAATGTTTATCTGGACAGTCGCCTGGTTATATTTCTGGACTTTGTATGCACTATTTACCTGGATGCTGGGTAATAATTATGTGAGTTAGAAACAGGAGGACCTGCAATCTCATCAACATTGTCCTTTTCTCATAAAATGTTCTTCTTGAGACATCTGATGTATTACTCTGAAAATATGCCGTAGGTGCCAATCAAGGTCCAAAGGTTGACATACTCAATGGCCTCCAGGATCTGAATTATACCTTTTTCTTTCACTAACCCATTTCTCTAGGAGTCATATATAAAGGTTGGGTCTATGGAGCCCAGATGAGCTACATTAGCAACTTTGAAAGAGCAGCCTCAGAGACATTCAGCTCCAGGATGGTCTGTGCCAGATAAGTAGTGGTTCAGAACACACTAGACGATGTAGGTGCACGAATAGGGTCCCAACCCAATCGTAGTCAAAATAAGTATTTGGCACACAAAGCTGAAGTTTAAAGAAGAAATCTTGATTCTTTTCAAGTGGTTGTAGATGCCAGAGGCTTAGTGCGACGCTTCGGTCATTACATGACCTTCATCAGGCACTGTGCCGTTCTGATTGCTGGTACATCCAGTAGTTGGCGCTTCGTTCCGAATGGCGGCTGACCACTGTAGTTGGCGCACTTGAGATTTCTTAAAACTTTAGCTTTGAGTGCCGAATACTTATTTTGGTCTGTGTCAGATGTTAGGGATGAAGTCTACAACTGGCCAGACCACCTATCTTTCCTTCGATCTGGAAATATAGGACAGTCCACAAGGCAGCACATCATGTCTGGTCAATTCCACTACTGCTCTGTACACTAACACCTTCAAAAGAGAAGAGGAAGGTGCAGATGTGACGTTCAGGTTAGGTATTTGCAGTATTGAAGTTGTATTGTGCTCCCCTTGGAGCACTGTGCAAAGGCAAAACTCCTTTATTGGCATGATGTGTAGATGGTTGGTACTCTATTTGGGTGCGCAGGCTTACTTTGTTGTGTGCTCACTTGGCTAGGTCGGCATTAATGAGTGAAATGTATACAGTACCTTAGGAAAATACAGTGTGAGAAAAAGATGTTAACAGGAGCGCTCCCTAGAGTAATACCTTGAAAAAAAAATGTCAATTAGTCTTCTCACCTTGTGAACCTCTTCGTTGATAAGAACATCGACTGGATGCAGTTGTCTCTCTTTTTGTAGCTTCTTGTTCTTCTGACATGGAGTACAGTATGTCTCAGGCTGGGGGATTTCTTGAGGGAATTTCCATCGCTGATTGTTCTAATTATTCCTCGGATGTTCAATAACGCTGTGTGGTGAAGTTCAGGACAGTGATCGAGGTCTCAACATTTTACTGCACAGCTCCATGATCTCTAAGGGCTTATTCAGACGAATGTATAATATGATTTTCACGCGCGTCGCACGGACCTATGTTAGTCAATGGGGCCGTTCAGATTGTCAGTGATTTTCACGCAGAGTATGTCCGCTGCGTAAAACTCACGACAAGTCCTATATATGCCCGTTTTTAGCGCATCACGCAACCATTGAAGTCAATGGGTGTGTGAAAACCGCGCACGGCACACGGACGCACTTCCGTGTGCCGCTCGTGATGCGCGCTACAGTAGTCAAAACTATGAACGAAAACAGAAAAGCACCGCGTGCTTTTCTGTTTACAAACATAAAAACAGAGAAAATCATGCAGCCGCGCATCGTATGCTGCTGACACATGGAGCTTTTATGGACCTTTTGCGCGCCCAAAACGCACACGCTCGTGTGAATCCGGCCTAAGGCTGGATTCACACGAACATGTTCGGTCCGTAAAGGACGGAACGTATTTCGGCCGCAAATCCCGGACCGAACACACTGCAGGGAGCCGGGCTCCTAGCATCATAGTTATGTACAACGCTAGGAGTCCCTGCCTCTCCGTGGAACTACTGTCCCGTACTGAAAACATGATTACAGTACGGGACAGCTGTCCTGCAGAGAGGCAGTGACCCCTAGCGTCGTACAGAACTATGATGCTAGGAGCCCGGCTCCCTGCAGTGTGTTCGGTTCGGGACTTGCGGCCGAAATACGTTCCGTCCTTTACGGACCGAACATGCTCGTGTGACTCCAGCCTAAGGGTATGTGCACACGGCAACACCAATTACGTCTGAAATTACGGAGCTGTTTTCAGGCGAAAACAGCTCCTGAATTTCAGACGTTTTGACAAGTGCACCCGTTTTTCGCGGCGTCTTTTACGGACGTAATTGGAGATGGTTTTAATTGTAGTCAATGAAAAACAGCTCCAATTACGTCCCAAGAAGTGACATGCACTTCTTTGAGGTGGGTGTCTTTTTACACACCGACAGCGACGCGTAAAAAAAAAGTTTGGAGCCATTTTTTCGGACGTAATTCGAGGCATAAAAGGCCTGAATTACGTCCGTAAATAGGGCGTGTGAACATGTGAACATACCCGAACACATTCATCTGATCTACAGCAACCAGAAGCTCCTCCACATTTTTGTGGGGTAAGGTTAGTCTTCCTGGTGAAAGTGAACTCCATAATTCATTTCATGATGTCCTTGGAGATCGCTGGGATTTTATATACTTTCTTTAGGTTGTTTAAATTGTTTGTGAACACATCTCTGACAGTAGAAGAAAAGTGACCTGGAAAGAATAACGTTACTAAGCCATTAATGATCCACAATGTATGTATCTCATGTATCTATATTGGTCTAATCTGTCTATCTATCCAAATCGATCTCTATATCTATCCCGCATACCTATCTCATCGAAACCGCTGTGGCGGTTTTTTCAGTCTCCCATTGATTTTAAGGGGGTTTTTGAGGCGGAAAACACCTCAAGAAAGGACATGTTGCTTTTTTTACCGTGAGCGAACCCCACCTCTCATTCCCATTGAAAGCAATGGGAGAAGATTTGGGAAATTTTTTGGCACTGATTCCGACGCAGTTTCCTCGTCAAAATCGGCACCAAAAAAACTGTGTGAACAGGGCCTAATATTTATATCTATCCAATCTCTAGCTGTTGGACTATCTACTTACTTCCATTTTCCATCTATTGCATCCATCACACTCTGAACCCGTTTAGGACATTATATAGTACAAACACGGGAATATAAATCATACATTACCCAATAAATTACAACCATGCAACAAAATCAAATAAAAGAGATAGACAACCTGTAGGTGGTAAAACATGGCCTTCTTTATTAATTAAAACGTTATAAAAAGGAAAACATTTTATAAAATTACATATATATATATATATATAAATATAAAACACACATCATATAACTCAGACATAAAATCAATCCATAAAACAATCTACTTCAAAGACTGATTTTACCCCCAGTCTAATAAAAAGCTGTGACATAACAAATATATAACATAAGGGAGGATAGGCGTGGTGCTTCCAAGTATCGCCTTCTTTAGGCTGCGGGTTTGGTACAAGCCACAATTTAAACCCATACAGGTAGGTCACATGAGCAAAAGAAGCCCAATGACCTACCGGTTACTGGGTACCAGGGAAGATCTTCCCTTGTTGCTGGGTCACATGAGACCCCAGCAGCATCCAATAGCCAGCTGTTGCTACCCTGGGCATATCTGACCAGAGAACAGCAAAATTGGCGGGAAAATTCCCGCCAAAATCATAAGAAATCCACATAAGGGATGACTATAATCCCATGTGGATCCCTCCTTATGGTCTGGGATCCTTCCATTCTATGCAATTTTTTTCCTTTTTTTTTTTTACATGGATGGAAAAATTTGAGGTCTAAACAAAGAAAATAAAAACTTTATGTTAAAAAGCATTAAAAATAGGGATAGGATAGGCCATCACTTCCTAAACGGTGGAGCACAGTCCACTTCACTTGAATGGAGATGTTTCCGTTCCCTGCTTGCGGGTGGACGGTGGCCTTGTAGTGCAGGAGAGGTGCCAAAGGGATCTTTAAGGGTATGCTATACACTTTTGATAGTGCCATGTGCATGAGGACTTAGTCAGATCTTGACGTGACACCAGTTCATTGAGCAAAAGTACGAGATATATCAAAAGCTAACTAAACTTTCAAAAAACTTCCGACATGTCATAGTGACAAGTCAGAAATTTTGATCAGTGGGGTCTGAGCCCCCCACCGATCACTTAAATGAAGCAGCAGAAGCGCTCGGGTGAGCGCTGAGCCACTTCGTTTCTGATCGGCTTTTGTCGGCAAGATGAGAAATTGCTGTACGGTCACAATAGAAAGTCTATGAGCCCGTACACCAACTGCTTGGCTTTCCGAGAAAAGCCAATCAGAAACGAAGCAGCTCAGAACTCACCGTAGCACTTCTGCCGCTTCATTTTAGCAATCGGTGGGGGGCTCTGTGCTCAGACCCCCACCCATCAAAACTTCTGACACGTCACTATGACGTTTTTGTTACCATTTAATCATGCTTTATTCACAAAGATGTCTTACAAAACAATCACTTTTTTAGGAAGTTTTTTTCATTTTACAAAATGATTTCCACTTAATAAAAACATGATTTATTATTTTTTATTACAAAATCGACCAATAATAATCATATAACCAGCCTCCCATAAGTGTTTTTTTAGCTATACGTATATATTATCGGACAGAGCTGAATCCAGGACTTGTTAAAAACATGAAATTGGAAGATTTTTTTTTTTAATATCGTTTTTTTCTGAATAGAAACCTTAAAAATAAATTTAAAAAAAGGCACCCCTCCCCCTTATTAAATCCTATGGGGCAGATAAACACAACGGTTGTGGTCATGTGCCCATATCTCTCAATGGTTCTAAAGCCACTGGATGATACAGGACCAATGGTAAATCTAGCACAAAATATTTAAAGGGGTTGTGTCGTCTCATTACTATGAGAGTGGGTCTGGCTCCCCGACACGTAGCAGATTTTGCTAAGAGAGGTTACCGTCGGCTGCTCACTTCCCCGGCAGCGGCCACTACAGGTGAAATTAAGTATTACATCTAGCCAATGAAATGAATGGCCTTCCTTGTGATACATGGATGACTGGGTCAGTCAGCTTGTCAGAAGCTCTCTGTTCTAGATCATATAAGGGGTCTCGAGCAGGGTACCATCCCTCTATGACGTCAATAGGGCCTAATAGGCAAAATGGGGATTGGTTGTCGAGAGGAGACAATCCCTTTAGTTACAACTTATAGGTAAGTGGATTTTTTTAACCTATCTGCTGTACTTTAGGAAAATGGTTATGAATTTTACTGATGCATGTTGGATTTCGGCTTGTGTAGAAAATAACGCATGCACAATACTGCCTGTTCTGGATGAATGAACGTGAGGGGAGCAAAAAAATAAAAGAAAATGATAAAAACTGGTAAATAGAAGCTAAAATGGGTTTAATGCATTTACTTCAAACTCACCAAATTCCAACAATTATAATTAAAAAAACTTTTTTATAATAAATAAAAATTTATTATGTTATAAAATAGAACCGAGGACATATTCTTGTAGGTAATTCCTTCTTTTTACGATTACAGTTCATCACGACCTCTTCGGAGCGGCCACTCAGGATGACGAGACACGTACTCTGCCGCAGTGCTGACCAGCCGGAAAAATTCCGCAACATCGAAGGCGTAATTGGTGAATTTTGGGTGTTCTCCCAAAGTCGGGTGATGTCCCTTAATTAGACGGCATAACAAGCTTTGTCATTCTCGGGCACGTTATTCTCTCCATTGAAGGACAAGTTAATTAGGTCATTCTGGTTACAGAAAACAACTTTCATTTAAAGCCCCCAGGACATATTGATCTTTTTTTTTTTTCTACACGGGACACGAGGAGAATTATTGACAGGTTGAACTAATGACCAATTAATTTACTTTTGATCCTGCCACAGCCTGAAATGTGTCACAACTCAATGGAAGAAGCCTAATAATGGGAGAGAACAATATAATCTAACAAAAAATGTGAATGGAAAGAGTCAAGAGCGACACCATGTGAACGTGCGGGGAGTAACACACAACAGCGAGGGCTTTATGTCCGAATATTCTCGTAAAATCACTACTCAAAAATTAAAAAGGGGTATTCGGTTTCTGCAAATAAATTTTAGGCTGAGTTCACACAGGGCGAATACGCTGCATAAAGTGACACAGCGTAAAGATTTGTTTAAATCTCATCCACTTTGCCACTACCGTATTACGCTGTGGATTTTCCGCAACGAATTCCGTTGCAGAAAACCCACAGTATGTACGCAACGTGTGAACTGACCCTTATTCTTTGTATAATGAAAAATTATATAATTTTCCAATATACTTTATGTATCAGTTTCTCCCGGTTTTAAGATCTCTGCATGCTGTCCTACAATAGAAACCGTCATTTACTTGCAGGAGATAAAAAAATATCTGTCCATGGTCATGAGCAGCAAAAATGTTGTCAATGAAACATAGAAGAAAGCAGACCCCATAGCAAAGATCGAAATGGGCCCTTAATATGGTGCTGGTTTTGCCACCCAGTAAAAAGAACAGTTTGTTTCCCCTCCACATCCTTTCCATGACACTTGGGCCAATGCCCACTTTCCTGCTGCTAAAAATTCAGTTCCTCTGGAGAGGGGAGTCCTACACAGGTTCTTGACACCCAGTAGCGAAGAGATGGGACCAACCAACCCAGGGCCCCCTTTCTCTTAGGGCCCCATAGCAGCTGCTTAGGCTCTCTCTATGGTATATCAGCCCTTAACAAGACCTCAGCTGGCTAAATGAGTCATTTTTAATGTAAACCCTCTGATCGGGTAATACCCCTGGTATCGTGAGCAGGACTTACCTTGTCCTGAGGGAAAATTTTATCTGCTTTCTCCCATGTGATGTAGTGAATTCCTCGAAGTCGAGCCAAGTCCAAGTAACACCTCTCATCCTGACAATTATACCTAGGGAAAGAAGATCACACATGTACAGTATTCTACGCAACGGCGCCCCCTGCAGGGTAAACACATGCAATAATATGGTAGAAGACAAAACTATTATCTGCCCTGTTCACACTTGTACTCTGCATTATTCGCTACTAACATGCCTGAATCTAAAGGCAACATTTTACCCATTCACACCTCTAGAGGGCGCACAGCGCAACGTATGCTGGAGGTGCATTAGTTATGCCACGCACCAACTGAATCAGTTTTGCAAAAACAAAAATGGCTATTATACTGCAATGCCACGTGTTTACCGTGCATGAATTTCGATACAAATACATAATGGCAAAGGTTGGTCCTGCAATCTTCCTAAAATTCTCAAAATTAGCGGTTCTATACGTTTTGTCTTGTATATTAAATGCTATGTGTATCAATACAACATGTAAAATTCTCATCATGCCTATTGTAAATATTTGATATAACCCTTCTGTTCTGAAGTGCCCTTAAAATAAGATTAATAGGGTAAGATTACTAATACACCAAGTCAGAGGTGCACATGTACTAAAGGATCTGGGACATTGTCATTGTGATTAATGGACGCTGGTATACGCAGATTCTGATAATCCACATACAGATATGGGCTGCGTGAATGCCGAGCTGACCTTGCACAAATGACTCGTGGGAAAAGAACTTAGCTTTTATTTTTAAAGTCTATAAATATTTATTGAAAATTCCATTCTGTGTCGTCATGGTAGGCCATTTCTAGAAATGTGAATATATGGACAGGTCAGCACGCTTGCTTAAAAAAAAAAAAACTAGCTCTAAAAGCTGTACTGCTGAAACATTTGCACCAACAGGACCATTAGTATAATGTCATCATCAGGGGCATACACAGAAACCATAGTGCCCCATATCTAAATTCAGAATTCTCTCCCCCCTACTGAAAGCTCCAACTATTTTTTTTTTGAAGTTAATGTTCACTGTTCTTTTGAAAATAGGGGTTGGGGCTCTGCTTTTCACAAACTCCAAATTCCCTGCTTCCCCTACCGCCACTAGGGGGAGCTCACTGTATATGTATTGAACTCAATGGGAGTTGTGTAAATCTATATGCAGTGAGCTCCCCCTAGTGGTGGCTGCAAGTAAACACTGAGACAGTGTTTTAAAGGAAGCCGTAGAAGTTGTTCAGTTCCGGGCCCTCTTTTACCATGGGCCCGTTAGCGTGGTCATAGGGTCTGCCTCTACAGTAGGTATGCCACTAGTTGTTGCGCAATAGACATTAAGGATTGTCTAGTATAGCAATGAAGGCCGACTTTCTGCAGTCAGACACACATAGTAATTCTTAAATATAATGTTGTTATGGAAAACTCTCCCTTTACAAACTGGTGCAATCCAATCAGGACCCTTTAGGGACTCACACTCCCTGTATTTGCAGCACAGGGCCCCTCACCCGATTAGAAGACGATGACAATAACAATATATGAAGGAATTGCTAATCATGCAATTTCCTAATGCAAAAGGAGAAGACATTCTAGGAGAGGCAACCATATTACACACGAGAACACAGAAAATGACTTACAGCTCAAATATAACTGCCCAGTTTGGTAAAAAGAGTAAATGAGTCAGTCCGGCCCCGTGAAGCCCGATAAATATGTCAGAGTTATGTCTGATCTTCAGCTGTTCAAGGAATCCAAGAGATCTAGAGAAACATACAATGAAGGGTTTGCAGTTATGGAGAGAACTATCAATACATTGCCTTTTAGAACTTCAAATTGCTACATAGACAGAGAGGGGTTATACAGGATTAGAAAATCATGGCTGCTTTTTCCCAGAAATAGCGCCACACCTGTCCATAGGTTGTGTCTGGTATTGCAGTAAACCTCAATTGAAGTGAGGCTTCGTTCATATCTGCCTCGGGGTTCCATTCGTGGTTCCGTCAAACCTTTCCGTCAGGAGAACCCACGAACGGAAACCAGACGGAAACCATAGCTTTCCGTTAGCCTTACCAGTGATTTCAATGGTAATGCTTCCGTTGCTAATGGTTTCCGTTTGTCTCTATTATTCACATATGGGGTTCCAGATCACGTGGCCTCATTTAGGATTCGTCCCGCAGTGTATTTCACCTTGGATAAGCATTATCAGCTCGTTCTCGGATATTATAAACATAATATTACGTACCTATATTTGTAATCCACCACAGTGACTTGAGGGACAGACTTCAAGGCATGGACCAGCTGAGGGAGAACATCAGTAAGAAATATGTTTAGCGTTATTATCCATTTGGCTAATTTGTATTTTTATTTTACGGATTTCCTGGGAGACTCGTTGCCACAATGTTATTTCCGATGATCACAGAGCAAAGACGAAGCGTCTGTGGTTAGAAATGACCCCAGGGCATCGCCACCCACAGAAAGGTAATGATTACCTCATCTAAGTTCAGTATTTTTTGAAACTCTGTGCTGCGTATAAGAATGGTGACTCGAAGTTTCTCCTCCTAGAGCCAAAATGAAAGTAAATCAGTTAATAATGGATCTATTCACACGTTGGGGTCAAATGACATTTTTTGCAAGACAAAAAAAAAAAACACCACTCGTCTATGGGCTGTGCCTGGTATTGCACTTCAGCTCCATGAACTTGAATGAGCTGCAATACCAGACACAGCCTGTGGACAAGATGGCGCTGTTTTAATAGCAGCCATTATTTTCTAATCTTGTATATGTAATCTTTATGCTTTTCCCCACTTCAAGTGCCTTCCTCAATACCCACCAGTAGGGGTCAGGTATGCCGAAGACTGCACTGGAAGAAATCATTGGATCAGCTTGTAACCAGACTGGCTTTCATGTTGCATCAGTTTAGAAGTTACCGACTCTTATTCCATTTTTATTGCACCGAGGGCTATGCAAATAAGGGCATAAAAGTGGGTACAAGGCCTGATGGCCCATTCGCTTCAATAGAGGAATGCAGCAATAAGGACAGCACCTCTTTTATAGTCTCCGGCCTCCCATCTAACGTTATATGTTCCTGAACAGTCTGACAAAAGAAAAAGTACTGCATATATTGTTGGCAGGCTATGAATAATTGTATACATATATAATTTACGAGAATGGTGGCGCTCTACTTTATCCTACAGAAGGCTTTAAAAAAGAAAAAAAATATATATATATATATGACTGTAATGAACTGTGCCCGGGAACAAACCCTCATGTTGATTTATAGCGCACCTTTAAAGTTTCCTGGGAAATATTCAGCCGGAAAAGCACATGTTGTGAAAACGCTCTGAACAATCCCGTGCTGCGGCAATTTGAGATCTAGAGAAAGAAAAAGCGCTGAAATTGACTGCACTAATAAAGCACGCATCTCCTGTCTTCAAACAATACTTCTTCTGTCACCCGTCACATCTCCGGATAACGAGCTTACCAGCGGCGTGTTGTAAAATAACCCGTATCTCATTCTGGGCAGTAGCACAAACACAGCGTCCTTAAAGCAGAACATAAATACAAAAGGGGATATTACCAAATATGTCCAGAAAAACATGACTAATGACCCCCAAGTCTAAGGCTGGGTTCACACGTGGCGGAATTTCACTTAAATTCCGCTGCGGACACTCCGCAGCGTTAATCCGCAGCGGAGCCGTTTCTGCATTGACTTCCACTTCTATTTAGAAGTGTTCGTTTAGACGATGCGTAACATTCCGCTGCGGAGCATAGGCTGCGGAGCGGAATTTGGTGTCCGCAGCATGCTCTGTCTGTTGCGGAGCAGTGGCGGACTCATGGCGGAATTTCTCCATTGACTTCAATGGAGATTCTAAATTCCGCAATGAAGTCCGCAGCTGTCATGCACATGTCATGTGTGCTGCGGATGCGTCTTGCTTTTTTTACATGACATTTCTTCATTCTGGCTGGACCTATGTATTTCTAGGTCTACAGCCAGACTGAGGAAGTCAATGGGGCTCCCGTAATGACGGGAGCGTTGCTAGGAGACGTCTGTAAATAGTCACTGTCCAGGGTGCTGAAAGAGTTAAGCGATCGGCAGTAACTGTTTCTGCACCCTGGACAGTGACTACCGATCCCAATATACAGCAACCTGTAAAAAAATATAAGTTCATACTTACCGAGAACTCCCTGCTTCTGTCTCCAGTCCGGCCTCCCAGGATGACGTTTCAGTCTAAGTGACGGCTGCAGCCAATCACAGGCCAAGCACAGGCTGCAGCGGTCACATGGACTGGCGCGTCATACAGGGAGGTCGGGCTGGATGCCGAAAGAGGGACGCGTCACCAAGACAACGGCCGGTAAGTATGAAATTCGTTTACTTTCACTAGGGAAAGTGCTGTCCCTTCTCTCTATCCTGCACTGATATCCTGCACTGATAGAGAGAAGGGAAGCACTTTTCCCGCAGTCCGCAGCAGCTAGTCCGCATCAATTTACTGCACATTTTGTGCAGATCCGCAGCAGAATCTGCAACGCAGATTCTGTGCGGCATTGATGCGGACAGTTGCGGAGGAAATCCGCCACGTGTGGTCATGCCCTAACTTTGTTTTATACATCACCATTCCCAATTGGAGCAGTTGCAATTTTTTAGTGCAAAATACAGATAACACACATTACTGGCAGTCACGCATGCTCGTGATTATAGAGCACTTCCCCTTTAAATTAAAAACAGTCACTTGTCCACCTTTGTAACCATTAATATTAATTTCCCCCATTGCATGCAAAATAAAAAATGAATTAACATTGCAAATAGTCTTGATTTAAAATCTCCTAATGTTTTGGATCTACAGCTCCAATGAAGAATTGTGTTTCCATGGTTACAGACTACAAACAAACAATGTGCTGTCAGATCCTGCAAATAACTGTCCCCTACTTCTTGCTGTTCCTGCCAAGTATATGCAAGCAAGTAGGGGACAGATGGATTGCAATATGACTGCAGGATCCAACTACAGAGCGTTTACTTGTAGCCTGTAACCATGGAGACACATAGGACTGAATAGGAGCTGTAAACTCAAAATAGTAGGATATCCTTGGAATGGTAATTTAACATTTCTGTTTTGTCCGGACCCTCCATGGCCTGATCACTGTGGCATTTTTTAACGTTCTCTGCTGTCTTCCTGCTGAAAATCAGCAACTTTCTACAGTACTTTGTATTTCAATTCTTCTTCATTTTCATGGTCTTTCCTTGCTTTCAGTGAATGAAAACAGTAAACATCCAGAGGCTGAAAACCTGTTATGATCACATCTAGATGGCACAGCAGGATGGCTTATTACAAGAGAAAGCTCTGGTACAATGAAATAGCCCTGCACCTGTGTCAGTTACATACCATGAGGTTTCAGCTTTTGGATGTAAACGAGAATATTCCTATTCACTGACAGTAAGCAGGGATCTTAAAAAAAAATGGGGAAGAACTGAAGCAGCAAGTATATTATAAAGTTACCAAACTTTTCATTAAAACAACAATAAACTATAAAACAAAAAAAACTTTAAAAATGATAAAACAACAAAGAGAAATACATTTGGAACATCTTACCCGTTTAGAATCGGACGCTTTCAAGTGTGTAACTTCGTAATCTGTAAAAGCTTTCCACGTCTCGCTGAACAAATCGCCATAGCCATAGAAGCTCTGCAGAAAAAAACATATTTAGTGTTTAGTACAAAGGCATCTAATCCCAAATTCTCTACATTGCACCAAAACCTCTGCTGAATAATTACTGTGCAGACAGGGGTGCACCATCCATGCGGCAAGATGAGAAGTTCACCTCAGACAGGACCCTTCTCTGACTGCAGGGAACTTGGCAGACATCCCTGAATCTTCTCATCTTCAATTTGGAAAGTAGGGGACGCAATTTCACTCAGGAAGTAAGAGGCACCTCTGTACTATATAGAATAACCAGCGGAGTCAATGCTGATCTCTGTCAGAAGCCTCTCAGAAGGCACATTGGCAAAGATCCTAATCCAAATCCATAAACTTTTCAGGAAAATAGGATATGCTAAATTCTGAAGTCCAACCAATCTGAATTACAACCTGTATTATAGTCCAGAGCTGCATTCATAATTCTGCAGACTACCACTTGTCAGCTCAGTGTCTGCACAGAGATTGCTGTAGAGCCTATAGTGATTTACACTCTGGGAAGAGTCATCTTATACCAGGATCTGATGTAGAGAAGACTAACTGCTCCATTGTATTATAGGAGCTAAACTGTCAGGGTATGTGCACACACACTAATTACGTCCGTAATTGACGGACGTATTTCGGCCGCAAGTACCGGACCGAACACAGTGCAGGGAGCCGGGCTCCTAGGATCATACTTATGTACGATGCTAGGAGTACCTGCCTCGCTGTAGGACAACTGTCCCGTACTGTAATCATGTTTTCAGTACGGGACAGTTGTCCGGCAGCGAGGCAGGGACTCCTAGCGTTGTACATAACTATGATGCTAGGAGCCCGGCTCCCTGAAATGTGTTCGGTCCGGTACTTGCGGCCTAAATACGTCCGTCAATTGCGGACGTAATTAGTGTGTGTGCACATACCCTCAGGGGTGGGTCTGTCGACAAGCTTGTTGACTCATTCCATTGACAATTAGCAGAATCGTGAATGCAGCTCTGGACTATAATACAGTCCATACAACCCATTACATTTCAGTGTGTTGGACTTCTAAGGGTATGTTCACACGCAGTGGTTTCAGATGTAATTCGGGCGTTTTATTTTATGCGTTCCTGTCAAAACACGGAGCGTAAAATAACGGCTCGTCAAAAGGAGTGCAGGACACTTCTTGGGACGTTTTTGGAGCGTTTTTTCATTGACTCTATTGAAAACAGCTCCAAAAACGGCCGTGAAAAACGCAGCGAAAATCGCGAGTGGCTTAAAAAACGTCTGAAAATCAGGAGCTGTTTTCCCTTGAAAACAGCTCCGTATTTTCAGACGTTTTTGAGTTTGTGTGTGAACATACCCTAAGACACTATGCCAGCTATAAGAATATTCAGAGCATCTCAATTAAAGTGGTATTCCCAGAATTGACAATTATTACCTATCCATAGGATAGATGAGAATTGTCAGATCACTGGGGGCCCCAACGCCGGGATTCCCAACCGATTGAGAGAACGGTGGTCCGAACCCTTGAGGATTTTAAATAGAGTGGCGGTCAAGCTGGGGGGGGGGGGGCACATTTTTATAATACCAGATGAATGATTGTGATATGTCAAATAAAAAAGCAACACAGAACCGTCCCTTATCAGCCTTGAACTAGACCGTATTAGAGGGAGTAGATGGTCAGGGGCAGATGATAATGTGGTCATTGTGATCCCGGACACAGAGAATTGTTCAGTCTCCGTGGAGCTTCACATCTCAATGGTTGAGGAGATTACAGTGGATTATAAATCAGGATTTTCTCCTTTGACACAGTCTGGCCCAGAACACGACAGGTTGCCGGGGACAATTTCCTTTTAGAAAGCAGAACCATCTGCCCAGGGAAGATAAGCCGATTACCTATCCCGCTAGACGGCCCATGAATGCACCCAAACCCTATGGGACCAAGTGCAACTGCTGATCGACAAGTGAACGCTGGAAGGGGTGCGCCGACCTCTGGCTTTGGTAAATCATTTTTCAATTCTATTGCGGAATGAAAAATAGCGCTCTTTGTGTAGAGATCGCTGGCTCTGGAAGGTCATCTCCACCCTGAACCATTTATTTTGGGAGCTGTGAAGGGAGGATAGTAATAAAGATAAGCAGGACTGGTCATCACTTTCTGATCACTTCTCAAGGGGCCAAGAAATTGAACAATAGATACAAGCAGCTCTTAAAATGGAAGACGCTGATTAAAGTGTAGGATGTATTTTTATTTTATATGTCTATAATTCTGTGCTGATTTATTTGGTTATTTATTTTATAGGTTTTTTTTATTTTTCTTATAAAGAGCCCCAAATCGTTAAAGGGGTTGTCCAGGAACGGGGTGTTTTTTCATACTGATGACCTATCCACAGGATAGGTTATCATCATATGATCGGTGGGGGTCCGACACCGCACCTATCAGCTGTCCAGGCTGCCTCCGGGCGCCAGATGTTGTGCAGTGGCCGGTGTCAGAAGCAGATGGCTCCGTGGCTATAGTGGCCGTGCTGCAGTACTGCAACTCTGCTCTAATTCAATTGAATACAACCCCTTTAACTTACCTTCACACAGCCATAGAGTTAAAGTGTAACTAAATGTTCAATAAACTTCTGACATGTCACATGTTTTGATTGGTGGGGGTACATGCACTGAGACCCCCACCAAATCGGTAAAACGGAGCGGCAGAAGGGCTCGTGTGAGCGCTCAGCCGATTCATTTCTGTTCAGCTTTTTCCGGAAGTCTATGAGCCCGTACTCAGATACAACAGCTTTCCAGAAAGAGCCGAACAGAAACCAAGTGACACAGCGCTCACATGAGCGCTTCAGCTGCTTCGTTTTAGCGATTGGTGGGGTTCTCAGTGCTGAGTCCCCTACCAATCAAAACTTCTTACATGTCAGAAGTTTGTTGAACGTGTAGTTATCGTTTAAATAGTAAAATTATGTGTGCCTGCAGCCACCACTAGGGGGCGCTCCCTACATACACCTACTATTAAATTGCATAATAAATAGATCTTTAACAAACTCACCCTAGTGGTGGCTGCAGAAGACCGAAATGTATAACCCCATAGCTGTGTGAACAGAAATCTGAGATTTTTTGCTCTGCAACAGGAAAAATGGAGCTTCATACCCTATAAAGATTATGAAATCAGCATCGATTTTTGCACTTCTCTTAAACTAAGGAGTTCCCTACAAACAGACAGCAGGTTTTCTGATTCTTTTTCATGCCATGAACAGTGTCAATAATTTTCATATTTATGAATAGAATGCCAAAACAACAGTGAAGACTGACGCACTGACAGTGTATTAGAAAAATGTAAAAATGAAAAAGGAAAGGCTTCAAAAGGTTAAATTGAACTCAAGTCTATTATGTACACGAGCGTAATATACGCACGTGCGATGCGCGTGCTTTTCACGCGTGTCGTACGCACCTATATTAGGCTATGGGGCAGTGCATACAGTGCTTGAATTTTGCGCAGCGTGAGTCCGCTGCGTAAAACTCACGACATGTCCTTTCTTTGTGCGCTGTTCGCGCATCACGCACCCATTGAAGTCAATGGGTGCGTGAAAACCACGCATGCCGCACGGAACCACTTCCATGCGAACTGCGTGATTCGCGCAAGAGCTGTCATTCTCTGAATGTAAACAGAAAAGCACCACGTGCTTTACTGTTTACAAACATCCAAACGGAGTGTCATAATGATGGCGGCTGCGCGAAAATCACGCAGCCACGCATCATACACTGATGACACACGGAGCTGTTATGTGCCTTTTGCGCACGCAAAACGCAGCGTTTTTTGCGCACGCAAAATGCACACGCTCGTGTAAATCAGGCCTTAGATACCACTTAGGGTCTATGGAAAACCGGGTATTATTTGATATTTTTTTGGGGAATTAGGAATTTGGTGCAGGTGAATTAATTTGAGAATATCAGATCTGCCCAGCATGCACAAGGTTAATACAAAATACTGTATAAAAGTCTCCATTTAATAGAGCCTCCAGTAAAATTCTCCCTCCTACTACAGAAAATCTTGTCTCACACTGGCACAATGTACACTTGGCAATTCACCAGCCTGTGTTCCCAGCGCCGTAAAAATATAGAAGAATTTGCTGCCTGTTCTCACGCCCAAGAATAAGCAGATCTGTCCCCGAGGTTGTGTATGACTGGGTCAGTGCTGCAGGTGGTAACAGAAAACTCCAGCTTCAAAAGTCTCTATAGAGAGGCCACGTCTCGGCCGACAGTAATGGAAACCAAACCGTGCACCTGGGTCAGCGAGACACGATCGGGATAAGAATGTAATACATCTTATTAGTGGAAGAATTAGTGGAAGAGGAGGGGGATGCAGCTGCACATTCTCGGTGTCTGTGAGACATCAGATTGTCTCGGAGTACCGAGCGTAGCCATAGCATCACAGAGGACAGCGTGATGAACACAGCGGGATAGGCATAGAAAATGGGGGTCATCATCCTTCTGAACTCCAGCTGTTGTAGAACTACAATTCCCAGCATGGCCTGACAGCATGTGGATAGAATAATAGATAATAAAGTCTTTGGCTGCCAGTGCATGTTGGGAGTTGTAGTTTCACAATAGCTGGAGTGCTGGAGTGCTGACCCCTGTACTAGGGCATGTGCAACCAGCAATGTTATGAAGTTAAAGGGGTAGTCTGGAGAAAACCCAATCTCAAATCCCCAAAGAGGGAATTCGGTTTTATTCGGGCAGGGCTCCTTTTCAGAGCACAAGCCAGAACTACTACAAAGAGTGTCCTGGCATTACAGAGAGAGCCCACTGATTTCAATAGGCAGCATGTAATGCTTCATTTCCCCTGTGGTGGCGCTGCAGGGGAAATGAACACTTGGCATCAGGTTCACAGATGATTGCTGGAGGGTCCTGTAACAAAAAGGAATTGTCCAAAGAGGATAAGTTTCCATGCTGGCAATGCCAATCTATGGATATCCACGTATGACAGGTTACAGTACTGCTACATTCAGACCAACAGAGGAGGGGGAGGGTCAACAAAGGGACCCCGCCGCCTCCATTTTTATAACACATACCCCTTTAAGAAAGAAAAAAAAAAATACTTACTGTGTCCCACATGACAATATGGACGTCGGCATGGCCGCCATCAGGGAGGTACTGCCGGTACTGCTGTCAGGGGCCCGGTCAAAATTTGAAAAAACGGGGGCCCGTGCTCCACTGCCGGAATGCATTTGCTCACGGGCCCTTATGATTTCACTTTGGTGAAAGGAACAGGTCCCATCACGGAGCCGGGGCCCGTTGTTTGCATCAGAGTAAAATCATAAGGGCCCGCTGTTCACATAGAGCCCGCCCCTCCTCCTCTACAGCGGCGTGACAGCGCGTGTGGAGGAGACGTCATGAAGGTGGCGGGAGGTTTGAATGCAGTGGAGGCGACAAGAAGCAGCAGCAGAAGAAGACTCCTGACACAGTGAGAGTACAATATGTAATGTCTGTGTCAGTATGTAATGTCTGTCAGGCTGCTGCTGCCCGGAGCCTCCTCACATCACATCCCCACAATAAAAAATCAGTGTTACCCATGTCACACTATACACTCTCAGCTCTGCTTCATATCCTTGTATCGCTAGTAGCATTTCTTACCACTTATCTCCCGGGCTGTGTATCAGAGGGAGAAGACAGGTTTATTGTCCCGTTATACGCAGCCCAGGAGATAAGAGCCATCGCAGAGCTGCTACTAGTGATACAATGCAGTGCTTCAGTGTCCGGAGGATCATACAGACCTGGGGAAGACACTTGCTTTCTACGGGGGGGACGGGGAGATGATGGTGTAGTGGGTAGGAGATAATGGAGGGCGGATGACACTGAAGGAGACATTATACTAGGGGGATGATAACTGGGGGAAAAGAGGATATCTGAAAGGAGGGGTAGAGGAAGGAGAGAGGATACGTGGGGGAGGGGGAGAGATCTTTAAGGCTATGTACACCTCTTTTTTTTTTTTATACAAAAAAGTTTATTAGTGTGTGTTATGAAACTTTGTAAATACTTTTTATTAAAAATAATTTTTACTTTATGTGATACAGCTGCTTTGTATCCTGTATACAGAGCAGCTGTATCGTGCGCAGAGACCTGTATCTGTCAGGTCCGGGGGACTGACGGGTTCAGTGTTGGCGGGCCAGGATCCACCTGTTATCGATCAAATCTAAATTATGAACAGGGACACGCAGATAAAGGTTTCAGTGCATGATATAGCTGCTCTGTATCTCATAAAGTAAAAATATATTTTTTAAAAAAGTATTTACAAAGTAGCACCAAACAGACTGCTAAAACAACAAATACCACACTCACTTTACATAGCCTTCAAACCTGTGGTGGGTAGAGACAGGGCCGGCCTTAGGATAGATGGCGCCCCGTGCAAAATTATCTTTCGGCGCCCCACCCCATCATAAAAAAAATGGGCCATAAAAAATGTATAATGCCCCTTTAGTTCCTCCCATACAGTATAATAATAATATATTATAACCCCTTCAAGGACACAGTATTTTGTCCTCTAATTGTGCCCACAGTATTATGTCCCCGAAGTGCCACACACAGTATATTGCCCCCTGTAGTGTCCCTACACAGTATAATGTCCGCTTAGTGGCCCCCATACAGTATAATGCCCCCCTCCCCTTCCTGCCACACACAGCCCCCCTGTAGATAGTGCCCCCTGTAGATTATGCGATACAGCCTTCCTTTAGTCAGTGCCATACAGCCCCCACCTCACCCTTGTAGATCATGCCATACAGCCCCCACCTCACCCTTGTAGACAGTGCCATACATCCCCCACCTCCTCCTTGTAGACAGTGCCATAAAGCCCCACACCTCCCCCTTGTAGACAGTACCATACAGCCCCCACACCTCCCCCTTGTAGACAGTACCATACAGCCCCCACCTCCCTCATGTAGACAGTGCCATACAGCCTCCCCACCTACCTCATGTAGACAGTGCCATACAGCCCCCACCTCCTCCTTGTAGACAGTGCCATAAAGCCCCACACCTCCCCCTTGTAGACAGTACCATACAGCCCCCACCTCCCTCATGTAGACAGTGCCATACAGCCCCCACCTCCCCCTTGTAGATCGTGCCATACAGCCTCCCAACTCCCTCATGTAGACAGTGCCATACAGCCCCCCACCTCCCCTTGTAGATCGAGCCGTACAGCCTCCCAACTCCCTCATGTAGACAGTGCCATACAGCCCCCCACCTCCCCTTGTAGATCGAGCCGTACAGCCCCCCCCACCCCTTCCTTGTAGACAGCGCCCCCAAACAAACAAAACAAGTTGAACTCCACTAGGCCCCGTTCCCACGATGAACTGAGCTGCTCCACGACGGGATCCTTGCGTTGGCCGGGGTGATCCTGTAGCCTAGTACAGAGTTTCCCAACATTTTCGGACTCGAGGCACCACTGGAAAAAGAAAATTTCCTCAGGGCACCCCTACTTTAGAGAAAGACAGAAAATGGCTAAAAACAAGCACTCCACTCGTAGAATATGTTCACACAGCGTTTTTTGTAAGGCAAAAAAAATCTGCCTCAAAATTCCTTCAGGAACTGACAGCGTTGTTTGGCCTTTTTTTTTTTTTTTTGCGTTTTTTTTAAGCTGTTGAAGCGAATGCAAAAGATGCAAGAAAAAAAAGCTCCAAACGATATTTACTACCTCCTATTAATTTCAATTGGAGCTGAGAGGTGGAAACCACTTGAAGAACATCAGCTCCCCACTCCCAGTAAAATAATCATCGGCCCCCACTCACAGTGAAATGACCATCAGCCCCCCACTCCCAGTAAAATAATCATCGGCCCCCACTCACAGTGAAATGACCATCAGCCCCCCACTCCCAGTAAAATAATCATCGGCCCCCACTCACAGTGAAATGACCATCAGCCCCCCCACTCACAGTAAAATGACCATCAGCCCCCCCCCTCACAGTAAAATGACCATCAGTCCCCCCCTCACAGTAAGATAACCATCAGCCCGTCACTCACAGATTCCCCCTGTAGATAGTGCCACACAGGCTCATGTAGGTAGTGCCACACAGCCCCCTGTAGATAGTGCTACACAGCCCCCTGTAGATAGTGCCACACAGCCACATGTAGATAGTGCCACACAGCCCCCTGTAGATAGTGCCACACAGCCCCCTGTAGATAGTGCCACACAGCCCCCTGTAGATAGTGCCACACAGCCCCGTTGTAGGTAGTGCCACACAGCCCCCTGTAGGTTGTGCCACACAGCCCCCTTGTAGGTTGTGCCACACAGCCCCCTGGTAGGTAGTGCTACAAAGCCAAGTGGTAGGTATTGCCACACAGCCCCATGGTAGGTAGTGCCATACAGCCCACTTGCAGGTAGTGCCCCACAAAACCCCTCTTATAGATAGCACCCCTACTTCCTGTAGATAGCTGCACTGTAGCTCCCTGAAAGAGCGGAATCCCCCTGTGGCCAGGAATTCCGCTCCTGGAGCGCTCCACTTGATGTCTCTGTCCGTATATGGACAGTGACATCAGGGGCAACTCCTGAAGCAGAATCCCAGTCCACAGCGTTGCCGACGGTGTGACCGGGGATTCTACTCCAGGAGAAGCCCCTGTCGTCTGTGTCCATTTATGGACAGTGAGAAAAAGAAAAAAACACGGCGCCACATAGTGCAGGTTACCCAGGTATGGAGTGGTGTAAAAGAAGAGTGGTACTCACCTGGTAACGGATGGTAGAAGGCAATAAAGAATAAAGATACAGCTGCTGCCAGGACTCGGGACCGGTGATTCAAATGAACGACCGCGAAGGTTATGCTGGTTTGGCAGAAAAAGGAGTCACCACGGGCGCTGCTGCACTTCAATGGAACCAAAATGCTTGGAAGGTTCAGATCGTTGGTAATAATGTGCGGAAGAGTATGAGAATAAATGGAATTTATTGATAATATGACTACGCGTTTCAATGCCGTACTGGCATCTTCATCAGGTCATGGATGAACAAACAAAAGTCACTGTTTAAATAGCCATGTTAATGTTGAAAAAAACCCGCCAATGTGAACGGGGTCAAGGTGTTTAAGTGACGTCATAGATCAAAGTTCAAAATACACAGGACCGGAAAAACACACAAAAACAGTAAAAGTATGTCATATAATAAAACCAATAAAAATGAATAGAGAAAGAAGAGTTTAAAATGTATGAAAAGAGAACATGATGAAAACCATGTAATTAAGAAGACTTGAAATGTAGTACGTAATGTGTGCCGAAGCGACACGGAAAAAAAGGCTGCCCGATAATATAGAATAATAATGTAAGTGAATACAGATATAGGTATGGACTACAAAATCGGTGTATGGTAAAAAGGTACTAACCCTTATGTACCAAAAACTATATAATTTACAGAATAATAACCTTAATGTCGGCAATAATTCATAGCGGCGATATGCATATAAGGAAATGGGAATAAAACTCTATTCATTTTTATTGGTTTTATTATATGACATACTTTTACTGTTTTTGTGTGTTTTTCCGGTCCTGTGTATTTTGAACTTTGATCTATGACGTCACTTAAACACCTTGACCCCGTTCACATTGGCGGGTTTTTTTCAACATTAACATGGCTATTTAAACAGTGACTTTTGTTTGTTCATCCATGACCTGATGAAGATGCCAGTACGGCATTGAAACGCGTAGTCATATTATCAATAAATTCCATTTATTCTCATACTCTTCCGCACATTATTACCAACGATCTGAACCTTCCAAGCATTTTGGTTCCATTGAAGTGCAGCAGCGCCCGTGGTGACTCCTTTTTCTGCCAAACCAGCATTTATGGACAGTGACGTCAAGGGCTTCTCCTGGAGTGGAATCGCCGGTCACAGAGTCGGCGACGCTGTAAACGGGGATGCCCCTTCAGGAGTTGCCCTGATGTCACTGTCCATATACGGACAGAGACATCAAGCGGAGCACTCCAGGAGCGGAATCCCCGGCCACACAGGGATTTCGCTCCTTCAGGGAGCTACAGTGGTGCTAGTAGATTACAGTGCAGGGAGATACCTCCCTGCTCTGCTATAGTTCGCCGCCGGCCATGGGGGGGCCTTTTCCAACGGGCGCCCTCATGCCCGGTGTCACCACCCATGCCACTTTCTGTTCTCCCAGAAATCCCCTCCTCCTTCCCCCGCTGAGCCCTGGCACTTAGTCTCTCCACCTTGCCCCCTGATACCCACCAGCTAGCTCTGCCCTGCCCCTCCAAAGAGATCTCCTACTAGTTTGCTTTTCACCGCTGCCTTACCTCCGACCACTTTACTTTGTGCCCGCCCCAATAGTGAGGGGGGGCCCAGACTCCTTGGCTGTATGGGGCCCAGAAATTTCTGATGGCGGCCCTGGACGTCGGTGCTGAAGGAGTTGTTAATATGTTGTGTAATATAGAGATTGACAAAATCCCAGAAGTGGTGATAGAGATTTACACCTGGGAACAACGAAAAATAAAATAATTAAAATATTAGTAACAATAAACTCACATTTGCTTCCTAAAATCTACCATCTCTTCCTGTGAACATATAAAAATCAACAAAACCGGATTATCAGACATTCTGGATTATTGGACAGTCACACAATAATATAAAAAACTCATTTCCAGGGCTGAATAAAGGAAACAATCTAATCCTAGCAGCCGTGTCCATGTCTTTTAACCAGTCCAGCCTTGTTATATTCCTGGTTATTCTGCAGCTCTGTGCCGGAAACAAGGGCAGGATCATCAGACTTTCTAGATTATCAGATGGCGGATTACAGGAATTTGACTGTATTATGTTTTAGACAGATTTATTCACAGGCCGTGACTGCGCGGTCACTAGACATAACCTCGGCTGCTCTTCATCTGGGGCAAACATTCCGTTTTCTGCCCTAGCCTCGTAAATGGTTAGCACCCCCTGGCACATGCCCTGCCGGCCGCCTCCCAGGCTACATAAGACTTGTGAACTACACTTCTAAAAATCCTTCCTAGAATATAAATAAAGGGATTGGAGTGCAGTAAACATTTGGCGCATCCCATTTCCCCCCTACCGAGAACAGCAAGTACCCGGAGATTGTTGAGATGCTACATGGAAGAAACCGTAGGCCCTGTTCACACAGTTTTTTGCAGGCAGAAAAAAAATCTGTGTATTTGAGGCAGATCTTGACCTGCCTGCGCTTTTTTGACGCGGTTTTCTCGGAATCTAACGCTGCAGAATTTTTCTGCCTCCCTTTGATTTCAATGGGAGGTCAGAGGCGGAACCGTGGCAAGAAAGGACATGCTGCTCTTTTTTAACCCATGAGCGGCCAAAAGCTGCTCGGGAAAAAAACGCTCTGCCTTCCATTGAAATCATCGGGGGCGATTTCTGCAGTTTTTTGGCGCTGATTGCTATGCGGTTTCCTCATCAAAATCAGCGCCAAAAATCTTTGTGTGAACAGGGCCTTAGGGCTCATGCACACATCAGTTAATTTCTTCAGTGTGCTATCTGTTTTTTTCAGGGATCCGCGTTCTCAATCTGAAAAACTCAGGGCAGGTCCTATCCCGGTCAGTATTTGCAGATCGGTCTCACCCATTCTGGTCTAGGAGTCCGTGAAAAAAAAATAAAAAAAACGGACTGCCCATGGAAGCCATCTGTATGCAGTCAGTTTATTGCAGCCATATAAAAGCACAAGGATATGTGAATGAGCCTAAGGCTACATTCAGATGAGCGTGTCCGATTTGTGCACGTTAAAAACGCAGCGTTTTTTCTACATTTCATGTCTGTGTGCGTTGCGTATTGGCATCAGTATTTCTATGTAATTGATTTGTGAAACACAGACAGAACACGGATGTCGTCCGTGTGCTGTTCGTGGTTTTCATGCACTCATAGACATTAATAGGTGACAAGTTCTGCAAACACGGACCAATATAGGACAAGCAGGGAGTTCCACGCAACGGACACTCGAGGTGTGAAAATTCAGGCATGTCTGAATAGCCCCATTGAAATCAATGGGTCCGTGTGCTACACGTTATTTCACATAAATGTAGTCAGAGCAGGGCTGCGCCTGTGTAATACACGTGTAATACAGCCATTGCCCCGCTCCTGACAAGTGTGCACGTGGGGTCAGCATGCGGCCAGAGCTGCACTAATGAGCGCCGGCACTGAATACAGAGAACATGGCGGGCGCACTGCAAAACACCCCCATATTCGGTCTTCAGTCCCGGTGCCGCCGCTCATTAGCTGGTCGCATCACCTCATGCTGACTGTGCGTACACTTGATGTCAGGAGCGGTGCAATTTCTGTATTACACAGCCGCAGCTCCGCTCTATTGCCAGAGATCAGAGAAATTTCTGATCTGCGATGCTATTCCCTTGAATGCTGTGATCGAAGCTGACCGCAGCATTGAAGGGGAAAACGAGAAGGGGGATGCCCCGTGGATTGCGTCACAGGGAATCCCTGTGATGCTTGAGGGACATACCATATATGGGCAGACAATCCAGGGTCCATTGAAGGACACCAAGGCTGTCTGACCGTATATTCCTGTTGTTAGGGCATACTTAGTAAACAGGCAGTTGTTAGGTCATACCCATCAGTACACAGGCTAATGTACTGGTATATAGATAGATATATGCCAGTACATTAAAGTTTAAAAAAGTAAAAAAATGAAGTAATGTGAAATACTTAATGTGCGGCACATGGAGGTTCAAAATTCTTCACACCCCGTGCCTCACATCAGTGAATGGAACTTTTTTTTTTTAATTACAGTTGGCAAAGTATCGTTTTGGTATCAAGAGTCGCAACACTACACAAAGTATCGGTATCGAAGTCCAAATTCTGGTATCGCGAGTCGTGACAATCCTAATCAGATGTACACATTACCTGCATCTAACTTCATGATATCCGTCGGCCTCTCGACGACGTCACAATGTCCATCTTCTATGGGTCTGAACGTCAGGGAGCTGAATGTCTGCAGCTCCGCAAACCTGGAATTACAAGAAACCAGAAATATTCACAACATTTCAGAGCAAGTTCAATCAGGAATCTTATAAACTCTGAGCGGAGGAGACCAAAACCAACATTCTGTAGATTATTATTATAAAACAGAAAGCTCGGCCATAACCAATAAGATCTCCATTACAAATCTTAACTGGCATGTCACCCAGCTTTCCCAAACTCCTGAAAGGTAAATCTGCCATGTTCTACACTTCTTCCCCTGTAATGCTCGATGATGAGACACATTTGCCGTTTGGGACCCAACTGTTATGGGAATTTTAATACTGGTAATATTAGTAGTCACTCAGCTTTTCAAGAAACAGGTATAACTAGCTAACTAACTAACTAACTAACTAACTAACTAGAGGCTGCGTATAAGACTAGCATTTATTTATCTGTACTTGCCGCCATCTTCTACCAGCGACAATCTGAAGATTAATATTGAAATATAATAAATACATAACCAAAGAATACAGACATCTGCAGATCAGCGGCAGTACCAAGGAGGAATGTTTGATAGTCTTAAAGGGGATGTCATACATTGCGGACATATCACAGATTTTTTTCTGCAGTTTGCACTACGTGACAGCAAGAACACAGGGGTTTTGCAAAAAAAAAAAGCATTTTTGCCATGGAGTCTTGGAAAAACAGTGACATGACTGCAACGTGTGAACACAGCCTAAAAGGTCAAGGTAAAACAATGAGAGTGGTCGTGTGAACTTGTATTCAGACGACAGTATCCTGCAGAGACATCATGTAACGAGTATTAGCACATCCTAAATTATCATCAGGGAAAGCAGTGAGTATTTAGACTTACCATCCCCGTCCAGCTATAGTCCATTCATGATTGAGTTTCCGGGATTCTTCTTTTATGTTGGTGGTGACGGAGGTTCTCGGTGGTGATGGGACAGGAGTTTCCATTTCTCTCAGACTTTCAGAGCTGCAGGCCGTGTTGTGAAGACATAATGATGGATGTTTTTGGACATTACTAGTTTGATGGGAATCTCCATTTGTAGGCAATGATCTCGATGTGATGATGAGATTGTGTAAAGTCGTCCAACTCTGGGGGAAGATTTTTCAGCTTTGGGGCCAGTGTTTTCTCTATGGTGGAGACATCTGGAGGCAGAAATCTCATGAAGTCGGTGACTTAGAGACCAAATGCAGGATTCCTCAAAGTCAATTGTGGTTGAGAATGGATCGGTCTCCTATCTCCAGAATTGTTTTTCTCCATTTCCTCATTTTTATTAATCAGTTCATTCTGTGATTTGGCAATGGTCTCTGATTGGAGCAATTCCTTTTTTAGAGAGTCGACAATTTCTATTACATTGTCCTAGTTGCGTCCTTAACAGATGCTTCATGAACTCCTCAGTCAGCAGAGGATTCCGGGATAAACAAGTCTACTCCATCAGCTGGAATACTGTGAGAGGGAAAGGATGCCTCTTCTATCTTATTAGATGTAGTTATCCCAGTACTGAGGCCCAGAGTAGAGTCAATTACCAGAGTAAGTTGTCCCAGGGATAGGCATGGGCCCTTCAAGAGTCAGAACACCAATATAGGACATTTCCATCTCTCATTGATCAGAGGAAGAGGCAGCGAGTGTTATGACCAGCGGGTTGTGGACCCACTGTGCTACTCCACCGGTTTGGCTTAGGGCCACCTCTAAGGGCGTTGTCTAAGTAGCCTCCCCAGTCTTCACCCTTTAACCCCCGTACGGGGATCTGGACTTCGCTGCGGGGAGACTACCAGGTCGCTACCTCTTGAGGTGGTCCCGGTGTGAGTAGCGGCTGGCCCAGCGGACCAGAATACAACGGTGAAGCACGCCGAGGGTACAGGCACTGGCAGATGATACTTGGCAGATGGGTGAGGATCAGAAGACAGTTTGTGATAGGCAAGCAGGGATGAGGGAGTCTCCTACATCAGATAACAGACTGTCAGAGGGAGAGGAGGTCTCTGACCAAGACCCCAGTTGGAGCAAAAGTAAAATCTGCATAATTCTTTTAAAACCGCCAGGTACCACTCTCAACATTGGTTTTGACATCACCCTGCACATGGGGAGCATTATTAATTATTATTATATTATTTTTCAGGTCCTTTACATTAGGAATACCCCTTTAATCAAATAACTTCCCATTGTCCTGGTGATTGATTTATCCCTTCACCCCTTATCAGCAAGACATGGCGGCTCCAATTAAGCAGGACACCAGGGAGTAGTGGGGAGTTCTGGTGTGGGACTTGGAGTCTGGTTTAGGGATTATGACCTGAAGCAGGTTCCATAGTGTAATGGTTAGCACTCTGAATCTCGGCCAGACTGTCCATCAGCAGCATCAGCAGGAGGGAACCAAGGATAATCAGGGCGGGCCAACAGTGAAAATCAGGGGACACTGAAAGTACCCGTGTGCTAGGAGGACCCTTGGGAACATACAAAGGGGAGTTCTAGTGGGAGACTTGGAGTCTGGTTTAAGGGTTACGACCTGAAGCACGTTCCATAGTGTAATGGTTAGCACTCTGTGAGAGAACGGGGGATCATCAGTGCAGGCCTGCCTTAAAAGCAGGGGGGCACTAAAGGTATGTAGCGGGGATCACCCTAAAAAGTAACACGGCAATGACCCACATCTACAGACCACAAGGTACCAAATCGTCAGGCAGAAGAATAGTCGCTGGTCAAGCAAAGGTCAGGGCAGGCAGCAAACAAGCGTAGTCGATGGACAGGCCGGGGTCAGGGCAGGCAGCAAACTAGCGTAGTCAAATTAACAGGCATAGGTCAGGGCAGGCGGCAGTCAGAAAGAGTAGTCCAATAAACAAGCCAAATGTCAAAACCAGAAAATCAATCATATGAAATCGCAGCGAGTGCCCTGATGTTACCGGCACACTGCAGGAGACTCCACCACTAGATCTTCTTGCAGCGAAATGAAATTTCCCCGTGGAACTCCTTCTCCGGATAGATGGTGTCTCTGGAGAAGGTGTACCGCACATAGTCTCCCTCATCGCTGACATAGCACCTGCAATCATCTGCCAATGGCGTGTTCAGCATGGCTCTCAGCATCCTGCGTGATGCACCACCCATAGTGTCCCATAGTGGGGTCTCATGCACCTGTCTGGCAGTCACTTTAATGCGCGGTGGTAACACATAAGGTGCACTGCGGACCCTGGATTTTCGAGCCACTACTGGTGACCCCCTGTTTGTGGCAGAGACTAGTGGCTTTCTTGCCAGAAACTTCTCCCAGGCAGTTGGTCTCTTGGGAGATGGGGCAGTGGTCTGGTCCTCACCTGATGGTATGGTGGGTATGGGCACCAGATGTTCCTCCCTTGCTGCACGGGTAGGGACTGCAGCTCTTGGTGGCAGCTCCCAGGCAGATGGTCTCCTGGGCAATGGGGCAGGGGCCGGGACCTCACCTGATGTTATGGTGGGTTTTGGCACCTGATGTTCCTCCATTGCTGAGCAGGTGGGGGCTGCAGATGTTGGTGGTGGTGGTGGAGTCTTCAGCTTGAGGTATCGGCCCGATTCTTTATCTGGTGTTCTCCACAGATTTTTAAGAAATGGCACGATCCCCAATGCTGCCGTTAGACGTCCAAAAAAGCCAGTCTGCCTCTGATGTCTCTCAGGCTCCCGGCTGTACGGGGTCTTCCCGGGACGATGGAGATATCTCCGGGGCTGGAACTTTCCACCAGCCCCCGATGCAGCCATCTGGCTGCCTCTTCCTCCACACACTCGGAAGTGTGGGTCTGGAAGGTAGATCCAAAAAAACAAACAAACAAAAAAATTCAAAAAGAAACAAGAACCCAGCCGGGATAATCGCAGTAGTGCTTAGCCGCTCCTCTCTCCTCGATATCTGCCTCGCACTGACCGTTCCTGCAGAGAATTCTGTGACTGGATGACGACGCTTCTGTGATGCAGTCCATGGCAACAAGGTCCTAAGTGGTGCTGCCCATGGCATCCAATCAGATTCTAGCTCTCACTGTACAAGTTGTAGGTTAGAAAATAAAAATGTGCATAGATTGGCATGGACAGATTGTACCCAATGTGTGTTTCTCCCACCTTCTCTGTTCGATGAGGAGCCAATAGAGATGTTATGGTTTCAAAATTCTAAATACACCCATGTAATTAATTTCCTTCTGGCAGTAGAGCATGCTGGGATCTGTAGTGCACATTGAACTGGTCAACAGCACAGGTCATTTAAAAAAAAAATCTGTTTGATTTTTCTGTTGAGGGGGATGGGAGAGACGTGATGGCGCTGCCAACAGTTATTTCTCACTGCCATATGCAGTCGACTCCGCTATTGATTCTGTCGGAAAACCGGAAACCTGCCGGAATGGTGACGACGATGTTTCCGTCACCATTGATATCAATGGTGACTGAAACAGAAGCTGTGGTTTCACTTTCCGTTACGGGGTTCACTCGACGGAAACCTCCGACGGAACCCCGGAACGGAAAGCGAATGTTGATGTGAACAGGCCCTTATAGGAGTTATGTGCCCTGGGATCTTGAAGGCCGTAAAATTGTATTGACAATCATGTCGCTGGTCCCCTGTATAGTTAATATTTTAGTCTCTTAAAT